>NW_027507787.1:21292228-21892228 GCF_037356315.1 Lithobates pipiens
TAGTACTTAAATTCTTTTTATTTATTTTACTTCATACAAAAAAAATAAAGATAAAAGTTACATAAAATAAAAACAAATTCTATGCAGAGCAGTAACAAGGATATTTATTTTGTTGGGTAGTTTCAGCATTTTCTGTTCTCATTTACCCAGCATTTTATTACTCCCTCCCCCCCGCCCCCCCCCCCTCCAGATTGAACACCAGCTCCCAATTTTACCCTCGGTAGTTTTTAAATTACCCTATTCTTCATCCATTTTTTATTGATCAGGTGGGTACCCTATTTCATTCAACCATGGCCTCCATATTTTCTCAAACCTTCTAAGGTTTCCCCTGCGTATATATACAGTCTTCTCTTTCCAAATTAAATCATTAATAACTTGGGTCCATTCACTCAGAAGAGGTGCTCTCTCAGACTGCCATTTCTGCGCGATCAATTTCCTTTCTTGAAATAAACACCGTATAACTGCCAACGTAGTGTTTTTTTGTTCTCCCGTTATTTTCCTATATCCTAAAATACAGGTTTTGGGATCTAGGTCCAGCTTAGTCCCAAAGGTTTTATTTATAATTTCTACTATTCCTTCCCAATATCGAAAGAGCTTTGGGCACCTCCACATCATGTGTATAAGATCCCCATATCCTCGGCATCTAGGGCAGTCGGCGTCCGTCCTCCTTCCAAATAATAACAGCCTCTTAGGAGTGAAATAGGCCCTGTATAGTAACATTAAATGTGATACTTTCTGTGACGGGGAGACCGATACCCATGGTCCTAGTTCCAATATTCTCTTCCACTGTTCCTCTGTGATTTCACCTATATCCTCCTCCCACTTCTTCTTTTGCTTAACCAGGCCTGGCTCTATTTCAGGGGTCTTACATAGTAATTCATAAAGGGCGGATATAGCTCCCTGGGGTTTATCTATTTTCATTATCTCCTGGGGTAGGGATATCTTATCCCATGCAGGTATCTGTGGGCCAAACTGCGCTGTCAGGGCATGCCGGAGCTGCAAGTATCGATAAAATGTTTTTTGCGGTACGTCAAATTCCCTTTTTAAGTCCATAAATGTTTTCAAAATGCTACCATCATAAATTTGACTTAACCTAGTTATACCCTTCTTTTCCCAGGTACTGATTTTCCCAATTGACAGTACTTCTTGCAAATTCATATTATCCCATAGTGGGGTATATTCTGTCCATCCTTTACATCCCAGCATCTTTTTAACCATTCTCCATACTTTGCTTACCATATTTGTTATGGGGTCCTTACGATGAAAAGAACTTGCCTCTAGTACTTCCACCACGGTTTTATGTGGGGCTCCTATCAGCATTGCTCTGCCATTTGGATTAGCCTCCCCCTCCTGATCACAACCCATCAGATGTTGCAGCTGAGCTGCTAAATAATAATTCCTGGGGCTGGGCACCGCTAATCCCCCCCCTGTCTATTGGCTGCTGTAACGCCTGGAGTCGAATTCTCGCCTGTCCCCCCTTCCAGATTAACTTCCGGAAGAGGGTCTCAAGTTTTTTAAACCACTTTTTCCCTATCCACACTGGGGCATTGTGCAGGGCATATAACAATTGTGGCAACCATATCATCTTTATCAGACTACATCTTCCAGCTACTGACAGTGGGAGTCGACTCCAGGCATCACAGCTTTGCTTAAATTTACCCATTAACGGGACCAAGTTTTTATCAACATACTGCTCTAGGTCTGCTGTTAAATATATGCCGAGGTATTTCATTACCTCTACCACCTCTAGCCGCGGTATCCCCATTGCGATTCCCATGCCTGGATTATCTAATTGAAGCAGCTCTGACTTTCCCCAATTTATTATTAAGCCCGAGAATCCTCCAAAGTTCTCCACTAATTTAATTGCCCTTACCAAAGATTGACCAGTGTCCCCTAAAAATAGGAGAACATCGTCCGCGTATAATGCGATCCTTTCCTCCCTACCCTCTTCCATTTGAAACCCTAGTATCCCCGGTTCTGATCTAATAACAATCGCTAGTGGCTCCATTGCGAGAGCGAAGAGCATTGGGGAAAGTGGACACCCCTGCCTTGTCCCTCTGCTCATTTCTATCCTTTCAGATTGTTCTTTATTTATTCTTACTCTCGCAATGGGGGCACTATACATCATTTTAATCCATCCGATGAATGTGGGACCAAACCCACACCCCTCCAGGACACGCCACAAGTACTCCCATTCTAAACTGTCAAAGGCCTTTGTCATATCCAAGGACAGGATGGCCCTCGAGCCCACTCCCACCGGAGGAGCCTGAATATTTAAAAATGCCCTTCTTATGTTCATACTGGTTGATCGCCCTGCAATGAAGCCTGTCTGGTCTATATGTATAAGCCTCTTAATTACCTTATTTAACCTATTTGACAGTGCTTTAGCTAGAATTTTAGCATCCGAGCATAAGAGTGATATCGGCCTATATGAGGCTACCTCTTGGGGATCTTTCCCTTTCTTAGGTATAACAATAATAGTCGCCTCCCTCATAGATGCGGGTAGTCTCCCCTCTAATTTTGCCCCCTTTAAGGTCCTAAGTAATTCTGGAAGTAAAATTTCACTATATTTTTTATATATCTCCACCGGAAGGCCATCTGGCCCTGGAGATTTTTGATTGGCCATACCTGACACCGCCTGCTGTATCTCACTCAAAGTTAAAGGGGCTTCCAAATCCTCCCTCTCCTCTTGTGTGAGGGTTGGGAGTTTCACTTTCTCCAGAAAAACACCCATATCGTCTTCATTTCTCTGACCTCGGGCTCTATATAGGTCCTCATAAAAAGCTCTAAATGTTTCTACAATCTCCTTCCCATTTGTGAGGACTATCCCATTCGTGGCCTTAATCATTGGAATTATAGATGGGGGGGAGTTAGTTTTTACTAGCTGAGCCAACATCCTACCCACACTCTCTCCTTCTCCAAAATAACGTTGCTTCTGAAATAACCGCTTATTTTCTTCCCTTTTAATAATTAATGATCTATACCCCTGCTGTTTATTCAACCATATCCTTTTCTTTTCATAAGTGGGCTCTTTAACATAATTCTCCTCTGCCTCCATTACTTCCTTCCTAATCTTTTCCTCCCAACTCCTATTTTTCTGTTTAATTTTAGCTACCTGATGGATCAAAATGCCTCTGACATACGCTTTTAATGTGTCCCATGTTATATTAGCTGGAGCCGTATCTATATTAAATACCAAGAACTCTTTTATTCTTATTGGGATTTCTTCTACATCCGTCAATAATTCCAGCCAAAATGGACTAATTCTCCAGCCCCCCGCTATTATTCTTTTTTTTTCCCCTATACTCAATGCTATTTTCAATAATGAGTGGTCCGATATCCCTCTAGGCAAATACTCTATATTCCTTACATCTTGCAGCACTTCCTCGTTACCCAGAGCCAAGTCTATTCTGGAGAGTGTCGAGTGCGAACTTGAAAAACAAGAATATTGCTTAACATTCACATTCCTCACTCTCCACATGTCTAACAGTCCCACTTCCCTCAGGAAGTCACTCAGTCTTGTTGACCCTGTCTCTCCCAGTTGACGTTTAATGGGGAATCTATCAATCTATCAATCCATCTGTCAAGCACTTCATTAAAGTCCCCCAGCATTATAACTGGAACCTCCAAACTACAATATAAAAAAACATAACGACCGAGTTCATCAATACTGGCTTGTCTGCAAGAGAACCTCACACCCGTTCCTATCATCACACTCACTCCCCTCGAGTAAGATGTATAAGTGGAGTGATACTGATTTTGGTACCTCCTATTTTTGAGTTGGGGTATGGTTGATTTTGTTAAATGTGTCTCCTGCAGACAAGCCAGTCCGATCCCATGCCTCTCCAACATCGAAAAGACCGCCGCTCGTTTAGTTGGACTCCCCAGGCCTCTTATATTCCAGGAAGCAACGTTAAGTATTTTATCCTGCATTATTCAACATAAAAAAACAATAAGATAAACAAAGGGGTGAAAATACTCTATACGTGCTCCATCCCCAGCCTCCTAAATTACAAAATCCCCACAAGTGTATCATCTTTATAATATTAACTTCTAAATTAACTACTGTTTGTGCATCCGCTATACAGTGTTCAACCTTCAACTTCTTATAATCCCCTAACTCAAAAATTACTTGATCCAATCCTCCCTCTCTCCCTTCCCGCCCGTTCCCAACGATCCCTTCCCATCCCACCCCCCCAACCCTCCACCTATCTAGGCAGTCCCCCAGGGGGGTACACATGGCCTTCTCACTCTCCTCCCTACCATCCTTCCCTTCCCCACTCTTGTGGCCTTCTTCCTTCTTCCTTCCGAGGAAGATACAAAAACCAAAAGTGATAATAAACAAGTGACGAGTATTACCACAACTTTTAACCCTGTCTCCCCTTCTATCAATATTTCATACTTCATTTAAACCACTCTCATCTCTCTCCCCGTGCTCCAAAAAAGATGCTCAATAACAATAAGTGAAACATAAGCCATCCCACTCCCCCCCTCACCCCTCCCCCACCCCCTGATATGTCTATAATGACTCTTTATTAGCCTCCAACCATAAGGCTACATCACCCGGGGATTCAAACAGCTGTATTCCCCCCAGCGCCGCTATTCGCAAACGCGCTGGGTATAAGAGGGCATATGTAATCCCATGGGACCGTAAGGGATGTTTAACCTCTAAGAACTCAGCCCTACGCCTTTGTAGTTCTGGCGAGTAATCTGGAAAAAAGGAAATCTTCACACCGTCATGCATAACATTGCCCAAGTCCCTTGCCCTACGCATCAATACCACTTTGTCATTATAATTGAAAAATTTCAGGATCATTGGTCTGGGGCGACCCCCCATGGGTGGGGGCTTAAAAGGGACTCGATGAGCCCTTTCTATTGAAAAAAAAGCTGAGAATTTTTCTCTACAGAACTTTTCTATAAACCATGATTCTAAGAATCTTATAGGATCAGGGCCTTCACACCCCTCAGGTAGTCCCAACATCCTTATGTTATCTCTGCGGAGTCTATTTTCTATTTCATCCATTCTGGTAGATTGGTTGACTAGTTGTTTCCTCATGCTATTAACTTCTTGCTGTACTGGGTACAAATCATCTTCCATTTGACTTATCCTTGTTTCTAGCAGTGCTGTTCTTTCTGCTGCTTTTTGCATGTCCTGTCTGATCAGTGACAACTCCTCCTTCATACTCTTAAACTGACCACATAACTCTCCCAATGACGTTTTGCATACGTTAACAGCTTGAAGAACCTCTCTTAGGGTTGGGTCCTCCTCGACGGGGAGAGTACTCTTAGCAATGATTTCCGTATCATCATGGGTTATCCCTTGACGTTTACTTACATTCTTAGGGCCTGATACACCAGTACTATTTAATGCTGGGGGTTGACCTTGGCTCTTTCTATCCACTGAGCCCCCCTGTTGCGGCTTCGCTTGTGTAGGTTGGCCCAATGATATCGATTGCTCTCCCTTTGTTGGAGACTGACCTAATGTACGAGTGTACCGCTCTAATTTTGCTCCAGCTGCTTGTGCTACTTGTGAGTTATTTTCTTTTGAGCAGCGAGGATGTTGTGTCCCTTCACTCTCCACTAGTACATGTTCCTCTCCTCGGCGCCTTGACATCTTTTATTCAGGATTACTGCCAAAGTTACTACTAAGGTGGAGGCTTTAATCAGTGAGGCAGCACAATTACGGAGAGAAAAAAAAAAAGACAAAACCAATATTATGGTCCAAAGAACCTTAGAAAGATAGGGTAAATATTTCCTTAACACCTCAAAAGGGAGCCAAGGCAAAAAGGGAGGGGGGGGGAGACTATAATGGAGGGGGGGAAGACAAAAAGAATCCCGTATGCTGGGTTGGTTAACTAGATATGCATCCAACGAGGCTCAATCATTTTTTCCTTCATTAAAAACGTAGCACAATGCCGAAATCTTTATAAGCAGGGTATATCTTACTTATGCGATTTCCAAAAAAAAAGGAAAAGAAAAACCCCAACAGTCCAAACATTCACACAGACCTTGTGCTTTCTGATTCTCCATACGGATTGTCCGTTATTAACCAACTTGGGGTACTTGGGGGTGGTGAGATATCTATCCACCCAATGTGTGAGTTGGAGACTCCCTTGATACACAGCTCTAATTTGTACACATGCAAATCTTCTTACCGCTGAGAAGCTGGGTCTGGGGTCTGGAATGGAGAGGTCAAGTATCCCCTTTAATTGCTATTAGTTGTCCTGGCTCCTCTGCCTCCGTCCAGTCCCCCCAGTCCCCCTTCACATACCTCAGGGTTTTTGAGAATTTGAGATCTTCTCCTCACAGCAACCTTTCGCAGCTCCTCTCACCGCTCTCCACATGTCCCCCAAGTCGCTCAGTACCTGACCGTGGCGCATCCCGCGGGGGTCACTCGTATAGCGTGTCCTTCCGTCTTCGGCATGCTTCGGCGGGACTCGGCAGCTTCCGGTAAATTTCGGAATACCTCGGCTCCCCTCGCCGAGTTCCGGAATCTCCACTATCTCCTCGCTATTGCCGCTTTATCGCTTTACCCGCCTCCCGCCTGACACCGCTATACTTAGCCGCTCAGCTGCTCCATCTTCCCAGCCACTATATGCAGAGCATCAGAGACACAGGGAGAGAGCCTGTCAAAGCCTCATTCACATCTCCGCACACGCCCTCCGCACCTTACACACCCGGTCACTCCCCCTGAAGCCACCATTCTTGATAGAATTCCACGACACCTAAAAATTTGGCGACCATGGGTCGATCACTTCTTACCGCAGAATTTCGAATAGCTCTTGGAATTATACCTCTTGGAATTATAATCCATCCTGCACCCTCTGGAGGCCATCTCGGAGTGCATGGGGGTTCTGTGTGAATCGCCCAACCATATCTCTTCTATTCTTCTCTTTTTTATTCCCTCTTTCCTTACTGTTCCTTCTATCTCTTACCCTTTTCCACTCTACCTGATTTCTTCCCCCCTTTCTAACACTAGTCGCAGATAATGCAGCACAAAGTTGTGAACTGTTTGGCCAACGTATAATCCCTTGCGCCATGGAGTACCACCCCCTTCGAATCCCATACAGGACGAGGGCCCTGGCCCAGGTTGTTATAGTTAGCATGGAAATCATCTTTCTTCACAGTGATTCTTTTATTTGCATATGTTTCTACCACTAGATGTCTCTATCTACATCTTTATGTGATAAAATCTTGCTAAAATGTATTCTGTCAACTGTTATTATTATATGCTAAATTGAAAATGTTTAAACTTGTAACTTGATTGTTGCCAAACAAAGTTTGAAAAGAAGAAGAAATTGAGCACTTAAAGTTATACACACAATTTCTATTTTACTTTATGATTTATAAGGACTTATTTAATTGAAAGTTTGTTTCTTTCCATTTCAGTTGATGGACACTTATAAGGAAATAAGGAAGCACTGAGTATTGTTTAGTGTATTTAACATATGCTATATACAATAAGTGGCAGATTTTTGAGTGTTTTTTTATTTTATTAATTTGATCCTTGGGCACAGTGTTATCATATTTATATGTTGTATTGGCAAGTTTTTATCTTTCATGTCCAGTAAAAGTGAATGAAACAATTTGGTAACAGCTTGCGTGACCACTTCTGGTATGCCACAGATATGCAGATCTTGCACCTGTTACAATTTTCTAAAGCCTCTATGTGTGCCTGGACTTGTTGAAAGTTATCTAAGTGTTTCATGTTCTTTTATCAAATCATTATATGCTAGACTCAGCTCCTAATGCTTAGTTTCCAGCCTATCAGCATGACTCCCTAATGCCACCGGTTCTTGTGTGAGAGAAAACAAAAGAACTCGCTGCTCCAGGTGAGAGAAGAAGCTTAATGATATCACAGGTGCCTGCCTTGGCTCGCCTCCGCATACGATCAACACTGTAGAAATGACTGCACTCCAAGATCCATCAAAATTCTTATTTAATAACGAACATCCCAAGTGTTACAGACAGTACAAATGGTAGACGCGTTTCACACACTAACAGGTGTGCTTATTCATGAATAAGCGCACCTGTTAGTGTGTGAAATGCGTCTACCATTTGTACTGTCTGTAACACTTGGGATGTTCGTTGTTAAATAAGAATTTTGATGGATCTTGGAGTGGAGCCATTTCTTCACTGTTGTCTTGTGTGAGAGCATTGACAGTTTGCAAGTTTGCTTTTTAAACTAAGCTGCCAGTTTCTCATAAATTTCTTCCAGCCCTGTTTCCTAATCCTCTTTAGTGAGGTGATGTGAGTACTCGTAGTTTTCAGAGCGATTGCTGGGTGTTGAAGAATTGGCTCATAGGTCTAGGGAGCCATGCAGTGTCAAGCTGCCATTTTGGGACATCTAAGGACATTTCCTAGTTCTGATGAGATAGGTGGTAAGAAATTTCTGTGAGGAGCTTCCAAAGGTTTTTTTGCTTGACAGTAAGCATGATGTTATACCCTGTTGATGTTAAAGGTTACCAAAATTAAAGCTTGCTATCCCTGGGGAGCAGGAGGTCTTCTCTGAGTGTTGTAGAACTACCGGAACAAGCATTTGTCTTGCAGTGCACTGCACATGCTCCACTAGAAGTTATTTTTATTAGATAGTACAAAAGACCACTGAACACCTATCTACACTATAGTGTGCCATTTCTACTGACACCAGTGTGTTGAGCACTCTTATGAGAAAGGGGTCCCCTAAACATTTTGCTATGGAGCCCTATAACTTGTAGTTATGTTCCTTTTTCAGACCATCTGTGTTTAATTTGTAACTTAAAATATTTTACATAAGCTATTTTTATACCTCGTTCTGCCTTATACTGTGAAACAAAAGTAGGCAGTATGCAAATTTGTCAGGAAAACTGGAAGCCTAGCTTGTTTAGAAGAGACTTCAGAAGAGTCTTCTAGTTTAAGGCCTTCCACATTAGATCAGGAAAAGGTTATCTGTGCAATAATAGAGGCTAACTGTGCAATCACACAGTGAAAAACTTGACACTATGGAATAGATTCTTTATACTTTAAAAGTCTTTTCATAGGTATATATTTTGTACAGCTGCATTTTTTCTCATTACTATTTTGTTGTTATAGTTTGCATATCAGTAAATTTAAAGTTTTAACTATTTTGTGCGCTTTTAACTATTTTGTGCGCTTTTAAGAGGGATCTTCTAAAGGGAGATTGTTATTCAAATTCAAATGTTTAATTATCAAATCATTATAATCTTTATTTATCTTACATAAAATTATAGTTTTTTGGGAATAGTTTACTATATAAATTGTAGTTTAAATTTGCTTTGGGTCCATAAGCAAACGGTAATGCAGCGCTGTCTGAAAAATAGTACTGTTCCCCTGGAAGATGTTACCTTTAACAAAACGGCGTAGGGAGGAGCAGCGTGCTGACGTCAACGCAAATCTGCGCTGATCCTGGAAGCAATGGGCAGCGATACAGTAGCCGACCGGCAAAAACTTTTTACTATTGATGCTTTTTATTTGCAAGAGACATGTAAGTGCAATTTTTATTCGACTATTCAATTATTTGACAATATGACACTATGGTGGTTCCTTCCTTTTTATCCATATGGTGGGAAATGAGCGGTGTGGCCGTAGGAATATAGTACTGCCAGAGTGGAGCATTTTTAAAGGATACATCCTCCAAGCAGTCTACACCTTGACTGGGTGACAAGTCAGTGGCGATACTTGATCTCACTTAAGGCATCTAAACAGCTGGTAAGCGGCAGTATTGTTGGTGGTGAAGGATCCTTTCTCTCCCTTTGGTGACACTTTCTCGTCGGTGTTGTGTGTTTTATCATGGTGGAGATCACATGGAAAAGTGTTTTTGGAAAACTGACTAAATAACAGTTTGCACCCAGGGCTAAAATTCTGAATTTTAGTGGTGCATGAGTTTATTTCATATTAATTTACAGTTGCAATTAATTTTGCATGATTTGCATCTCACTATATATATGTGCAATTGGTATTAATTTACCTTTTTTTTTCTTTGTATTTATATGCATTCTGTTATTGCATAGTTGTTCACTTTAGCGCAGCTTTTTGGAAAATTAGTACAGAGTCACTGCTTGCAGGGGCAGGGTGCTATGGACTATGTAGTTCTTAGAAATATTATTCAAATAACCAAGGAGAAGCATGCAGGCAAACCAGGAAGTTGTGGAAAAAGATGGCCAGAGGATGGATATCAACATTAAAGGAGATTTTTAAAGTAAGCTTATGTTGGATTGTCAAACATAACTACCGTATATACTCGAGTATAAGCCGAGATTTTCAGCCCCTTTTTTAGGGCTGAAAGTGCCCCCCTCAGCTTATACTCGAGTCACCGCCGTCTGTCTACACGATCAGCGTGTCGTGCAGACAGACGGCGGCCATACCATTATTCAAAAGCCACGCCTCCCTGTCTGTGATAGGCGGAACACTCAATTTCCCAGCAGTCAGTGGTCCGCCTATCACGGACATCCGCTCATCCTCATACTACGGACGAGGATGAGAGGATTCCGTGATAGGCGGAACATTGACTGCTGGGAAAATGAGTGTTCCGCCTATCACAGACGGAGGCGCGGCTTTTGAACAGTGGAATGGCCGCCGTCTGTCACAGACGAGAAGAGGTACGGCGATCCTGGCATGTTTTTACATGCAGATCGCTGCAGAAGGACAAAGGCACAGGACAAAGGCATAGGACAAAGGCACAGGACAAAGGCACAGGACAAAGGCACAGGTATGGACGGACACACACACAGGGATGGACGGACACACACACAGGGATGGACGGACACACACACAGGGATGGATGGACACACACACAGGGATGGATGGACACACACACAGGGATGGATGGACAGACACACAGGGATGGACGGACACACAGGGATGGACGGACACACAGGGATGGACGGACACACAGGGATGGACAGGCATGTCTCACCCTCGGCTTATACACGAGTCAATAAGTTTTCCCATTTTTTTGTGGTAAATTAGGGGCCTCAGCTTATATTCGGATCGACCTATACTCGAGTATATACGGTACTGCTTGTATTGTTATTATTAATCAAAATTGTATGCTGCGTCAATAGATTTCCTTTAAAAAGTTAAGGACAAAGAATACTGAATGATTTTATACTTACTCTTATAACATTCTCTCCTGGTGCCATATCTGTATAGATTTTGACATTATAGGATATGTTAGAAAATGTGGGAGTGTTGTCATTTGCATCTATAACCACAATGTTGACAGTTACTGGGGTACTTTCTTGGGTTCCATCAGAAGCAACTATCTGTTGAGGATAGAATGAGAAAAAAAGGTTATTTTTAGCATTACTACTCTTAAAGGAAACCTGTCACAAGAAAAGTATGTAGACTGTCATTGTTCACCTTTTCCAAAAATGCTGGTTGATTGGCTGTCGTGCTATTTCTTTGGCTTCAACTCTCTATGACTTTCTGACACAGAACCAATATCAACTATGGAATTCTCACTTTTCTGATTTTAATCTGCTATACATTATGCTTCTTCCACATCTGTTGTTCAGAAGTACTAAGCCAGACACAGTGAGGCCGCGTACACACGCGGGGACTGTTCGCTCAACTTTGTCCGCTGAACAGTGTTTCAGCGGACAGTCCGCTCGTGTGTGGGCTTTCAGCGGACAGTTTCAGCGAACAGTCTGCTGAACAAAGTTTTTCGGAATTTCCGAAAAACTGTCCGCTGAAACTTTGTTTCAGCGAACAGTCCCCTCGTGTGTAGGCTTGTTCGTCAAACTAAGTTCCGCGCATGCTCAGAAAGGATTTACACGCCGAAGGTTGCATTGCAGTGTATAGGACGTTGTTTTCTAGTCCCGTCGTACGTGCCGTTCACGTCATCGCGCACGGTTTTAGCGGACTGTTCGTTCATCGTGTGTGGGCAAGTCCGTCCATGCTAAGTTTGAGCGGACTGTCCGCTGAAACTGTTTGACAAACAAAGTTGAGTGAACAGTCCCCGCGTGTGTACGCGGCCTCAGACAACTAGCAACTTGTGTACATAATATAACTGGTACTAACATTTATAAGTAAAAGTTGATGTAGGGAATATCCAATGGCCTCTTGGGGTATCAGGAAGGATTTTTTTGCCTGCTGTAGCAAATTGGATCATGCTTTGTTGGGGTTTTTCACCTTCTTCTGGATCAACTGTACGTATAGGATTGCGTATATGGGATTGTATGTTGTTGTATTTTTTAAATGGACTTTTTTCAACCTGACTATGTAACTTCAATGTAACATTGTAACAATGTAACTATGTAACTATGTAACTATGTAACTTCAGGAACAGGCAAGCAGTGGCAGCGTCATATTTCTCTCATGAAATGTATACTTTATTAAGATAATTTAGTGCTATATTAAAAATCTTTTATATAAAATATTGTATAATTCAGGACTTCAACCCCTGTTTCAGTGGAGCTTACAATCCAAATCCCCACTTCTATATTATAAACATCTAATGCTGTCTATACATGTATTTTTGGCTGTGGATAGTCTTTGTATTAGCATTCTTATTATGACCAGATTGTATTTAATATATACATCATTTTGTCGACATTTTTATATGACTACTACTACTATAATTGCTACTCATTTAGTATATTCCATCAAAGTGTTCTGCAGAATTTTACAGAAAACGGTGGACACTTTGCATGAGCCCTTGCCCATATGGTGCTGGGGACATAAGAAATAATTGTAAGTCATTGCTCATGATTTCATCTTTTACATTGTCGCTCAGTTTCTGAACAGATTTTTGAAAATTGAACGTCATGCCATATCTAGTTAAATTATTACCCATGAAAATCTGTAAGCAGTGCATTACATACTTAATGATATAGAAAAGACACAAACAAGAACAATGCCCTGTAGAACTCAAATAGGTTTTATGTAGGCTAAAAAGAAAACCTATGTAGCTCACGTCCAAGGGTAAAATAGCTATAATGAAAAATAAATGAAATCCTCACGCCAAAAGATTAATAAATGTGCACTGAAAAAAACTAAAGCTGCTATCCCCCGTGCAAGATTTAGAAATTCTAGTGTGAGTATGGTGAATATGATGAGGGGTGTTAATTAGCTAAATTATTACCACTGTGCAGTGGTAAATGTTGTGCTCACAACAAATACATATATATTAACAAAAAAAAATTGAAATCACCCAAAACTGCAAGATAAATCAACTTAGCATAAAATCAAATTATATATATATATATATATATATATATATATATATATATATATATATATATATATATATATATATATATATATATATATATATATATATATCTCAAGTGCTTAATAATTGAAGAAATGCAGTCCTGAGTGCTTTGCAAGTTCTGAACATATATTGTCTTCAACCATAAAAAAGGTTCACTGGGCAAATTCTATTCCAAAGTGCAAATGAACATATGTAAAGTGCTGCTTCCACTATGTAAATGGATCACCTCCACTTCTTGCACTGTACACCCAAATGTGCTCTGGAATGGATGTCTCCTTAGCAGAAGTTGTTGACCTTAATGATTACAAAAAGGTCAAACGCACGCCAGGGAACCATCACATGCCGAGTGGATTCTCCATCCATCCGTATATAGCAAAATGTAAGCAGCCATTTGGCATGTATTTTTATTTATTTTATGCTAATAAATGGGATTACACTATTGCGACTTCTGCATCCTCTTTATATAACATTCCGGTTGCCCACATTGGCGGAGAGGAGGTGGTCATTCCCTACACGGTCCATTCCACTTATGGCAGCAAGTGATTTTCTTGCACAAGGCTTATTTGACCTTTTTCTTATTTGTTGCAGTGGCATTGATGACACATGACACTGACAACAGATGGCACGTGACACTGACAGGTGGCACTGATGACAGATGGCACTAATATGTGGCACTGATGACAGATGGCACTATGTGGCACTGATGACACGTGGCACTGATGACAGATGGCACTGGGGACAAATGGCATTGACAACAGGTGGCACTGGGGAAAGATAGCACTAACAGGTGGCACTGGGGACAGATAGCACTAACAGGGGGCAGGTGGCACTGGGGAGGATGGCATTGGGCAAGGATGGCACGGGGGCGGATGGCACTGGGGCGGATGGCACTGGGGAGGATGGCACTGGGGGAGGATGGCACTTTTTTTTACTTTTTTTTTTTTTTTTTACTTACGGCCGCTGCAGCCCTTCATCTCTCCCTTCTCAGGTGGCACTGGGGAAAGATAGCACTAACATGTGGCACTGGGGACAGATAGCACTAACAGGTGGCACTGGGGGCAGGTGGCACTGGGGAGAATGGCACTGGGCAAGGATGGCACGGGGGAGGATGGCACTGGGCAAGGATGGCACGGGGGCGGATGGCACTGGGGAGGATGGCACTGGGGGAGGAGGGCACTGGGGGAGGATGGCACTTTTTTTTACTTTTTTTTTACTTACAGCCGCTGCAGCCGTTCATCTCTCCCTTCTCACACTCTGTCTGTGTGAGAAGGGAGAGCGGCGCTGAGAGATGATCTCATAAGAGATCATCTCTCATTGGAAAAGCCGATCGCGCTGTAAATGGCCGCTGTGATAGGCCGTTTACAGCAATCTGTAACTGGCTGTGTCCGAGGGACACGGCCAGCACAGAACTTCCCCGATGCACGCCCGTGGCTGCGCGCAGAGGGGAAGTAAACAGGAGGACGTCCAGGGATCGCCTCCTGACAGTTAACGTCCGCTCTGTAGCCGTCTTTCAGCTATATGGGAAGGCACAAATCGGTTAAATGCATTTCTTGTTGTGGTATTACAATTGCATACACTTTTGTATGTAAGCAATTTAGAGAGAGAGAGAGAGAGAATTCTGCCCCAGTACAAATAATTTGTAAGACTTTGTCTGGAATATTCAGTTCAGTTTTGAGCACGAGGTGACAAAAAAGGAAATCAGAGAACTGGAGAAGGTGCAGAGAAGGGCAAGCAAACTGATAAGAGGCATGGAGGAGCTCAGCTATGAGGATAGATTAGCTGAACTGACTTTATTTTCTCTCGAAAAGAGTCGATTAAGAAAAATATAATAAACATATACTGTAAATACATAATTGGTCCATATAGTGAACATAGTGTAGAGTTATTCACTTTCAGGTCATTACAGAGGACAAATGGGGGCACTCTTTACGTCTGAAGGAAGAGGAATTTAACCTTCACATACAGAAAGGCTTCATCACAGTAAAGGTTGTAGATAGAGATGAGAAGGTGCCCAAGAACAGAGCCTTGGGGGACCCCCATGGAAAGGGGCAATGGAGAGGAAGAAACAGAGTTGTAGGTAACACTGAAGGAGTGCTGTGATAGATAGGCAAAGAACCAGGATAGAGAAGAATCTTGGAGGCCAAGGGAATGGAGTGAACTATGATTCATGGTGGAGAGTGTTTATTCAGGGTGATGTGCAGTACTAGTTTTCCTCCAGACATAGTGTTTTGCTTTTAGGCCAAAAAGTAAAATTTTGGTCTCATCTGACCAGAGCACCTTTTTCCACATATAGTTACATATTTACATAGTAGGTGAGGTTGAAAAAAGACACAAGTCCATCAAGTCCAACCTATGTGTGTGATTCTAATGCCGCGTACACACGAGCAGACTGTATGACGTACTTAGTCTGGCGTACTTTCCGCCAGACTGTCCGTCGTACTTTCCGAATGGGCTACTTGCCCACACACGGCACTTTTTGAGCGGACTAATACGGCGTACTAAGTCCGCCGTACTATCCGCCCTACTTTTGAAATGAACGGACTCGCCCACACACACGCGGAGGAAAGTCCGCTCATTTCGAGCGCGTCTCCAGGTAGGCGGGGCCCGCGAAGGAGACGTCGCTTGCCCCGCCGCCTGGTATGGACTTAAAGGGGAACCCCAACGCCGAAAAAAATCGGCGTGGGGATCCCCCCAAGTCCACAACAGACCCTTGTCTGAGCACGCTACCCGGCCGGCCAGGAAAGGGGGGCGAGCGAGCGCCCCCCTCCTGAGCCGTACCAGGCCGCGTGCCCTCAACATGGGGGGTGCCTTGGGGAAGGGGGGGCTGCGCGGCCCCCCCACCCCAAAGCACCTTGTCCCCATGTTGATGAGGACAAGGGTCTCTTCCCGACAACCCTGGCCGTTGGTTGTCGGGGTCTGCGGGCGGGGGGCTTATCGGAATCCGGGAGCCCCCTTTAATAAGGGGGCCCCTGGATACCGGCCCCCCACCCTATGTGAATGAGTATGGGGTACAATGTACCCCTACCCATTCACCTGTAAAATAAAAGTACAAAAAAAAACACAACACACGAGATAAAATACTTTATTGCACAGCTCCAGGGGTCTTCCGTCTTCGGGGGTCTTCTCGCCGGACTCCTCCGCTATCTTCTTGTAGCTCTTTTGCTAGCGGAGGAGTCCGGCTTTCTTCCTCGCCGCCGGCCTCTTCTCCCGACTTCGGGGGTCTTGTCCCCCTCTTCGGTTCTTCTGCCGGGCCACCGCGCCTTCTTATAGCTCTTTTACAGGCGGTGGCCCGGTCTTCTGTCACCGCCGCCGCCGCCTTCCGTTCTTCTTCTTCTTCTTCTTCTTCTTCTTCTTCTTCTCCTTCTTCTCCAGGAGATGTTGACTTGACGGTCTCTCCGGCCACAATGCCAGGGCCGTGCTGCGCGGCCACTTATATAGGGACAAGGGGCGGTGTCACATGGCATTATGTCACATGGGTTGGTGTCACATGGTGACCACGCCCCCTCACGATGTCATAGTCCCCATGTGACATCAACCCATGACACCAACCCATGTGACATAAAGCCATGTGACACCTCCCCTTGTCCCTATATAAGTGGCCGCGCAGCACGGCCCTGGCATTGTGGCCGGAGAGACCGTCGAGTCAACATCTCCTGGAGAAGAAGGAGAAGAAGAAGAAGAAGAAGAAGAAGAAGAAGAATGGAAGGCGGCGGCGGCGGCGGTGACAGAAGACCGGGCCACCGCCTGTAAAAGAGCTATAAGAAGGCGCGGTGGCCCGGCAGAAGAACCGAAGAGGGGGACAAGACCCCCGAAGTCGGGAGAAGAGGCCGGCGGCAAGGAAGAAAGCCGGACTCCTCCGCTAGCAAAAGAGCTACAAGAAGATAGCGGAGGAGTCCGGCGAGAAGACCCCCGAAGACGGAAGACCCCCGGAGCTGTGCAATAAAGTATTTTATCTCGTATGTTGTGTTTTTTTTTTTTACTTTTATTTTACAGGTGAATGGGTAGGGGTACATTGTACCCCATACTCATTCACATAGGGTGGGGGGCCGGTATCCGGGGGCCCCCTTATTAAAGGGGGCTCCCGGATTCCGCGCGGCCCCCCCTTCCCCAAGGCACCCCCCATGTTGAGGCCACGCGGCCTGGTACGGCTCAGGAGGGGGGGCGCTCGCTCGCCCCCCTTTCCTGGCCGGCCGGGTAGTGTGCTCGGACAAGGGTCTGTTGTGGACTTGGGGGGACCCCCACGCCGATTTTTTTCAGCGTTGGGGTTCCCCTTTAAGTCCATACCAGGCGGCGGGGCCAGCGAAGTCTCCTTCGCGGGCCCCGCCTACCTGGATAGCCGCTCGAAATGAGCGGACTTTTCTCCGGGCGGGAAAAGTCCGCTCATTTCAAAAGTACGGCGGACTGGCATACACACGGCCGGATTGTCCGCCGAAATGCGAGTACGACGGACAGAATTTAGAAAAAAATGAAATTCTTAGTACGCCGGACTGCACGCTGAAAAAGTCAGCTGAAGCCCACACACGAGCGGACTGTCCGCTGAAATGTGTTTCGATGGACTAAGTAGGCCATACAGTCCGCTCGTGTGTACGCAGCATAAGTCAGTATTACATTGTATATCCCTGTATGTTTTGGTTGTTGAGGTGCTTATCTAATAGTTTTTTTTAAACTATTGATGCCCCCTGCTGAGACCACCGCATGTGGAAGGCAATTCCACATCCTGGCAGCTCTTACAGTAAAGAAACCTCTACGTAATTTATGGTTAAACCTATTTTCTTCTCGTTTTAATGAGTAGCCACGCATTTTGTCAAACTCTCGTCCGCAAAAAAGTTTTATCCCTATTGTGGAGTCACCAGTATGGTATTTGTAAATTGAAATCATATCCCCTCTCAAGCGTTTCTTCAGGTAGAACAAGTTCAGTGCTCTCAACCTTTCTTCATAACTAATATCCTCCAGACCCTTTATTTTCTTTGTTGCCTATATTTGTACTCGCTCCATTTGCATAGTCTAGGTGCAGCCAGACCAGAGTCTTGTAGAGTGGGAGAATTAATACTTTATACACTAAAAACAAAAATCCAGGCGTACAGACTAGAGGGAAAGTGAAAAGTCAAAAAGAAAAATTAAATGAAGCTGTGGCCGCTGCTGTCCAAATTTCATAGACAAATGCGGACAGAAGATATAATCAAAGGGGTGAACAGCGCTGATCAGCAGACATAAATAGGACCCTCAGAGGCAAAGTAAAAACGTTTTATTATTGTTAAAAAAATAATAACAACAATAATATAATAATAAAATAATAAACAACTCTATAATTATATATATATATTCGTTTTTTAACAATAATAAAACGTTTTTACTTTGCCTCTGAGGGTCCTATTTATGTCTGCTGATCAGCGCTGTTCACCCCTTTGATTATATCTTCTGTCACTCCTTTGATTATACAAATTATCACTTTATTTATTTGCTTTGCTAGCAGTAGCTTGGCATCGCAAGCCATTGCTTAGCCTATCTGTATTTTTGCCACCCAAATGCATTATTTAAACATTTTCTACATGAATTCAGATCTTCTTGCAAGGTTTCCACATCCTGTGGATAAGTCATTGCCCTGCTTAGCTTAGTATCATCCGCAAATGCAGAGACCACACTTTGTCATTGGTGCAAACGTGCACCATGACTGGCCCGGTCTTCCCCAGCCCCTCCCAGTAATCTGTCCACCAGATTCATTATGTGCTGCACCCGAGTGCCCGGTAGACAGCATACAGTTCGGCACTTCAGGTCTTTGTCACAGATTGCCCTCTCTGACCTCCTAAGAATTGAGTCCCCTACCACCAGAATATGTCTATCCTTTCCCTTCGCTCTAGGAGAGTCCCTCAGCTCCATCAGTGCTGGTACCTGACTGGTTTCACCAATGTCACTCAATGAAGCGTACTTATTGGAATGCTCCAGCCCTGGATTGGCCTCCCTGGCACTTCCCCCTCTATCCTTCCTGACTGCCACCCATCTACTCTTTTCTGGTGCCAGCACCTCTTTCTCTCCACTCGCCTCTGTGCTGGCCCCTGCTGGCACCTGCCAGGTACGTTCCCAACTCTCCTTTAGTATGGATGGTCTTCTCAGTGCTGACAGTTGCTTCCCTATATTGAGAACCTGGGCTTCCAGGAAAACAACGTGCTTACATTTTGCACAGCAGTATTTGCCCTCGATCAGATAATCAAGGAACACATACATGCCGCAAGATGTACAACGGGTCACATCTCCACACCCGCTGGCATCGTACCTATCAATTTCATGAGGACTGGGCATGATACCTTGTCCAAATTACCTAACAACTAGCTTCCTGACACTAATACTCAATACACTACCCAGGTACTCAACAAGACAATACACATGTACTTGCAGACCACGTGCACCTGCAGACCTGTGTGCACCCACAGACCTACATGCACCTACAGACCCGCATGTACTCACAGACCCCTGTGCACCCGCAGACCACATGCACTCACACTGCCCAGGTACTCACAATACACAGGTACTCACAATAGACAAGTACTCACAATACACAGGTACACACAATGCCCAGGTACACACAATACTGAGGTACACACAATACTCAGGTACACACAATACTCAGGTACCTACGTTTGCTGTATCCCCCACATGACTTCTCATAAACTGCAAACCAGACTTCTTATTAGGAACGTCTATGTTTCTTATTTTTAACTTATGATGTCTTTGTCCCCCCAAGCAGTAGTATATTATATAATATTATATTAGATACTTTACAAGAAAATCTATTTCATACAAATAATATAGTTCACCATCACTAAAGTCCCAAACAATCTCACAGTAAAAAAAAAAGCTTTCAGAATTATAACGTGATTTAACCATGTTTTGCGCCTTTGTATTGTTTTCCCAGGGCAAAATTTGATCTGTTAATTGGCAAGTTCAATTTCTAGGCATACAATGTCACTTTAAGATGATGTATTTTCTGCCATTGCTCTTTAGTATTTCTATCCAATATAGACACCGCCATGCATTTGATAAGTTACTTTCATTCAGAATTAGCCTCCTGTGACAAATAAACCTGCTCTATGCATTGCCAAGTCCCTTTATTACCAATCATTTTTGTTTTTTCTTCCATTTTACACCTCATTCATATTCACAGTTTGGAATTTCTTTAAAGTTGCTTATAAACCCTATTTTTAGAAGGGACAAGGATTTTGCAAGCAAAGCATCACAAGTTTGGGAACAATATTCTGTGCCAAGATGCTCAACTGATCCAATTTTAGACATTTCTACATGTTCTATTCGAAACCTAGACATTCTGTTAAAATTAATATGCGTTTGATAGACTTGTCATCACTGGCTGGCAAGTATAGAAAAGTGCGGCTTAAGCTCTCTAGGTATAATGATTTTTTCAGACTACGAAAAGGAAGAGGAACAGTCATTTCAATTTTCCCTATGGCATTAGATTCTAAGTGAAATGTTTGTAGCATGAATCAATGCATTAACATTAAATAAGTGGCGCAGAAATGAATGTCAATAAAACCAAAATTATTTTAACAAAAATGTTACCTCTATCTTTAAATACACAGAATAGATGATGAATTAAACTTAAATGTCACACTAACACTGCAAACAAGGTTAGCAGAGGTGTGCTTGTTTTTTTTTTGTTTGTTTTTTATTTTTTATAAAAATTGTTTTTCTCATCTCATCACAAATATGTTATCTTCTACGTGTGTTTTTTGGAACTGGCTCATTGTTATTTAAGAAAATCAGAAGCAAAGTGTAAAATATACAGTATTCAAAGGTAACATTTTACCCAGAAAAAAAATCATTTGTAATATGTCACCTTTGAACTTCCTAAATGGAGTAAAAGACAGACACCAAGGGGTTTTAAAAATAATTGTCTCAATGTGTGTAATATGTCAATTTCCTATGATCATCAGCTCCACGCAGTAGCCATAATGCACTATTTTCTGATTTACATAGTTACATAGTTGGTAAGGCTGAAAAAAGACACAAGTCCAACCTGTGTGTGTGTGTGTGCACGCTTTTTTTTTTTTTTTTTTTTTTTAGATTTAAATTTTTTTATTGAGAAAAGCCATAAAGGTGGTGTGCAGTAACTCGATATACAAATACAGTTGGTGGTTTACATCAAGATTAAGGGTAGGAATTTCTGTACTTAAAGTATATTAACAAATGTAACCTTGGTCTCTTGTATGCTCCCAAAGGACAGCGCATAGAAGAGAGGAAAAATAAAAGGCAAATACTGTAAGAGTGAGGGGGATAGAGCAGGAAGGAAGAGAAGGGGAGAGTAGATAGAGTGTTAGTAGGTTAATGCTCAGTGTTATGAGGAGTAGTTGCACAATAAGCCTGTCAGTAGACAAACCCAAGTGGCTTGGTTTGTTCCAGGTAATAGGTCATCATAGGTGATAACTCATGAATTGGTCAAGGGCAATGTAGGGCCCTATGATCCAGTAGCCAGAATTGCCAGTGGCGATAGAGTTTATCCAGCGTCAGCTGTGCCTTTGCAAAGACAAATTCCATTGTTAGGTGGTCATTGAGGATATTGATGGTGTCTTGAAGAGTGGGTGGGAAAATCGGTTTCCAGTGCCGGGCAATAGATAACCGGGCAGCAATATGTGTGTAAAGATGGGGTGGAATTTGGAGGGCCATTCAGAGAGGCCTAGTCCGAAGAGAGCCATCTGTGGGGATAATTCAATGTTAATGTTTGTAACATTGTGTATAAGTGTGGAGATGTTTGTCCAGTAAGCACCGATCAATGGGCATTTCCACCATATATGAAAAATATGTCCATCCAAGTCATAATTTCTCCAATATTTACTAAGGTTTATATTTTCATTAAGGTTTCCCAGTGGGAAATGTTTTTAGCGTATATGGTGGATTAGTGTAACGCTTGGTACCAGCTAGTGGGGTGTATCTCAATTTGTAGTTTGGATTCCCAGTATTTTACAGTTTTAGTGTATTCCTCCGTGTTTGGTTTTGTTAGTAGGCTGTAAAGATAGGATATGCCATGCGTTTTGTTGTTGGATGAGGAAAGAAACTGTAGGATGTCCTTAGTCCACGTGTTGTGTAAGGTTGAGATGGTGTTGAGTATATGACGGAGCCTTAGATATACATAGAAGTCCTTATTGGAAATGTGGAAACAGTCTTTAATTTGGGGGAAGGATAGTAGTCGATTATGTTGGAACAAGTCTGCAATTTTCCGGAGACCCTGTGAGAACCAATTCTGAAGTGGAATGTCAGGTGATAAGAGCGATAAGGCTGATAATGGGAGTTGGTGAAGGGCTTCCACATGTATTCCTCCAACGGATTGTAACACCGATCTCTGTGTGGATAGTGTAGCATTAACTGTGGGGAAGAAGGAGCGTGGAGGATGGTAACCCAGCCATATAGCCGCCAATAAAAGTGCAGGTAATTGGGCAACATTATTTGCTTCAATAAGAGTCCAAGGCTGCGCTGAGGACATGTCCGTTCGCTAAATCTTTTGGGTTTGTTAGCTTATCTCCCTTAACATTTAAGAGGAATGGGATTCTAATTATGCGCTGCTCTTCCTTTATATTGTTGGGCCAAGAGTTTCCCCTGGGCGTACCAGGAGACACAAAGGCGCTTAAGGTAGAAGCCATGGCCCTTTTGAAGGTAGGAGCTGAGGTCATTTCTCAACTTACTCAGTTTGGCTGTGGTAGTTGGGTTGGGGTTTTGTTTATTCAAGGTTTCAAGTGTTCGGATGTTGTGGAGAAGATTTGTGGGCATTCCAGAGTGTGCTTGTGTTAGAAACGGAGCCAGTGTTGTTGGTGAAGAAGTGTGAAACCTCGGATTGAACCTGTTCTCGAGTCTCTGGGATGCTCAGAATCGATGCTTTCAGACGCCATAGGGTATGTCTGGGGGTAGTAGGAGACATAGAAATAGTGATAGATACTGGAACGTGGTCTGACCATGTGATAAGCCCTATTGTGGACTTAGTAATTTTTTGAAGCAGAATTTTGGAGGTTAAGAACAGGTCGATTCTACAATATGACCTTTGGGTGTTTGAATAGAAAGAATAATCTCTCTCAGTACCCTTCTGGCACCTCCAGGGGTCATAAAGATCTTCTAGGGAGAGCTGTGGATTTTATGTGCTTTGTATTAGAGGAGTCCATCTGGGGGCCTGTGACTTCATTAAAGTCCCCACAGATTATAATTTGATCTTTAGGGTAATGTTGGATTTTTTGCAACACGGATTTGTAAAACGATTTCTGGTGGGTGTTGGGAGCATAGATGTTCATGATTATGAGGGGTTGGTTATTGAATCTGGCTGATAGGATTAGATACCTGCCAGAGAGGTCCTGGTGAAGATGAGTGAGATTAAAAGAGACAGAGGATCTTACTGCTATCATGACTCCTCTTCTTTTCTTGCTGGATCATGATAGGAAGCAGTGGGGGAATAATTTGTGGGAACATTGTGGTGGTTTATGTTCAGCAAAGTGTGTTTCTTGGATGCAGAGTACATCTGCTTTTAGTGAGATAGCTTTGCACCATAAAAATGAGCATTTAAAAGGGCTGTTGATGCCCTTGGCGTTGAGCGAGACTATTGCGACTGACATGGTCCCTTAGGGAGTATATTTGATTGCAGGTGCTGTGACAGTACTGAAATAGTTGGTCTCCTATTACAGAGAAGGGATATGGGGGGGGGGTGGAGTTGTTGCGGTGATATAGACTATATAGGGTGTGTGTGCAGATCGATCCGAGCCTACAATGGTTAGGAGGACTCTGCACACACGGAGCAGTACAAAATCTGCCAATCAATTAACGAAACAATCAAAACAGTATAATGCTTACAGTTCTATATTTATGAACTTTAACAAGAGAATGTGCTTAGCACATCAAAGAAAAACTGTGGCGTGTGGAAGGGGTAACATAAGTGCTTCCACTCCTCCACTAACCTGTTAACTTGAGTAGAGAGAATGTTATCTAGCTATAAGTATGAATTTCCTTGGCATAGCCAGGGTGTGGGAGGGCTTCCCGCATTTAAGTCAGAGCATGTGGTCTCCAGGGATTGGTAATTTTAGGGGGTTTCTTCAAATTGAGGGTCGGTGAGGGTGCTTGTGAGATAATACCCCAATTGTTAAGCTGTTTCATGCCATCCTTAGGTGTCAGGATGGAGACTTATTGGTTGTGGTATGTCACCAGCAGCTTTGTGGGGTAGCCCCATTTGTAGGTTATCTTGTGCTCGCTTAGCACAGAGGTCACCGGAGCAAAGGCTTTGTGTGCTTGAGACGTGGCTGCAGAGATGTCATTGTATAAGGATAGCTTGTTAAAGGGTTCCGGTAGGGAGCTCACAGACCTTGCTGCTTGCATGATATCTTCCTTCACATGGAAAAAGTGCACTCTGGCGAGGATATCTCTGGGGACAGAGGCTGGTAGATGTTGTGATTTGTGGATCTTATGCACGTGATCAAATGAGCATATCCATTACTGTTAATGTTGGGACAAGCTTGCTAAAAAGCTGATGTAGATATGGTATTATTTCAGGGGTGGCCAAGGATTCAGAGATTGGGTGATCTCTGTTAACATTATGATTTAAAAAGGATTCAAAAAACGATGTGATAATAAATGGCTTTGTGTGATTACTATCCTTAAATAAAAGACAGGTTTTGGGCATGATCGGTTATATTTTCAATAGAAATGCCAAAATGTCACAATTTCTGCCAGGGTGTGCAAACTTTTGAGCACAACTGTGTGTGTGTTTATAATATATATATATATATATATATATATATATATATATATATATATATATATATAAAAATTGGAAAAGGGGGCAAATACATCTTCACAGCATTGTATATAAATAAAATAAAAAAAATAATATATATATATATATATATATATATATATATATATATATATATATATAAAAATAAATGACTTAGATTATCAAAACATTTTAATATATGGTTTCATTTATTAAGGCAAAAAAGCTGTCCAAACCTGCCTGGCGGCAACAACAGCAATCAAGCGTTTGCAATAACTGGCGATGAGTCTCTCCTGTGGAGCAATTTTGGCCCACTCTTCTTTGCAGAATTCTTTTAATTTAGCCACATTGGAGTGTTTTCCAGCATGAACGGCCTGTGTAAGGTCATGATATAGCATCTCAATTGGATTTAAGTCTGGGCTTTGACTAGGCCACTCCAAAACCTACATTTTGCTTTGTTTGAACCATTTGGAGGTGGACTTGCTGTTGTGTTTCAGATCATTGTCCTGCTGCATAACTCAAGTGCACTTGAGCTTGAGGTCACAAACTGATGACCAGACATTCTCCTTTAGGATTTTATGGTAGAGCTCTTAATTCATGGTTCCATCAATTAAGGTAAGTCGTCCAGGTCCTAAAGCTGCAAAGCAGCCCCAGACCATCACGCTACCACCACCATGTCTGACTGTTGGTATGATGTTCTTGTTATGAAATGCTCTATTAGTTTTATGCCAGATGTAACGGGACACACACCTTCCAAAAAGTAACATTTTTGTCTCATCAGTCCACAGAATATTTGCCTAAAAGTTTTGGGGATAATTAAGATGTTTTTTGGTAAATGTGAGATGAGCCTTTGTGTTCCTTTTGATCAGCAGTGGCTTTGGCCTTGGAACTCTCCCCATGGATGCCATTTTTGCCCAGTCTCTTTCTTATTGTTGAATCATGAACACTGATCTTACCTGAGGCCTGAAAACCTTTAGATGTTGTTCTGGGTTCTTTTATGACCTTCTGGATGAGTCATTGCCATGCTCTTGGAGTAATTTTTGTAGGCCGGCCACTATTGGGAAGGTTCACCACTGTTCCAATTTATTTCCATTTGTGGATAATGGCTCTCTCAATGGTTCACTGGAGTTCCAAAGCCTTAGAAATGGCTTTGAAACCCTTCCTAGACCGATACATGTTCATTATTTTGTTTCTAATCTGTTCTTCATTTTTTTTAGATTGAGGCATGATGTGTGGAGTTTTGTGATCTGTTAGCGTGCTTCACTTTGTCATACAGCTTTTATTTATGCAATTGCTTGATTCAACAGGTCTGGCAATAATCAGGCCTGGGTGTGGGAAGTGAAATTTAACTCAGCTTTCCAAAACATTGTGGCTAATCAAAGTGCATTCATGATTTAGCATGGGAGGGGGCGATTGCTTTTTTACATAGGGCCAGGCAGGTTTTAACAGCTTTTTTCACTTAATAAATAAAGATAATTTGAGAAACTGCATCTTGGATTTACTTGGGTTATCTTTGTGTAATATTAAAATTTGTTTGATGATCTGAATCAATTAAATGTGCGAAATATGCAAAAAAATAAAAATAAATCAGGAAAGGGGCAAATACTTTTTCACAGCACTATATGTTATGGAGAGCTCAGTGAGAGCCAACAGAGATAACATATGCTCCACATGGCACTGGAAATGGAAGTCTTTTTAACACCAGAATTTCATGCTCTTTGGCATTGTAATTTGGCTGAGAAATCAGGGCATAATCAAACTTTGGATCAATTAATCTCAATGTTTTCATAATCCTGGCCTTGTTAAGCACAATGTGATAGTTCTTGTAATTGATAAATTTATGGAGAAAAGGTCATGTTTGTCGCCCAGATGTTGGAAAGCAAGCTGGAACTATCTTTGCCAAAGTGGTTGGTAATCAGCCACTTTTCTTTGAAATAAACCAGGTTTGTCAATTCTATACATTCTGGGATCCCCTATTGTTTCTGTGCAATTTATTTTCAATGTTTTTTAAGCATGCATTCTGATCATTTATTGAGTGTAGTTGACATCTTTTTGGGGTGGTGGCAGATCATCTTTAAGCATTGAAATACAGCTCTCTAGTGCAGAGACATTTAATTTTTGCATATCTTGTCTAAACAGAGTAATTTCCTCCTTAATCCCCTTGATTTCAGTAGTAAGGCATGATAAGGATGTATTTACATGTACAAAGAACAGTAAACATATCTTGGAGTGTAGGCTTTGTCTCTGCTTCCCCTTCTGCAGCCACAAGCTGGTCAGTGTTCTCAGGATTGTGTTCAGGCATACTCACTGTATCCAAGGACTGGCAACTCATGGTTCCCTCCTCAGCCATAATCCCTAATTCTACTTAGTCTCCATCAGCAGAAGCAGGAGCTAAAGGGCATTTCCCCAGTCTACTTGTGCTGGCTTTGGCTAATGTGCGGGTGAAACAGTCCAGCCTCTGCTCTACTCCAGCCAGCAGAAGTAAACTCACTCTTATTTCATTTTGGGATGGCAGAAGCCGGAAAAGGCATGCCGTGGATGTTTGAAAAAAAGAATCTGCTAGTTCCGCTTGGGAAGAAATGTTGTTGGGAGAGTGGGAAAATGTATCATCTGCAGGATAAATGATTTGCATACTCGGAGGGAGAGACTCCAGCAGCATCCGATTACAAGGGTCTTCAAGCCAAGCCCCCCCTAAAGCCTATCTACTTTAAAGCAGTGTATAGAATATTTTAATCACTGCTGCCAGTGTTAAGTGGTTTATCTCAGATACAGCCATTGCATCTAAGAATTGGTAAGTTGCAATATAATAAATGTTTGCTTTTGGGTTTAATACTTGTGTAGCGGGTGCCCTGCATCTCATGCAGCCATGCCAAGCTGGCTGAAGCTCTCACTGAAGGGAGAGCGTGGCTGTCAGCCCCTGTGGGGGATTTCTCCCCCCCCTCCCTCTGCTCACTGACACAGACTCCAATTGTTCTGGAGTCAATCAGCAGCAAAGCATTTTGGGACATGTAATCCCCACTAAAAACAGCCCCATAGCCTTGTATGGGGACAGGACTACACACCCCAGGATTGTCTGGCAAGGAAAGAATCAAAAACGTTATTTTGTTTGCCTGAGGGGAGTCAGTCACCACAAGGCAGGAGAACTGGACCCAAGGGAGAGGTGTTGTCTACCAGGTCAGTCCACTGCTTCTTCTCAGCCATCCACGGCTGGTCGGGGAAATCCAGCCTGAGAGGGGATGGATCCCAGGTGCATATTCAGGTGCACCTGCACCAACAGCGTGAAGCATTCCAGTGTGAGGTGACCGGTCAGGTTACCGGAAGAGCTTGCCTGTCCCAGAACATCTGGGCCTTGACCACAGGATTGGTGAAAGGCCATTTGCCCATTCGCAGGAAACAAGGACACTGCACATAGACAGGGTTACTTCACTTTTGCAGTCACAGTGTCTGCCTTGCTATTTGAATACTGACAGCACCACAGTTACACTTTTTCAAGCATGAGTTCTAAGTGCACAAACTAAAGTGGCTAGCTGAAGATCCAAAGCCTCATTCTTCTTCCAAGGGACTGAAGTTACTGGTGATATACTGACATGCCTACGCATCCTTAGGGCTAAGTGTGTGTAGTGGGTGTAGATAGTCTGACATGGTAGTTACGCCACTGAATTTTTAATTGGATACAGTGTGTATAGCTGGGCCTGTGGAGTCAGGGGACAGAAGAGAGAGGTCTGACATAAGAGAGGGTCATTCTTCTGCTATCCTCCTGCCTGAACTCATAGAGCCAAATTTAAGCAGTGGTGGCCAATCTGATTTAAAGTTAATATTGTGATTTATTGCTATTTAAGTGCTGCTTCTGCTCTTGGGGTCATTCAGTTATGGAATCCCCCGAAAGCAGCTTTATAATATATTGAGTTATATAGCTTTTGATCTTAGCTACTATTCTTCAGTTCGTACGTGTTTTGTCATTGACGTCCTCACCGCCGCTGAGGTTGGTTTTTCACCTACTATGTGAGATACTGTGTTCTCAAAGTGTATGAGCTAATAGTGGGTGTTTAACCCTGATGAACAATTCCATCAACGGACGCTGTTGGAAGTTGATAAGTGTCTCTAATTTTTGGTTTTAAAAAATTGTTTTTATTATCTTTTTGGCCAATATACTTTTATCTTTATTTTTTGTGTTTTTTAATCCTGTATTTTTGCTGATCATTACTTGTGGAATTTTTTAATAAATTATTTTTGGTGGTTAAAAATACTACACCATGGGAGCTGCTTTTTGTTTTTCCTGAGGACCCACCATATTGATACAAGCCACAATTATAAAGGGAACTATTCCAGCATAAGGCATACGGATTAGAGAAAGGAGGTGGACGAGCTGAACGGGTCCAGTTGGACATAGAGGGATTATATGCACTTAACCCTTGTTGGGGTATACGGATTCGGTGAGTGGGGACCCAAGTGGGGGAGCACGGAAGTCACTGGATCGCTCTGACCAAGCACAAAAGTCACTTTTAACCTTCCTTAATATTCTGGACTTGCTTTATAGTTCTTTGAATTGATACACATTGATTTTGCACATTTTTTATAGATTTTTTTCAAACACAGTTTTGTGGTATATATAAAAATTCTTTTTGCACTTTTGCATTTTTTGCACATTTTTCTGCACTTTTTTCGCACCTTGCACTTTATAAACATAAGAACTTTATTTATTTTTTTAACTATTTTTGGACTATATTAACATATGGACTAGTGGTGGATGCTGCTCTCTCTCTTGTTCCTTAAGCAGATACATATTGTGGATTAGCTGGGTGATAGAGGAGCATCTTTATTGTGTGTTAACACCTATTATATTTTCTATCATATCTATTCTATTATCATTATTTTTTGATTCACTTTATAAGGTATATCCAGTTATTCACCCATCTCGATATTTTGAAATAGCCTATATAATATCATGTGGTAGTATTCATATATAGGATGGTGTGCCTAATCCTAAGCCTATCTAGAGCGTATGGTATATATTAACATAGGCCAGTGTTTACTGCACATGACTTGATATTTACACTGGACATAACAGTTTAATATATCTATTTTTTGATAATTTAGTCTAAGGGGCACTTAGTGCATGTTTTCCTCGTATCTCCTATTATTTAAGAAAAGTTGGGTGAATTTGTCTCCCTATTACCTAGAGGGTGTCTCCCCCTGGAGGCTGAGAGGTTTCTGGGGATTGGTTGATGCTGGAGACCCTTCTAATATTGATCTATCTTATACAATTTGAGGTAGGGCCTAGGACCCCCTTTCATTTATATATATAACACATCTTATGTGGCTTCAGCAAACACATTTCACACACTTGTGCCTACTCATTAGGGATGGACCGAATGGACTCCTGTTCAGTTCAGACCAGAACTTTCCAGCAACGCAAAAGTTTGGACCAGACTGATTACCAGTAATCATCTTTCACCTTTCTGCCACGTATACTTGAGTCCTTTCGCAGGCTTTGAAGTATGAGGTTGCCCATGCGCCTCAAATTTGCAGAGGCTCGAGAAGCAGACTCCTCGGGGTCATTCAGGGTGACAGCATCTGGAGCTTCCCCCTCCCAGCCCCAAACTATTCCCAAGGGTCCTGGGGTTGGAAAGCCATCACTTACAGATTGACACATGTCTCTTTCTTCTTCAAAGCCTATGAAAGTGCCAGAATCCTCCTCCCCTCTCTCCTCCTGTGTGTTCTGTGACAAAGGAATGATGGTGTCTGCATAAAGTAGGCCTTGAGAGGAAAGGAACTCCTCCTCTTCCTCCTGCTGCTCTGCCTCCAGTGCCCTGTCCATAATGCCACACAGTTTCTGCTCCAGCATGAACACAACAAGGATTGTGTCACTGATGCATGCACTGTCACTGCTCACCATCCCTGTGGCCTCCTCAAATGGTGACAATACAGTGCATGCATCCTTAATGATCAGCCATTGGCGTCGGAAAAAAAAAGCAGAGGCAGCCTGAGCCATACTGACACAAGTACTCGTTGACGGCCCTCTGCTGCATGTATAGCCACTGCAGCATTCCCAAAGTTGAGTTCCACCTGGTGGGCGTGTCAAAAATCAGGCGATTTACGGGCAGGTGGAATTACCGCTGAATTTCAGCCAACTAAGCATTGGCTGTGTATGACTGCCTGAAATGGTTACAGGCTCCTCTGGCCTGCTTTAGTACACCTTGAAACCCTGGGTATGTATTTAGAAATGCTGTACCACCAAATTGAGGATGTGTGCCAGGCATCGCACGTGTCAACTTTCCCTGTCTAAGGGAGGACAGTAGGTTTGAGCCATTATCGGACAGCTCCATTCCTGGCTCCAGCTGGCATGGTGTGAACCACCTCTGGGCCCGTCCTTGCAGAGCTGCAAGAGTGTGGTTCCTGTCTTCTAAACACACCAGCTGAAGCACTGCATGGCACCTTTTAGCCTGACTCAGAGAAAAGCCCTTTGAACGCTTAGGGGGTACCTGATGTTCATAGTACAATTCTGCAGAGGAGGGCATGGAGGTGGCAGAGGAGGAGAAGGGGGTAGAACTCACAGGTCTGGTATCATCACCACCAGCTGTATGAAGACATGGGAGCACAACAAGCTGCAGCACTGAGCCCTGTCCTGCATCCTTTCGAGTTGCAAACAGTGTTACCCAGTGTGCTGTGAATGAAATATATGGTCTCTGCCCATGCTTGCTGGACCACGTGTCAGCAGTAAGGTGGATTTTACAGCTGACTGCCTTGCCCAACAATGCCAGAACATTCCCTTACATGTGATGGTAGAGAGATGGAATGGCCTTATGTAAAAAGTAGTATCGACTGGGAACCTGCCATCGTGGTACAGCACATTGTGAGAATTCACAGAAGGGGACAAAATCCACCAGGCTGAAAGACAGAAGTTGGAGAGCCACCAGCTTTGACAAGCTTGCATTCAGACACTGGACATGTGGGTGGCAGGGACTGTATTTTTTAGGCTGCAGAAGATGGGGCAGAGAAACTTGCTGGTAGATCACTTTTCAGAGGGCAATTGACAGGCAGTAAGGAGGCGATATGACACCTCCTCACTGCCTGTTCTTATCCTAAAAATGATGACTCACTGTACTGTGGCCATGTGCATTGCAGCATTGCATGCAGTTGCAGCAGCTGCAGCACAGCCCCATTCCATTTTATTTTTGGGCATGAAAAAAACAATTCAATTCAAAAACAACAACAAATTGCTTAAGCTGCCTCCTGTCTGCCCATGTAAACAAGCCCTTAGGCCTTGTTTACACTCCTGGTTGAGGGGTTGCGGTAAAAAAAAAGGCAGCCATATGGGGGTATACATATATGTGGCAAAAATGATCCCTGTCATATTTGATGGTCAGTACCACCCATTGAAAACAACCCATGCAAGCAAATGTAGTCAAGCTGCAACAACTGCATGCAATGCACATTTTGGGATTTTAAGGGGTTAATACAGGCAGCGAGGAAGTGATTCAACAATTGCTTGTTGAACGTCCTCTGAAAAGTGATCCAATGTGAAAAGGGCTATTGCAAGCATAAAAGAACTCAAAGGTTTTCTCCACACCTATGCAGAGGAGACTGCATATGCACATTTAGAACAGCCTATTCATTTCAATGGGCTTCCCTACAAAAATACACAAAGGAAGTGTATAACCCTTTTTAAAAAGTGTGTCACGTGAAGATGCATGTTTTTTTTATATCATGCACGTTAGTGCAGGTGAGCAAGTGCAAAAGTGCATGCTTTAGCAGGATGCATAGGGTTCCATTACAAATTAATGGCACCATTAATAGGTTACCACTTGCAGACCTGCAAAAGGACTGAGTGTTTTTGTGCTTTGCAGGATCACATGCCATTTTGTGCATGTCCCCACAATGCACAACTATGAACCAAGCTTATAAAAGGGAGGAGACTAAAGGGGTCTGAGGAGGAAAGGGGAAGTATGGGGCTGAGTCCCCCCTTGCCCTTGTACTCACAAATCACACAGAAACTTTTGCACTAGCTAAACATTTCCAACAACTATGTCTTTAGGAAACCTATTGAATTTGCACCTTAGACAATTTGGCTCCCAAGCGTCTGAATGAGGAAATCAAGATTTGATTTATTAAGTCTCTATCTTGGAAAGGATTTATTTTGATTTAGAATATCATTACTTCTTTAAACCAGATAATAAAATATGGTGAATATGTATTAGACATGTGCACTGCCGAAAATTTCTTCGTTTTATTTATTTATTTTTTTTCCTGATTTTTGGATCATCCGTTATGATCGCAATTCCTAAAATTTATAGATTCAAAAATTCGTAAATTTTAAAATTCGAAAATAAGTCAGAAAATAAGAAAGAAAATCTGAAAATTCGAAATGATAACTAACTAATAATAACCAACTTTTAAATTATAGGTATTGGAATTTCCTTTAAAAATGTGTCTGTTAGTGAACATAATGAATACGAATTTATCTGAAGTTAAAAATGACCTGAATTAACGAATGTCGCACCTAAACAAATGGAACGGAACAAATTAATAACAAATAATAATAAAATGTTTTTATTATTATTATCATTGTTATTTATTCATATTAATTTGTTCTGTTCCATTCATTTAGATACAACATTTGTTATTTCGGATCATTCATAACTTGGATGAATTTGTATTTGTTACGTTCACTAACAGCCAAATTTGAAAGGAAATTGCAATACCTATAATTTAATAGTTAGTAATAGTTAAGTTATTATTAGTTAGTTATTATTTCAGATTTTCAAATTTTCGGGGTTTAGGGGTTTTCGAATTTCGAATTCCCGAATTTCTGAATTTTCAAATTTACTAATTTTCGAATTTATGAATATGTGGAAAAATTTCTTAAATGGGTTTTTGCTAATTCGGAAATTGTCAAAATTTGTTAAAAAACTAATTTGGAACTAAATGAATTGCACATGTCTAATGTGTATAATGATGTAATCTTTCGTTGGTTCTATTATAGATGATTATATCCTTCCAGCTATATACCAATTTATTTATATATATATATATATTTGCATATAATTCAGGTCTTGATATCATTTTACTTTTTTTTTTTTTTTTTTTTTTTTTTTTACAAAAGTTTTTATTGCTTGCTTGACAGATGAAAAAACAATAAAAAAAAAACAGAGAAGAAAATAAAACATATCGCTACATGATAACGTACATCATACTATTGACATCCAAAGTATAACAAATACAATCTGTTGTACAGTCTGGATACAAGGCACATTTTTAGAGCTTACAATGAATAGCATACAGAACTTATGCTTGGAGGTGCCAAATATCTAGTGCCCAACTGTTTTTTGCCGTTTACCAATTTATTCCAACAGGATGTGCCTATATGACTTCCAAGGCTCCCACCTTTTCTCAAACAGGTGCATCCTATCCTGAAGGGTGTAAAATATCCTTGATATAATTTTTCAACACGCCTATCTACCTAAAATTATGGGTAAGTGGGTTGTTATATAAGACTTTATTCCTGATGGGGATGCGCACGCATTCTCTTGTGTATGTGCATGCATAATTTACAGCATATGCATGTGCCTCATGGGCTTGGGCACCCTTCCATTTAAATGAACACATCATTTGTTTTTAATTTTTTTGGTAATGTAGTTTACATCCTTTTAGACAGATATTGGTGCCGGATTAATCTTCTTAATGTTGTTTGAGTCCTTATTTAGCTAAATATGATATTGTCATTTATTGTTTAAATAAATTTTGTTTTTGTGTCACTTCTAAAGCTTTTATTCTGTTTTTTATAATTAATGAGTTACCCTCAACTCACTCTTCTGGGTATATTGTACTATATTGTTATCCGAGCCACTCTGTGTAAAATATCAATATAATATCTGTTGCTATTTTGGGTTAACATTTATAGTCCATTGATATTGCTTATTGCTGTTAGTTGCACCTCCTGGTATCAGTCTCCTCTTTAGATGCCAGCAATCAAGGATCTGGGTGGGTTGCTCTGATGCCGCCCTCGGCTCACAGCCTTTATTAGACTGCGCCACACTTCCACGCTGGTTACCATCACAGCTGGCCACTTTCTACAGTCTCAACTTCTGCCATTACACCATCCCAGAAACAGACACTGACACACCACCTATGGGGAATCGTCATGCCTAGCCATGGGGTTAATCTACATGCTTGTTTTTATCTACTAAATGTGAATTGACGATTTATTGTTCTTTTAATAAATACAGGGAATCTAACTGCTACACTTAGTCTGGCACCTTTCCTGTGTTTTCTTTATTACCTAAGATTTGTTAGTAGTTTAGGAAGTTGAGTAGATGATTTTCCTTGTTTCATGCTATGAACTTGCTGTACAAAGCCCTCCTGCATTGAAACTGTGCTTGCTGTGATGCCGAACAAAAGTGCAGGACAAATCTGTTTGAACTCTTCCTAGGTGTCTCTGTACCATGCATGGTTACTGCTACCAATACCAGTTGAGCCTATGCCACTGTATACAAATCTAAATGTGGGAAAATAACAAACAAAAAAAAATTCCAATGTGCTTGATTTATGAATCAATATACTCATCCCTTACAACATTTTGTGCTTTCAAATGATTAATAGGTGAAGGTAACATAAGAAGCATGAAGGTACTTACCGAGAATTTATAAATCTGCTGACGTTCACGGTCAACTGGTTGAAGCAAAGTGAGATGGCGAGTAATTCCAGATGAGGTTACTGCAAACACTGTGCTGTAGTCTACCAAATATAGATAGAGCTGGGGATCTTTTGTCTTGTAAAGAAAAGAAAAGAAAAGGTTGTGTCATTGCAACAAGAGTTTACAAGTTAGTAGAATTTTCAAAGCTTTTGCATATTTCAGGTGCACATAAATTAACGAACATACATTTAACACATTGTGTCTTACCAGTCCTTAGGTGCGGTGGCTACATTAGTTTTCTTTTTGTTCACCCTATCTTCCTTTTTCTATCTGGTGATAACACACTTCCTATAGACCAATGTCACCCTAGGCTGCTCACTCTTACATTGAAATACAGAATACCTACCCCTTTCCTCATCTCCAATACTTAAGAGGTTACAGTTCACAGAACAGAGCAGCTTTAACAGGAAGTTAGAAGCCCAATGGGTTTCTTTCAGAATCAACAGTTTTTTTCTGTAATTGTAGTGTTTTTAAAGGTAATACATGGGGAAATATGCATGTAATTGAGAGATATACAGGATGTTTTTCATTAATTTTGTTTATTTTGCACTGTCATACACTCTAATGCCCCATACAACCTCCGCAATTTGACCCTTCCTGACTAATGACACCACAAAGAAACTTATTCACTCCTTGATTATTTCCCGCCTTGACTACTGCAACTCTCTCCTAAATGGCCTATCCTTAAGCAGGCTATCCCCCCTTCAGCCTATTATGAATGCTGCTGCTAGACTAATACACCTCACTAATCGATCTGTGACTGCTGCCCCTCTCTGCCAATCCCTTCACTGGCTTCCCCTACCCCACTGTATAAAATTCAAAATGCTAACCACAACATACAAGGCCATCCACAACATCGCCCCTAGCTACATCATCAACCTCATCTGCAGATATCACCCTAATCGTGCCCTCCATTCCTCCCATGACTTCCGTCTTCATTCTAGCTCCCTTGTTACCTCCACTCATGCTCATCTTCAGGACGTCTCCAGAGCCTCTCCCCCCCTCTGGAATTCTCTGCCCCCGTATATCCGAACAGCCCCTAACCTGTCCACCTTTAGGAGATCCTCAAACTCACTTATTCAGGGAAGCCTATCCCACACCCACCTAACAACCCCATCAAATCATTCCCCGCTGCTATTACCATTTATACCACCATCCCCTTTCTTTAGAATGTAAGCTCTATGAGCAGGGCCCTCCTGTCCCTTCTGTATTGTACTGTAATTTTGCTTCCCCCCTCTACATTGTAAAGCTTTGCGTAAACTGTTGGCGCTATATAAATCGTTATTAATAATAATAATAATAATAATATAGAGATAAGACACGTAGAGGACTACACACAGAAATAAAAATGCTCTGTACACTGAATATGTTTATTACTACTTGGAAATGTTCTAATCTTTTGGAGAATCGATGTCCATGCAGCCATTGTCCCCTTTTCTCAATAAAAAGGGGAAGGAGTAGTTAGATCAAGCAGAAAAGGTATACAATGTGCAGAAATTCCTATGCCTGGCAAAGGATATTATAAAGTGGGTAGATCTTGTATAATGAGATGTTGTTAATAATAGAAATTGTGTAGAAAATAACACATTTTATAACCAGTTAAATTTGTACATGATCTGGATGCTGTAGGAGCCAACAACAGTCTTGAATATTTTAGGCCAATCGGATTTAGTTACAATGAGCTTTTAAAATATTAACCCATCTGCAATATTACAAGTACATATTTTAAATAAATGAAAAAAAAAACATATTACTAGAAAGATCAATCAATACAATGGTGGTGTATGCATCTAAGCTCTAACAGCTGAATCATAAACCTTACTGACCCAACTGTTAAACATATTTTGTGAAATCATTACTAGGGTTGAGCTGGGGCTGGGCTGAACCTTCAGCTGTAGCAGAGAATAATTCATTTAGCATTGGTATTACTACTTCTATATATATGATAGCCTACTGCTCAGACTGGTTGTTAAGGAGCCAGCAGCTACCGACATCACACCAACCACGGTTATCCCTGCCCAGCCTATTCAGCTGTCATCCAGGGATTCCCAGCTGATGAGTGAAAATAAGCAAAGGGGAGGGGATTGTGCAGTAAAAATAAAAACTGTATGGGTGCCATGGCATGGTGATCTTTGGGTTATTATAGATGAAATATGGTTTAGTTTACAATGATGTCAGTTGGAACTTGACAGACATTCTAACTGTGCAAATAAAAAGTTTCATTTGAATCCAAAATGTTATTTCTTCATTCTATGTTTTCATTAGTTGAAGAATAACCCCACTTTTGTTGAAAAACAAAACAAACAAAAAACCTCTGGGTATTCTATGTACAATGCAACAATGTTAACCAACCTTGTAGCATTACTTGAAGAAAAGCATCACTTTCTTTATGCAGGTCATTGGGAACAGTACCTAAATGCTAGCTAAAAGCATGAAAAAGCCCAAATCCTCCTCCGGTTTCCAGCTCCTCAAGTTTCCCCTTTACTCCCACTATACAAGATGTATAACTCCTACCCTTCCAGCTGATGTATTTGGGCCCTTTTTGTGAACCTACAGTCTGTGCTGTACCAAAATGGACAGTTCCCGGTTGGCATTTCTTCACCCAAAAGGCCATCCCTGTCCTTCAACATTATGTGGGGGGTAATGTTTCCACATTGCTGGTTCATGAGGTTAGCAGGGGGGTTCAGCAAGTAAGGGCAGGGTAACAGCTGGTAACAGTCCAGTCACGTCCATCATTTCCTCCTTAATGCTTTCTTTGGGCAAGTCATCCTCTGAACCACCAATCCTCCACAAACATTCAAAGGTTATGCAATGGCTAAGGAAAAACAATGCCACAGGACAAGAGCCAAACTGGGGCAGAGATTCTGTCAGCTCTGCAGGGGCAGGGATGAGGTAATTAACCCCATGCCATCCTCTACCAGGAACTGTTGCTTATGAAAACAGCACCACCAACCTGCTATCTACCCTTTAACAGGGTGAAATTTATTGGGAGCTCTCTGCCCTCAACCTGCCTGATATGCCACATACCCACGTGGTGGAACTCTACCTTGGCTATGCTGCAGGGGCTGCACATGCAGCAGCAGGTCATGAATGAGTACCGGTGCAAGTAATACATGATGACAGGCTGGGTAAAACTCAGGTTCTTCACCCCAAATCACTTGCTCTTCATGAAGGATGCATGCACTTTACTGCCATTGTTTAAGGTGGCATAATGGTGAGCTCTGATAATGCCGGGGCAGACACTGTGCACAGTGGAGGCACAGCCACTATATCCAGATACCATCCCTGTGAGGCCTCAGTAGATACAAGAGGAGCAAAAAGAGTAACAGAAGGATGGTTGCTGTTGTGGCATTTTGGAAGAGGAGAAGGACATGGGGCAGGCCTGCAGATGTAGGTTTTATCCTTTGCTAACTTCGGGAGTTGTACGTAGACATGTGCATTCGTTTTCGTCCGAATGCATTTTCGTCCGAATTTCAGCTATTTTCGTTTTCATTTTGACAAACGATAATGAAAGCACAAAATCCGAAAAACGAAAGATCCGACATAAATAAATGCTTTATTTTCGTTTTCATTGTTACAACAGTTCGATATAGAATAGGAGATTCGACATGACTCTGACAACAATCTGTCTATAGAACCTGTGGTCGAATGTGCCTAACCTTACCTCTATTAGTCCAAGATTATATAGAGAAAATATTCGACAGAGAAAAAAGATTTGACAGAGAGAAAAGATTCTGCAAGTTACTGTCCTAAAAAGTGTTTGGGGACCCGGGTCCTGCCCCAGGGGACATGTGTCAATGCAAAAAAAAGTTTTAAAAACGGCCGTTTTTTCGGGAGCAGTGATTTTAATAATGATTAAAGTGAAACAATAAAAGTGTAATATTCCTTTAAATTTCGTAGGGGGGGGGTTGTCTATAGTATGCCTGTGAAGGGGCGCATGTTTCCCGTGCTTAGAACTGTCCCTGCACAAAGTGTCATTTATGCAGGAAAAAAGTCCTTTAAAATCACTCGCAGCTATTATGAATTGTCGGCTCCGTAATACAGAGAACACTCATTGAAAGTCATTGATAAAAAAATAAATAAAAAAATAAATAAAAAAGCGTGGGGGTCCCCCAAATTCAATTACCAGGCCCTTCAGGTCTGGTATGGATATTAAGGGGAACCCTGCCTCAAATTGAAGAAAAAATTTGACGTGGGGTTCCCCCTAAATATCCATAACCAGACCCTTCAGGTCTGGTATGGATATTAAGGGGAACCCCGCGTCAAATTTAAAAAAAAATTGATGTGGGGTTCCCCCTAAAAATCCATACCAGACCCTTTATCCGAGCACGCAACCTGGCAGGCCGCAGGAAAAGAGGGGGGGACGAGAGAGCGGCCCCCCCTCCCTCCTGAACCGTACCAGGCCACATGCCCTCAACATTGGGAGGATGCTTTGGGGGTCTGTGACCCCTCTAAGCACCTTGTCCCCATGTTGATGAGGACAAGGGCCTCATCCCCACAACCCTGGCCGGTAGTTGTGGAGGTCTGCGGGCGGGGGGCTTATCAGAATCTGGAAGCCCCCTTTAACAAGGGGACCCCCAGATCCCGCCCCCCCCCCCCTGTTTGAAATGGTAAGGGGGTACAAAAGTACCCCTACCATTTCACAAAGAAAGTGTAAAAAATGGTTAAATAAAACAAACACACTTTTGAAAAATTCCTTTATTAAAAATAAAAAAAAGATTCCAGCGGCGGTAATCCACTCTTGCTATCCAGCGACGGACGGTCATCTCTCCAGCGATGGCTCATCTCATCCAGTGCAGCGAATGCATCCTTCTTCTGTCTCCGTGGAGGAGACACTGCAGGCATTCCGGCGGCTGACGTTTCTTATATACGGAGGGCGGGGCCACCCATCACCTGACCCCGCCCCCTCTGACGCAAGGGGAAACCCGGGGTTCCCTGTGACGTATGGGTGACCCCGCACCCCTCTGATGTAACACAGGCAGGTTTCCGTTACATCAGAGGGGGGCGGGGTCACCCATACGTCACGGGGAACCCCGGGTTTCCCCTTGCGTCAGAGGGGGGCGGGGTCAAAGTGGCGGGTGGCCCCGCCCTCCGTATATAAGAAATGTCAGCCGCCGGAATGCCTGCAGTGTCTCCTCCACGGAGACAGAAGAAGGATGTATTCGCTGCGCTGGATGAGATGAGCCATCGCTGGAGAGATGACCGTCCGTCGCTGGATAGCAAGAGTGGATTACCGCCGCTGGAATCTTTTTTTTTTTTTTTTTATAAAGGAATTTTTCAAAAGTGTGTTTGTTTTATTTAACCATTTTTTACACTTTCTTTGTGAAATGGTAGGGGTACTTTTGTACCCCCTTACCATTTCAAACAGGGGGGGGCGGGATCTGGGGGTCCCCTTGTTAAAGGGGGCTTCCAGATTCTGATAAGCCCCCCGCCCGCAGACCTCCACAACCACCGGCCAGGGTTGTGGGGATGAGGCCCTTGTCCTCATCAACATGGGGACAAGGTGCTTTGAGGGGTCACAGACCCCCAAAGCATCCTCCCAATGTTGAGGGCATGTGGCCTGGTACGGTTCAGGAGGGAGGGGGGGGCGCTCTCTCGTCCCCCCCTCTTTTCCTGCGGCCTGCCAGGTTGCGTGCTCGGATAAAGGGTCTGGTATGGATTTTTAGGGGGAACCCCACGTCAATTTTTTTTTAAATTTGACGGGGGGTTCCCCTTAATATCCATACCAGACCTGAAGGGTCTGGTTATGGATATTTAGGGGGAACCCCACGTCAAATTTTTTCTTAAATTTGAGGCAGGGTTCCCCTTAATATCCATACCAGACCTGAAGGGCCTGGTAATTGAATTTGGGGGACCCCCACGCTTTTTTATTTATTTTTTTTTTTTTTTTATCAATGACTTTCAATGAGTGTTCTCTGTATTATGGAGCCGACAATTCATAATAGCTGCGAGTGATTTTAAAGGACTTTTTTTCCTGCATAAATCACACTTTGTGCAGGGACAGTTCTAAGCACGGGAAACATGCGCCCCTTCACAGGCATACTATAGACAACCCCCCCCCCCCTCTACGAAATTTAAAGGAATATTACACTTTTATTGTTTCACTTTAATCATTATTAAAATCACTGCTCCCGAAAAAAATGCCGTTTTTAAAACTTTTTTTTGCATTGAAACATGTCCCCTGGGGCAGGACCTGGGTCCCCAAACACTTTTTAGGACAGTAACTTGCAAATTAGCCTTAAAATTAGCACTTTAGATTTTGAACGTTGGAGTCCCATAGACTTTAATAGGGTTCTAAAGTATGCTATATACTAGCTCCGTCGAATCTTCTTTATACATTCGACAGACACCATAAGCCTTCAAAGACAGATTCGACCGTAATTCATGTGGATTTTTGGAAGAATGCAATTTTTGAACGAAAAACGAAATAAATAAAAACGAATTTCGGGAGTAACTAAATAAATTAAGTTTTCGGATGAAAACAAAATTCCGAAACGAAATATTTTACTCTGCACATGTCTAGTTGTACGTGGGTGAGGGAGAATAGCTGTTATCCTTCTTGACTCAGATTCCTTTGACTCTGGCAACTTGTAGTGGGTGGGCTCATTCATGTTTCAGAGCCCCCAAAGGAACCTAGATTTTGTGGCATCAAAGACAGAGAAATTATTGGTTGGTACCCTACTGGATCTACATTACAGAAGGAAAACCACTGAACTCATTCTGTCCCCATAGAAGGAGCAAAAGATGACCTTTTGGGTGGCACAGTGGTGTAGTAGTTAGCACTCTCACCTAGCAGTAAAAAGGGTCACTGGTTTGAATCCCAACCACAACACTACCTGCCTGGAGTTTGCATGTCCTCCCTCCGGGTACTCCGGTTTCCTCCCACACTCCAAAGACATGCAGGTAGGTTAATTGGCTTCTGTCCAAAATTGGCCCTAGTATATGAATGGGGACCTTGGATTGTGGGCTTCTTGAGGGTAGGGACCAATGTGAGTGTGCAATGTACAGGGATAGGGACAATTGTAGACACTCACTCGGGTTGAACTGGATGGACTGGTGTCTTTATTCAACCTTACTAACTATGTAACTATGTAACATCCTTTCCAGATGCTTCCAGTGTCTTGTCACACAGACAATATGGCTTAGACCCTGCTGTCATTAAAAGGTTGGGCAGCAGTGGGGGTAGCTACCTAAGCAAGGCATTCAAAACATTTTTCTGTACTCAGTGCTCAGGACTATCCACTGCCAGCAGCTATCAGCAGCAGCTGACATGTGGTGGAGAAGGACATGGAGACAAGGGCAGATGTTGACACCCTTCCAAAAGATGACCCCCTTTATTTTAGGGTAATGAGGATGAACTACAGCATGCAATCAACCTGCTAGGTTGTCTGGCAGCCACTGTACTCTCTGAACATACATTTATTGCTAGGGGGGGCTATGCCACAGACAAAAACAGTCCGTCTAACCTTGGACACAGTTAACAAAACCCCTACTGCAGATGCAGCAGATTACATTTTGGGGGGATTTTGTCACCCAGAGTATTTATTTTCAGTACCTCCTAAGCCTCTTTTTATCACTGTAGTCCTTAAATAACATCCTGCCTCTGTTGCCATCTCCCTCTCCCATGAGCACAACCAGCTACTATTAACACCTCAAAACACTGTCAGCCCGGCACTGTTCACATATACGGCCACTGCTATAGGCCTATATAATTCACTACCATCTTATACTGGGCCCATTGCTATTGTTTGTTGCAATTGCACTTTTTATTTGGCACGCCCAATTTTTCCACAGCTGTTTCCCCATTGAAAAGAATTTAACCTTTTCAGGCAGATAACATCCTGTGCTCTGCACTAATGTTTTTGTAGGATTATATTATTTTGGGTATACAATATTATTTTGGATATACACTATTTTAAAGCAGTCTGGCCTAACAGTGATGCTTTAAATATAAATCACCCATTCTCCTTTGCCAACACTGGATTTTGTGGCCAAAAACATACTTTACATTTTGGAAGCCAATTTGTACACCTTATATCTTATTTTGATGCAGAAAGAACACTTTTTTTTTAAGTTTGAGTCTGCCTTCTCTCTCATTCTTCAATTGCCTTCTATGCTAATTTATACAGTAAGTCTCTGAAAACATATAAGTGCAATTGAATATTTTGGGCTAAAATAGGTCTCTCTTGTTCCAAAATATTATTCTTTTGAAAAAGATGATATTCTGTGCATACAATCTTTACTGTTGGGGCTGGCTTAGCCCTTCCTCCTCTGGGCTGGCCGCTCAGCTGTCGGCTAATTGCCAGCTCTCTTATCTCTCCACAGTTACCAGCTGTTCCCAATGATGCTCATATTACCTGCCTATTTAAAGCCTTCCAGCTCACTTCTTCTCTGCCTTCGTGTTGGTCACATCACAAGGAACCATCTCCTGCAGTTTGTTTCAAGACTGGCTTGTTGACATCCCTCCTGGCTCCTTATCCTGCTTGCGGTTGCTCTCCTTGGATCCCTGACTTCAGGCCTGGCTGATTACCCGATCTGGTAAATGAACTTTGGACTCATTGACTACCCGATCTGGTTACTGAACTCTGGCTATGCTTGACTACACTTTTTCTATTTACCTTTTTATTTTTATTAATAAAGAAGTGTGATTTGATTGTACTTCTGTCTCAGTCTGATTCATGGTTTCTGACACTTTACAATGTTTAACCTTTCTCTACAAATAAATATATATGGATGGCAATAATTTTTCTATTTTGTGTGCCACATCCTGAATTGCAAACCAAAGATTAAAGAACCACTAGTGGTGGACTTTTTAGGCACGTACAACAAATATCAAATATATAAAGTATAAAGTTCATCCACCACACTTGGGTGTTGGATGCCGTGGCGGACGGTTATATGCCTAATGGACTTTAATTGAAGCAGCTGCCATCCTCGTCAGTCTCATCACTGTAATACCTACTACCTCCAGGACTGAATTCTTTGCCCCAGTGTTTCTGCGGGGTTTTTCTTGTCTGCCCACTATTGCTGGGGTTGGGAGGATCTGGTCTTCTATCAAGATCTCGCGGGCATTTTTTGCCCTATCTGTTAAGACGACTACACTGGGAGCATCTTGAAAGTGAAGTAACCATTGGCTATATTCATCCTGTCTGACTGTTTTTAATTACAAGTTTCATGGAATGCTTATTCAATACACCGTTTTGAATATAATTGTTCTGTGCTTTATACCTACCCCTGAAGGAGATGCAGACTTTCCAAAATGTGTAGGGTGTTTTAAGCATTAGAGTCTGTTGTGTATACACATTACTAGCTTGTTTATGCATTCCTTGTTTTATACAGCTTTTTTCTTTATACTTTATATATTTGATATTTGTTTTACGTGCCTAAAAAGTCCACCACTAGGCGTTCTTTAATATTTGCTGTCTCTACAAATAAACTACTTTGTCATTTTATTATTATGGCTATATTAGGGATACTCTCTACTATTAAAAATTATATTCAGTGTAGCACATCAGTACCATTATAATTTAGTATCTTTAAAAACTGCATATTTTTCTATTGCCCTTAGAGCCACTGCAAAATGGCCCCTCCTTGTTGAATGATGTTCATTTTTTTCTTTGGTACATGTTCAGTAGGTTAGTGTTCCGTCCCCAATCCCCATGCCCTTTTTTGTCAATCCCCAAGCTTTGAGAAAATAGTCATTACTAAAAATTAATGTTTGACTCCCATTGATTTTAATGAGTTCACATTCCGGACCTGGTATGCTTGGCTTATCACTAATATAGATACAAGGTGCTTTGTTTGGGGGCTTCCAGGCAAGGTGTCCTTCACCATGTAGAATGCACATGGCCTAGTATGTTTCATGGGAGAAACTTTCGCTTTAGTACAATGTACAGGTTGACGTTATCCCCAGGGGTCAAGTCCTGGGGAAAAAAGTGTGGGAACTCCCACCCAAGATCCACTCCCGCACAAAAAAAAAAGAAAAAAATAGGACATCGGGGCACATCAGGGCACGGAGAATATCAGGACATGGGACACATCAGGCCACATGGCACATAAGGGCACGGGGCACATTATGGCACATCAGGGCATATTATGGGGCACAGCAGGGCACATTATGGGGCAGGGCACATTATGGGGCACGGGGCACATCAGGGCATGGGGCACATAGCACATCAGGGCATGGGGCACATAGCACATCAGGGCACATAGCACATCAGGGCATGGGGCACATAGCACATCAGGGCATGGGGCACATCGGGGCACATTATGGCACATTATGGGGCACATCAGGGCACATTATGTGGCACATTGGGGCACATAGCACATCAGGGCACATTATGGGGCACATAGCACATCAAGGCACATAGCACATAAGGGCATGGGGCACATCAGGGCATGGGGCACATCATGCCACATGGCACATCAGGGTATGGGGGAAACGTTGGCACATTATGGCACATCATGGCACATTATGGGGCACATAGCACATCAGGGCCAATAGCACATAAGGGTGCGGGGCACATCAGGCCACATGGCACATCAGGGCACAGGGCACATCAGGGCACAGGGCACATCAGGGAACATTATGGCACATTATGGGGCACATAGCACATCAGGGCATATTATGGGGCACATATCACATCAGGGCACATAGCACATAAGGGCATAGGGCACATCGGGGCATGGGGAACATCAGGCCACATAACACATAAGGGCATGGGGAAACGTTGGCACATGGGGGCACATTATGGCACATTATGGGTCACATAGCACATCAGGGCACATTATGGCACATCAGGGCACATTATGGGGCACATAGCACATCAGGGCACATTATGGGGCACATAGCACATCAGGGCACATAGCACATAAGGGCACGGGGCACATCAGGCCACATGGCACATCAGGGCATGGGGCACAGTGGGGCACATAGGACATCAGGGCAGGGGGCACATTATGGCATGGGGCACAACAGGGCACATTATGGGGTACAGTGGGGAACATAGGACATCAGGGCAGGAGGCACATTACGGCATGGGGCACATCATGGCACATAATGGGGCACATAGGACATCAGGGCAGGGGGCACATTACAGCATGGGGCACATCAGGGCACATAATGGGGCACACTGAGGCACATAGGACATCAGGGCAGGGGGTACATTACGGCATGGGGCACATCAGGGCACATAATGGGGCACAGTGGGGCACATAGGACATGAGGGGTCACATTGTCATCTTACTAGCCAGTATGCAGAGTAGCGCAAAAAGCGTTTGGCTGTAGTAAGTTCTCCCTCACGTCACTCAGTGCTGTTCGCTCCTCGGCGGCCCCTCCTCTCTTCTCGTCTATCCCCATTGGCTTGTGACATCATCTGGGATAGACCATAGACGAGAAGAGAGGAGGGGCCCCCGGGGAGTGAACAGTGCTGTGTGAAGTGAGGGAGAACTTACTACAGCCAAACGCTTCCTGCGCTACTCTGCATACATCTCATTCGGGCGGCTCGAGTCCTGCAAAGGGAACGGCGTTCCCGCTGTGAAAATAGTGCAGGGACGCCGTTCCCACGCATTCCCGCAGGACTCGAGCCCTGGTTATCCCCCAAGCATATTATATACTGTAAAGCAATTGTGTATTTTTCATGTTGCTTTTTTAAAAGAGATGTTCCCTGCTAAATGTTTTTTTTTTGGTACATTCCCCCCATGGCAGTGCCTAGCTACCCATGTCCTTTGACAATTAATTTCCTATTAGCTAAACTGGAAAATTATGCCAAACCTGTTAATTAAACCAAGGCAGATCTGACCATCATCATTTAAATTTCATATTTATTTCAGCTCAAATGAAATTGTGAGATAATCTGGTGGATTTATGAAAATAGAAAATGTTGAGTTAATTATAAAGAACAAAAAGGATTATTTTCTTTTTCTTTTTTGTTTTGTTTTGTAGTGTAGGTATAGTGTATATTCTTATTCCAATAAACAATAAGAACAACTGTTAGTTGTTGTGAGCAACTGGTTTGACCGAAGTTTTGCTTGTTCTGTGAAAGGCAACAGCAGTAATACTAGCATCTTCCTGTTCAGGCTGGTTGTTAGGGCACCCAAGATCACCAGCATTCTAACAACCATAACTCATATCCACTCATCTCAAAGGGGATTACTAGCTGACGAGTGAATGTAAACAAAGGAAACAGTATGAGAACAAAGCACCTTGTACCCATATTGATGAGGACAAGGGCCTCTTCCTCACAACCCTGGCATGGTGGTTGTGGGAGTCTTTGGACTGGGGGACTTAATGGGATCTTGAAACCCCCTTAAAAATAAGATGGTCCCGAGATGCTGCCCCCATGTGAAAGAGTAATGCTGCGTAAAACGACAGGGGTTCCGCTGAAACGGACTTGCCTACACACGATCACACCAAAGTCTGATTGTTTAGAACGTGGTGACCTACAACATGTATGACAGGACTAGAAAAAGGAAGTTCAATAGCCAGTAGCCAATAGCTGCCCTGTGTTGTTGTGGTCCGTCAGAACAGCATACAGACGAACAGTTTTCCCGATAGAAATTGATTCCATCGGAAAGAAAATACGTTCTATTTCTAGGTCCGTCAGAATTAAAAAAAAAAAAGTCCGCTGAAGCCCACACACAATCGGAATATCTGATGAAATGATTCCATCTGACTTTTTCTGCCGGAAAGTCCGACCGTGTGTACACGGCAGTAGGAGTACAAATGCCCTATGAAATAAATGCATCAACAACACATTGTCCAAAAATGTAAAACCTTGTCAATCATGATGAACGATGCAGACTGGCAGCAAAAATAAAATAGGATTTTTATAACAGCTTACCTGTAAAATCCTTTTCTTGGAGTACATCATGGGACACAGAGCCTTCAGTAATTACTTAATGGGTTATAGGCCACCTTCAGCTGATGGACACTGGTATACCCAATTCAGGAAGTTCACTCCCTATAAAACCCTTCCTCCTTCCAGGAGCACATCAGTTTTTGTAGCAAAGCAATATACTTAATCCCAAAAGAGGGGAAGGACCTCTGTGTCCCATGATGTACTCCAAGAAAAGGATTTTACAGGTAAGCTGTTATAAAAATCCTATTTTATTTTTGCTGCCAGTCTGCATCGTTCATCATGATTGACAAGGTTTTGCATTTTTGGACAATGTGTTGTTGATGCATTTATTTCATGGGGCATTTGTACTCCTAATGCCGTGTACACACGGTCGGACTTTCCGGCAGAAAAAGTCAGATGGAATCATTTCATCTGATATTCAGATCGTGTGTGGGCTTCAGCGGACTTTTTTTTGAAAATTCTGACGGACCTAGAAATATAACGTGTTTTCTTTCCGATGGAATCAATTTCTATCTGAAAAACTGTTCGTCTGTATGCTGTTCTGACGGACCAAAACAACACAGGGCAGCTATTGGCTACTGGCTATTGAACTTCCTTTTTCTAGTCCTGTCATACGTGTTGTAGGTCACGCGTTCTAAACGATCGGACTTTGGTGTGATCGTGTGTAGGCAAGTCCGTTTCAGCAGAACTCCGTCAGAAAAACCGTCAGTTTATTTTGACGGAAAAAACAGTCGTTTTTACGCGGCATTACTCTTTCACATGGGGGCAGCATCTGGGGACCATCTTATTTTTAAGGGGGTTTCAAGATCCCATTAAGTCCCCCAGTCCACAGACTCCCACAACCACCATGCCAGGGTTATGAGGAAGAGGCCCTTGTCCTCATCAATATGGGTACAAGGTGCTTTTCCAAAGAAGTTCTCATACTGTTTCCTTTGTTTACATTCACTCGTCAGCTGGTAATCCCCTTTGAGATGAGTGGATATGAGTTATGGTTGTTAGAATGCTGGTGATCTTGGTTGCCCTAACAACCAGCCTGAACAGGAAGATGCTAGTATTACTGCTGTTGCCTTTCACAGAACAAGCAAAACTTTTTCTTTATCTAACATCATGGTGTAATTACTTAATGGGATGTCCCATAGCAATGCTACTTGAGGGGAGGAAGACACAACCCGGAAGATACCCCCAGACTTGAGGATCTATACTGCTGCCTGCAACACACTGCGCCCGAGGGCGATATGCTCATACCTCCTTACTTAACCCTGATAAAATATTGTGAATATATGCACTGAAGACCAAGTTGCAGACTTACAGATGAAGGCCCAGTGACGCACTGCCCAAGAAGCACTAACCGCCCTGGTAGAGTGCGCCTTAACTTGAAAAGGGGAATCTTAACCCTTAAATTATAAGTTTGAATTATAACTTGCTGAATCCATTTAGCGACAGTGGATTTCAATGCCACCTGTCCTTTCTTAGGACCCTCTGGCAGAATAAATAAGACATCAGTCTTACAAATCTGAGCAGTTGTATTTAAATTGATTTTCACTGCTCTCGCCACATCAAGACAATGTAGTGACTTTATTTCCCTGAAACATGGTTTTGGAAAAAACAATGGCAGGACAATATCTTGATTCAGGTGAAAACCTGAAACCACTTTACAAGAAAGAGCAGCCAATTTTGAAACCCACCTTGTATGTTGTATTGGTTCAAATGGCTGTTTTTGCAACACAGACAAAACTAAGTTAAAGTCCCAAGGGTTCAAGCCGCATCACCACTTGCATAAAACCCCAGACTAAAGAATGTGCAGCAAGTGCTCTTTGAAATAAGACCGATGAAGCTGAGACTTGGTCTTTAATAATACTCAAGGCCAATTTCATTTATACTCCTAATTGTAGAAAGGCAAGAATTCTGCCTATGATATATCTCTGAGGGTGCCAACCCTTGGAATCACATCAGGAAACATAAGCCCTCCAGACCCTATAATATATAGTTCTGGAAGCTGGCTTCCTTGCATTAATCAGGGTAGAGATAACTGACCTGGAAAGCCCACGTTTCTTCAGAACGTGGGTTTCAATAGCCAAGCCGTTAAATTTAGAGACCGTGAGGTAGGATGGAATATCGGTCCCTGTGAGAGCACATCTGGCCGTAGTGGGACAATGGACCCTCCACTGCCATCTTTTACGATTTCTGCAAACCATGACCTTCTGGGCCTTGCTGGTGCTACCAGAATTACCGGATTTCTTTCCAGCTTGATCCTACAAAGTTGTCGAGGCAGCAACTGAATAGGGGGAAATGCATAGATCAGTGAGAACTGATCCCACGAGGTCACCAACGCATCTGTCCACATGCGAGCAGATCCCTTGTTCTGGCCACAAAGACTAACTTCATGTTGAACCTGGATGCTAGAAGATCTATGTTCCCCCATCATTGGCAAACAGCCTGAAATATGTCGGGTGAAGAGACCATTCCCCTGGGAATAACTGCTGGTGACTCAAGTAGTCCACCTGCCAATTCTCTACTCCTGGAATGAAGACTGCCAATAGGCATGGAACATTCCTTTCTGCCCAAGTTATGCAGAGAGACTCTTGGTGCCCCCTTGGTGATTGATAGGGATGAGCCGCACACCCCCCATTCGGTTTGCAGCAGAACATGCGAGCAAGCAAAATAATTTGTTTGAACACACAAACACTGTTAAAGTCTATGGGACACGAACATAAATAATCAAAAGTGCTAATTTTAAAGGCTTATATGCAAGTTATTGTCATAAAAAGTGTTTGGGGACCTGGGTCCTGCCCCAGGTGACATGTATCAATGCAAACAAAGTTTTAAAAACCGGTATTTTTTTCGGGAGCAGTGATTTTAATAATGCTTAAAGTGAAACAATAAAAGTTAAATATTCCTTTAACTTTTGTACCTGGGGGGTGTCTATAGTATGCCTGTAAAGTGGGGCATGTTTCCTGCGTTTACAACAGTCCCTGCACAAAATGAAATTTCTAAAGGGAAAAAAGTCATTTAAAAGTACTTGTGGCTATAATGAATTGTCAGTCCCGGAAATACACATAAAAATAATTGAAATAAAAGGCATGGGATTCCCCCACAGTCCATTACCAGGCCCTTTGGGTTTGGTATGAATATTAAGGGGAACCCCGAAACCAAAATTAAAAAAAAAATGCGTGGGGGTCCTCTCAATTTCCATACCAGGCCCTTCAGGTCTGATATAGATTTTAAGGGGAACCCCACGTCAAAATTTTTTAAAAATGGTGTGGGGTCCCCCAAAAATCCATACCAGACTCTTATCCGAGCATGCAACCTGGCAGGCCACAAGAAAAGAGGGAGGATGAGTAGCCCCCCAAAGCACCTCATCCCCACAACCCTTGCCCGGTGGTTGTGGGGGTCTGCGGGCGGGGGGGCTTATCGGAATCTGGAAGGCCCCTTTAACAAGGGGACTCCCAAATCTCGGCCTCCCCCTGTGTGAAATGGTAACGGGGTACAAATATACTCCTACCATTTCACAAAAAAAGTGTGAAAATGGTAAAAATGACATGAAACGGCTTGGGACAAGTCCTTTATTAAATAAAAAAAATAAAAAAAAGTCTTCTTCTCTTGTTTCACCAAAAGGATCAAAAAAGAAAAAAAAAAAACGCGACTGACCCACCTCCCCTTCGCTTTGACAGTTCTTTTATAACTGAGGCCTGGGCCACACTGTGACGTTCCCGGGTGACTCCGCTCCCCCTGATGCACGGGGACTTCCCTATGGCTTCCCCATAGTCAGGGGAGTGGGGCCACACAGTTGCGTAAACTAACCACCAAGTGAGGCTTTGGGACACTCTTGGGGAGAGCCGCATTGGCAAGCCTAAAGCTTGAATTGTTTTGTTCCAAGTAGACAGGATACTGTTTTGCAACAGTCTTGAATGGAACTGGGCATAGGGAACCGCTTCGAATGAAGCCACCATGGTTCCTAGCAACCTCATGCAAAGGCGAATGAAGGGATTGCCTTTTGATCTGTCATGTCTGCACCAGCTCTCTTATGGAGTTGATCTTTGCCTGAGGCAAGAACACCTTTTCCTGGGCTGTGTCTATGATCGTACTCAAGTACTCCAGCCTTTCTAGCGGTATCAAGGAAGATTTCTTTAGGTTGAGAATCCAACCCAAACTTTCCAGGTAACTGGCTGTAATGCGTACACTTTGCTCCAAACAAGCCATCGACTGGTCTATTAGCAATAGATCATCTAGGCACACCGTTATGCCGTGTGCCCTTAAACTGGCTAGAGGTGGGGCCATCACTTTTGTGAACACCCGGGGTGCTGTAGCTAGCCCAAAGGGCAGGGCTACAAACTGGGAATGCTGCCATTCTAACTCGAACCACAGAAACCTTTGGTGAGCGGGAAATATAGAAACATGCAGATATGCATCCTTGATGTCGATAGATGCCAGAAGTTCACTGACCTGATCATCAAAAGGAGCGGATCTTCTAGGAACTGATTTAGATTTTTTAGATCTAGAATGGGTCTGACATCTCCATTTGGTTTTGGTATCATAAAAATATTTGAATAAAACCCCAAACCTTGCTCTTTTGTGGGGATCTGTATGATCACCCCATGAGATATTAAGCGGTCTAGTGCCTGAAACAGAGATAGTATTTTCTCTGGATCTTTGGGAACGCTTGACCAAAGTAAACGAGATGGTGGAAAGTCTGAAATTCCAGCTTGTACCCCAGCATTACCGTGGAGATGACCCAACTGTCCTAAATTTCCTCTTGCCAGACTTCTGAAAACTTCAGAAGTCTTTCCCCCACCTTAGTGAGGGGGTTGCCTCTTCATGATGAGGCTTTAGGATTCTGCTTTGGAGGGCTCCGGCCCCAGGACTTCTTTTGAGTTTGGGCCTGACCCTGAGGTTTTCCCCTAGAGTCTGACAGCGGAAGCCGTTGACACTGCCTAGAGGTGGAAGCCCCTGGTGCAGAGGAAAGAGCCCATTTAAATGAAGGGCATTTATACTTTCTTTTGACTGACAGTACTTTTCTCACTAGAAACTGTTTGGATATATTTGTCCAAATCTTCCCCAAATAGCAGCTCCCCATGAAAGGGGAACCCGATTGGGAGGTTTTTATATGGTGTTTTGGCTGACCAATTTTTTAACCACAGGATTCTATGCATATGTACTAGCATAAGCGTAAGGTGAGGCACCTGGTGAATCAAATCTTTAATGGTATCTATGGTAAAGTATAATGGTTTTGGTAGTTCAGCCAATTCCTGGGCTTGTTGTGCAGGAACCTCTTTAAGGGCCTGTTTAAATTGGTCCTTTAGGGATTGACAGAAGCCTATTGCAGCGACTGCAGGCTGAGTAATGGCACCTGTCAAGGAAAAAGTAGATTTTAACAGGAATTCCAACCTTTTATCTGTTGGATCCTTAAGCATTTGTGCATTGTCTACTGGACAAGTAAGGCTTTTATTCACGCTGGTAAACTGCTGGTACTCTCCATTTCTTGGTGAATTTCTCCTCCATGTGATAGAGAACTCAAAATCTCTTTGGAGGGAGAAAATGCTTATCTGGGTGATCCCATTCAGAAAAAATAAGCTGTTCTAGTAATGCATGCACAGAAAACACATGCAAAGGCTTGAGGGTTTTACGGAACCCAAGGAAGAAACTGAGCTTTCAGGAGATTCCATTAGGGGTAGCATGAAAGTAGAACGAACCATCTCCGTAAGAGATTGTATGAGCAATTTCTCAGATTGAGAAGCTGAAAAAGGTTCATCTACCGTTGTTTCCTCCGCAGAGGAATCATCGGTTTGCCTTTCCTGCTGATCGCCTAAGGGTAACATCTTATCCTGTGCCCACTGTTCCCTTTGTAAAGGGTCTGAAGTGGGGGTGGGGGATTTAATCTTCCTTTCAGACCCTTCAGGGTGGAGGAAAGGACATCTTCAGTCACGTATACATGGGCTGAGATGTGAGAAGCAGTTGCACCATCAACTTGTTCCAATGGTTCACCCTGGCTTGCCATAATTGGTAATTCAGACGAGGATGACAGCATGGAAATGCGACTCGAGATCCTAGCACCTGGGGGTGAAAATTTTGGTACCTTTTTGGTCTTTGTGGTGTCTTTTTTTGGCAGGCATAGTCCTAAGCACAAAAATAGAGGCACTATACAATTGCATTTAATAGCTGAACATAGTCATGACAGTAAAGCCGCTGTCCTTCCTGTATCAGGAATGCCCGTTGCAACCCTCACGTGCCCCACAGCTCCTGTGTCTCTGTGTGCAGACTGCTTGTTTCCTCCTCGTCAGATGAGGAGAGACTGTCTCAGCTGTGTTTTTATTATCATTGCCTGCCTGCTCCTTGCACTTCCTGTTTCATTTTTTTTAAATGTTCCCGCGCTCATGCATGTGCTCTTAGGTCTACAGACCGAACACGGGGGGGGGGGGGGGCTGAGCCCTGTTACCAGCAGATAAGAAAAAACGACAGCAACAATAGCAGTAACAGTAACCATGGGACCTCGGCATCCCCCGTGGTGGGGGGGTAAAGTAAGTAGGTAAACCGCCGATGTTCCCCTAACCCTCCGGTCCCAGATTTTTTTTACATGAAAAAAATCCCCCTGCACAAGCTACTGTGGCCACACAGAGACAGACTGAGATTCCCAGTGAAGACAACAGATTAAGGTTTGTGCATACAACATTTTGAGAAAGCATAGGTGGTCTTTTTTTACCTTACCCTATCCACACTGCAGACAATCCAACCTGCACCCATCACGGCAGGCTGCGTTTAGCAAACCTTCAAGGACCGGGTCCCTTAATAATGGGGTTCCACTCCCTTGGACCCGTAAAAGCTCCCCACCAGAAGAGCTTTAGGTAATGCAGCATGACCCAAGCCCTGGGTCCCGGAGTCCAGCCCTACAAAGAGAAGCATTACAGACAAAACCCTATGCTTCGGATACGAGGCCCAGGTACAATCCACTTTGGCCTCAACATCGCTTTGGCTAGATCTGGCCCATGGAAGCTATTTAAAGCCAGAATGGATCCCTCTTGGAGCTCCTCAGAGCACAATTTCACTCCTGATCAACACCTTAGACACTGGTGAAAAAACTGATGTGCTCCTCAAAGGAGGAGGGGTTATATAGGGAGTGAACTTCCTGGATTGGGTATACCAGTGTCCATCACCTGAAGGTGGCCTATAACTCAATAAGTACCTGCTTAAGGCTGTGTCCCATGATGTACTATAAAGAAATGCCGACACATTTGATCTTGTCACTAACAGCAAATGACAATTCCCAGTTCCCATCGCTAAATATAAACAAACAAAGGGGTGGAGTCTCCTGGGTGACATAATTGACATGACCCCTTACTCATTTACATAGGGGCAGTGACTAAGCCCCTCTTATTTGTAATGGGGGATGCCAGATTCCTATAAGCCTCCTGCCTGTAGACTCTCATAACCACTGGGCCAAGGCTGTGGTGAAGCGGCTTTGTCCTCATCAACATGGGGGCAAGGTGCTTTGTTAGGGGGAATGTTCCCCCTGGCAAAGTACCCTCTCCTTGTTGAGGGCATGGGGCTTGGTTTGGATCAGGGAGGTGCAAAACACCTGCCTGACTGTATACTCAGATACTGGTCTGGTATAAAATTTGAGGGAGGATAAACCATTTTTTTTGTGGGGTCCCTCTTTTACATCCATACCAGACCTTAATCAAGGATTGGGAAACCCCTAACAATCAGTATAAGGGTCTAGTATAGATGAAGGGAATCATCTTTTTTTCTTTCTTTTTTTTTTTTTTTCTTACAAACAGAACCAAGCAGCCAGGAATTTTGCACTTTTAATGTTTCACTTTAAGTATTAATAAAATCACTGCTCCATGTCAAACTGAATTAAAATTTTATATATAGATTAATTCATACATAGTCCCTCAATATTTGAACTTAGTTATTATTTGGTGGTTTCTGTGATTTTATTTTTCAAATGAAGGAAATATATTGTTCTTATATATTTAATATATTTAATCAGTAACCAACAGCTTTCTTATTTCACCACTTCATATCATGCCAGCCACCCCAATTCATTTTAATGAATTGATTTTTTGAGACAAGAAGCTGGTAGTACATTTGACAAACTTCCAATAGATGAATACTTAAATTTAGCTTCAACTCTGTTAACGAATGATCACTGAAGCTGTAATCAAGATGACAGCATTTGAGATCTATTAAGCAATGCAATGAAACAAAATTACATGGCAAAAAAAAAAATAATAAGTTTTAAATGTTTTGCTTATGCCTAAAAATGTACAAAAATGCATAATTATGTTAATTACTCTACTAAACAACAATCAAATGAGCACATTTTTCCTGTTTGCACACAGCATTCTCATGTTTCCAATCATGTCTTAGAAAAATAGTGAATACAAATATCATTTTAAACTTGAATATAATATACTATAATTGAATATCAAAACTATGGTAGTTTACTCCTGCCCCTATCTTGCTCATGGAAACACATACTACAAGATGGATTATTGAATTGTGAAAGAATGTGATATGCAACTATATACTGTAGCCCCTGTACTCCCTAAGGATTGCATGCTATCTATTGTAGAGCAAGAGGGCTAATAGAATTGTATATTTTCGATATAATTGAAGGGATATTCCCGAGATCCCTCCAAGTGTTTTCACAGAGCCTGTGGAAGTGGCATATTTGAAACCTGTAAAACGCACCATGACATAACTGTTGAGATCCCCCCAATTGTCAGCTAGTGTTAGGTCCAGGGTAGCCCCCTACCCCCGCAATAAAGGTTTAACCCCCTGATTGCCCCTAGAGTTAACCCTTTCACCCCCTTTTGCCAGTGTCACTAAGCGATAGTTTTTCTGATCGCTGCATTAGTGTTACTGGTGCTGCTAGGTAGCTAGTTATTTTTTTAGGTTCACCGCCACATTTTTATAGCATTAGGTACCCCCATATACTACCCAATAAAGGTTTTAACCCCCTGATTGCCCCTAGAGTTAACCCTTTCACCAGCGATCACCGCATAAGTGACTGGTGACGCTGGTTAGCCAGTTAGTTATTTAGTTATTTAGGTTCCCCGTCAGGTTTTTATATAGTGTCTGGGACCCCCATATACTACCTAATAAAGGTTTTAACCCCTCGATTGCCCCCAGGTAACCCTTTCACCCCTTTTTGCCAGTGTCACTAAGCATTAGTTTTTCTGATCGCTGCATTAGTGTCACTGGTGCCGCTAGGTAGCTAGTTATTTTTTAGGTTCACGGCAGGTTTTTATAGCGTTAGGTACCCCCATATACTACCCAATAAAGATTTTAACCCCCTGATTGCCCCTGATTAACCCTTTCACCAGTGATCACCGTATAAGTGTTACAGGTGACTCTGGTTAGTTAGTTTGCTTTTTATAGCATCAGGGCATCCACCATTTATTACCCAATAAAAGTTTAACCCTCTGATCACCCAGCGGGTGATATCAATTAGGTTTTAGGGTCAGGGTATGCATCGCCCCAGGCAGCGCTAGGTTAGTGCCAGTACCGCTAACACGCGCAAAGCATACACCTCCCGTAGTGGTATAGTATCTGAACAGATCAATATCTGATCTGATCAGACCTATACTAGCATTCCCAGCAGTTTAGGGTTCCAAAAAAACGCATTGTTAGCGGGATCAGCCCAGATACCTGCTAGCACCTGCGTTTTGCCCCTCCGCCCAGCCCACCCAAGTGCAGTATCGATCGATCACTGTCACTTACAAAACACTAAACACATAACTGCAGCGTTTGCAGAGTCAGGCCTGATCCCTGCGATCGCTAACAGTTTTTTTTGGTAGCGTTTTATATTTAAATCCTGAAGGCGGTGCTTGGTTTTCGGGGTCCCGTATGCGGCTAGGCTCCCAAAAAGTCCCCCACATGTGGTATCCCCGTACTCAGGAGAAGCAGCAGAATTTATTTTGGGGTGTAATTTCACATATGCCCATAGCATGTGTGAGCAATATATCATTTAGTGACAAATTTGTGCAAAAAAAAAAAGTTTGTAATATTCCCGCAACTTGTGGCAAAATATAAAATATTTCATGGACTCAACATGCCTCTCAGTAAATAGCTTGCGGTGTCTACTTTCCAAAATGGAGTCATTTGGGGGGGTTTTGTGCTATTTTGTCATTTAATGGCCTTCAAAACTGTGATAGGTAGTGAGGAGTGAAATCTAAAATTTGCACCCTTAGAAATCCTGAAGGCAGTGATTGGTTTTCGGGGTGCCGTACGTGGCTAGACTCCCAAAAAGTCCCACATATGTGGTATCCCCGTACTCAGGAGAAGCAGCAGAATATATTTTGGGGTGCAATTCCACATATAACTATGGCATTTGTGAGCAATATATCATTTAGTGACAACTTTTTGTAAACTTTTTTTTTTTTTTGTCATTATTCAATCACTTGGGACAAAAAAAATTATTCAATGGGCTCAACATGCCCCTCAGCAATTTTCTTGGGGTGTCTTCTTTACAAAATGGGGTATTTTGGGGAGGGGGTTGTACTGCCCTGCCGTTTTAGCACCTCAAAAATGAGATAGGCAGTCAAATTAAAAGCAGTGTAAATTCCAGAAAATGTACTCTAGTTTGTAGACGCTATAACTTTTGCGCAAACCAATAAATATACACTTATTGACATTTTTTTTTACTGAAGACATGTGGCTGAATACATTTTGGCCTACATGTATGACTAAAATTTAGTTTATTCGATTTTTCTTATAACAATTTTAATTGTCAGACAATTTTAATTTTCAGACTTTTTCCTTTTATATCGTAAAAAATAAAAATCGCAGAGGCAATCAAATACCATCAAAAGAAAGCTCTATTTGTGGGAAGAAAAGGACGCAAATTTCGTTTGGGTACAACATTGCATGACCGCGCAATTACCAGTTAAAGCAGTGCAGTGTGAAATTGTAAAAAGACCTCTGGTCCTTAGGCTGACAATTGGTCCGGGGCTTAAGTGGTTAAGCAGGATTCTTCCCTTAAACAAATCCTTCCAGACAAACCTCAAATAGTTTTTATTAGGGTCCCAAATCTGAGGGATAAGATTGCACCAAATGTCATCAATCCCACAAAAAGTTTAATTAATTGGCAACATGAGTGGCTTTTACCCATGTAATAAGTTTGTCATGTGTGGTGTTAGTGAACATAGACATAGGAAGCAGACAAAAGTAGGTAGACAATATGAGATTTATCAATTTATTTCTTGTGATTCTACCCATGATGTGTACCTTTTAGAATGTACCTGTGGGAAACAGTACGTGGGTAGAACCACAAGACGTTTAAGGGATAGGCTGACAGAGCACATCTGTATTATGAGACGTGGCTATAAACATCATAGTCTCACGTCACACTTCAGAAAGTACCATGCCAGAAACCCTAAAAATGAGCTGGTATTGCTAAAGCAAAATTACAATGGAGAGGTTGTAACAAAAAACGAGAAGTATCCAAGTAAGAAGTTTGGTGGATCCATGAATTATGCTGTTCCCACTCAGGACATAATATTGACTGGGATATCAACAGCTTCATTGATAAAATAAATAGACAGGATATGAACTTTTTCCTGCATTAGGGGACACCAATACTATTATGTTTTGGTGGTTGTTCCACTGAATTATTTTTGTTACTTCCTGTTCTTCAACTCAATGGCATTTTTATATTTCATGTTCCTTTGAGCACAGATATAATGGTGGCTGTGTCACTTCCGTTCACCGGCAAAATGGCCGATGGATCACTTCCTGTTTGTAATTTCTCTAAGGAGACACCGTGATTTGAGCAGTTTTGAGAGGCCACATAAACTAGTTTGACGTCTGACACTAGGATAACCTCCTATTGGACGAAAAGCTTTGGGGAGCAGACATTAGTGCTGATGTCAGACCACTGTCCGACACTGAGTGCGTTTTTCCTGCTGTAATGGCAGCCAGCTTTTCTGGTGAGTGTCCATTTCACAGGGGTGTGGTGGATGATTCTGTAGCACTGTACTAGATCACCTCTTCATTTTTCAAGTCACCATCAAATTTTTATGCACATCTTTGCACTGAACTATTGCGTTTTCACCTATAAGTTTATATTGCTGATCCTATCATGGGACTGTGCATTTTAAGTCTATATTTTTCACTACATTGTTTTTTTTCCTTTCAATAGCTTTTATTGAGATAAGAAAACATAGGTTACAAAATTAGAGTGGAGGTAAAGGTATCCACCGGAAACATGGGTGTATACAAACATACAATGTTACAACAATGTCTTATGAATCTAAAGAAGCATAAATCAATATACAATAAAGTGCATACTCTAAAGCAGGGAGAGGACTGCAACACCAGTCCTTGGATTAGAAAAAAGTTGATTCCAGAGTGGGAAGAAGAGGCAAGCAAAGCAAAGTGAGTAGAGGTGATCGTGATAGGTCTTTAACCACTTTCAGACCGGACCATTTTGCTGGTAAATGACCAGAGGTCTTTTTACACTTTGGCACTGCGCTGCTTTAACTGGTAATTGCGCGGTCATGCAATGTTGTACCCAAACAAAATTTGCGTCCTTTTCTTCCCACAAATAGAGCTTTCTTTTGATGGTATTTGATTGCCTCTGCGATTTTTATTTTTTGCGATATAAACGTAAAAAGACCGCAAATTTTGAAAAAAAATGATATTTTCTACTTTTTGTTATTAGAAAAATCCAATAAACTAAATTTTAGTCATACATTTAGGCCAAAATGTATTCAGCCACATGTCTTTGGTAAAAAAAAAGTCAATAATTGTATATTTATTGGTTTGCGCAAAAGTTGTCACATCTACAAACTAAGGTACGTTTTCTGGAATTTACACAGCTTTTAGTTTTCTGCCTATCTCATTTCTTGAGGTGCTAAATTGGCAGGGCAGTACAAAACCCCCCCAAATGACCCCATTTTGGAAAGTAGACCCCCTAAGGAAATTGATAAGAGGCATGTTGAGCCCATTGAATATTTTATTTTTTTGCCTCAAGCGATTGAATAATGACAAAAAAAATTTTTTTTTTTTTTTTTACACAAAGTTGTCACTAAATGATATATTGCTCACACATGCTATGGGCATATGTGAAGTGACACCCCAAAATAAATTCTGCTGCTTCTCCTGAGTACGGGGATACCACATATGTGGGACTTTTTGGGAGCCTAACCGCGTACGGGGCCCCGAAAACCAAGCACCGCCTTCAGGCTTTCTAAGGGCGTAAATTTTTGAGTTCACTTCTCACTACCTATTACAGTTTTGAAGGCCATAAAATGCCAAGATGGCACAAAACCCCCACAAATGACCCCATTTTAGAAAGTAGACACCCCAAGCTATTTGCTGAGAGGCATGTTGAGTTCATGGAATATTTTATATTTTGCCACAAGTTGCGGGAAAATTACAAACTTTTTTTTTTTTTTTTTTTTTTTCACAAAGTTGTCACTAAATGATATATTGCTCATGCATGCCATGGGCATATGTGAAATGACACCCCAAAATAAATTCTGCTGCTTCTCCTGAGTACGGGGATACCACATATGTGGGACTTTTTGGGAGCCTAGCCGCGTACGGGGCCCCGAAAACCAAGCACCGCCTTCAGGCTTTCTAAGGGCGTACATTTTTGAGTTCACTTCTCACTACCTATTACAGTTTTGAAGGCCATAAAATGCCAAGATGGCACAAAACCCCCACAAATGACCCCATTTTAGAAAGTAGACACCCCAAGCTATTTGCTGAGAGGCATGTTGAGTCCATGGAATATTTTATATTTTGCCACAAGTTGCGGGAAAATTACAAACTTTTTTTTTTTTTTTTCACAAAGTTGTCACTAAATGATATATTGCTCACGCATGCCATGGGCATATGTGAAATGACACCCCAAAATAAATTCTGCTGCTTCTCCTGAGTACGGGGATACCACATATGTGGGACTTTTTGGGAGCCTAGCCGCGTACGGGGCCCCGAAAACCAAGCACCGCCTTCAGGCTTTCTAAGGGCGTTACAGTTTTGAAGGCCATAAAATGCCAAGATGGCACAAACCCCCCCCAAATGACCCCATTTTGGAAAGTAGACACCCCTAAATTTAGGGGTACACTAGTGAGACTAGGTAATAAATGGCGGGTGCCCTGAAACTATAAAAAAATAACTAACCAACCAGCGTCACCTGTAACAGTTATATGGTGATCACTGGTGAAAGGGTTAACTAGGGGGCAATCAGGGGGCTTTATGCGGTAGTATATGGGGGTCCCTGGCGCTATAAAAAGCTGCGGCGAACCTAAATACCTACCTGCCTAACTAGCGTCACCTGTGACACTAATACAGCGATCAGAAAAACGATCGCTTATTAGGCTGGGTTCACACTGGAGCGATGCGGGAACGCCACGAATGCGCGGCGGGTTCCCGCATCACATGCCTCCCGGCGGCAGTTCACACTGCCCTATGCGAACTGCTGGGAGTGTCAGTGAAATGTTAATGACACCCCCAGATCAGTTCGCATATCGCAGTGCGATCTGCAAACTTGGATCGCATGGTGTGAACACCCATGCGATCCGATTCTGCTGCGGACCAAAAAAAGGGTCCCGTGCGAGTTTGCGGCGGGTGCGGCGGGTGCAACACGAATTCAGCCATACTATCTCTATAGCTGAACTCGAATCGCACAGAGATCGGATGTGATTTGCACTGCAGTGCGGTGCGAATCACATCCGTTCTCATAAACCGCTGCAATGTGAACCCAGCCTTAGTGACACTGGCGACGGGGGGTGATCACGGGGTTAAACCTTTATTGGGGGGGTTAGGGGGGTACCTTAGAACTAAAGGGGGCTAACCCTAACTGCCCTAACAGTTATTAGTCACAAATGACACCCGCCGGGTGATCAGGGGGTTAAACCTTTATTAGGTAATAAATGGCGGGTGCCCTGAAACTATAAAAAAATAACTAACCAACCAGCGTCACCTGTAACAGTTATATGGTGATCACTGGTGAAAGGGTTAACTAGGGGGCAATCAGGGGGCTTTATGCGGTAGTATATGGGGGTCCCTGGCGCTATAAAAAGCTGCGGCGAACCTAAATACCTACCTGCCTAACTAGCGTCACCTGTGACACTAATACGGCAATCAGAAAAATGATCGCTTATTAGGCTGGGTTCACACTGGAGCGATGCGGAAACGCCGCGAATCCGCGGCGGGTTCCCGCATCGCATGTCTCCCGGCGGCAGTTCACACTGCCCTATGCGGACTGCTGGGAGTGTCAGTGAAATGTTACTGACACCCCCAGATCAGTTCGCATATCGCAGTGCGATCTGCAAACTCGGATCGCATGGTGTGAACACCCATGCGATCCGATTCTGCTGCGGGCCAAAAAAGGGTCCCGTGCGAATTTGCGGCGGGTGCGGCGGGTGTGGCGGGTGCGGCGAATGGCTGAACTCGAATCGCACAGAGATCGGATGTGATTTGCACTGCAGTGCGGTGCGAATCACATTCGTTCTCATAAACCGCTGCAATGTGAACCCAGCCTTAGTGACACTGGCGACGGGGGGTGATCACAGGGTTAAACCTTTATTGGGGGGGTTAGGGGGGTACATTAGAACTAAAGGGGGCTAACCCTAACTGCCCTAACAGTTATTACAGTCACAAATGACACCAATGCAAAAAAAAAAAAAAAAATGACATTGGTGTCACTGTGACTGGGGGGCAGGGGTAATTGGGGGGGGGGTGATCGGGGGGTGTGAGTGTGCCTGGCATGTTCTACTGTGTGTGTAGAGTGTTGGTGCAACTCACCGATCCGCTCTCCTCCGTGTCAGAAGGAAAAATACCGACACGGAGGAGAGAATACATCACTTCCTCTCCTGTGTTTACATTACAGGAGAGGAAGTGATGTCACGGGGGATTCCTATTCGTCGGGAGCGATCGCGTGGGGGTGGCCATGAATGAATGGCTGCCCCCTCGTCCCGGATCGCTCCCGGACGAAAACCGACCGCCGCAGGCACCGGGCCCCCGACCCGCGGGAGGCAAGGGACGTACATGTACGCCAATATGCCTGCCCGTGCCATGCTGTCGACGTACATCGTCGTGCGGCGGTCGGCAACTGGTTAAGTAGACGTATGAAGGTATTGTTGAAATCTAAAGGTATAATAATAGGGGGAGAAATTTGCTTATTGCTCTGTTTGGTCTGAGACCTGAGCCACACACCGTTAAAGTCTATGGGACATGAACATGAATAATCAAAAGTGCTAATTTTAAAGGCTTATATGCATGGTATTGTCATAAAAAGTGTTTGGGGACCTGGGGGGAGTCTATAGTATGCCTGTAAAGGGGCGTGTAATGGGGTGCATGTTTCCCATGTTTAGAACAGTCTGACAGCAAAATTACATTTCTAAAAGGAAAAAAAAGTAATTTAAAACTACTCGCGGCTATAATGAATTATCGGTCCACAATACACATAATAGTTCATTGATAAAAAACGGTATGGGGAAGGGGCGTGGCTTGGACGGGAACCAGGATGGCTGCTTGAGTCCTGAGCTCCCGCACGAAGAGGACGAATTTTGCCTTCTGGGGACAGTTATCAACCCGCAGCATCACCCGAATTATGGGGAAATCTAACAGGGGCACCCCCTGCTCCTCGTACGCTGAAAGAACCCGGTACGCAGCTGGGCAAAAACATCCCGGAGCTGTTCCGCTCTCAGCAGGCGCACAACCACGAGGCATCGCAGGCCTCCCAGACACCGCGGGCCTCCTCACCGAGCTCGCGTAGCAGCCTTGCTGACCTGCCGATGGATGAGGACGACGCTCCGGACCGTCCCTTCGGCTTGCTGGATCTCCAGAAGGACCTGCAGAAAGTGGCCATGGACATTAAACACACGCTGGCCGCCGCAGTCTTGGACTTGAAGGCGGATATACACGGTATTACTCACCGCATTGTGGAAGTAGAGCAGGCCTCAAATACCCACGCGGAGGCTATCAGGCAAGTGCAGAGGGCTTATGACGCTCAACTCCCCCACATATTTGAACTCCATCGCCAGGTAGAAGACCTCGACAATAGGGGTCGCAGGCACAATGTGAGGGTGAGGGGGGTCCCTGAAAACATAGACTCGCCTGCGCTACCAACAAGCCATATGCTCTATATTCAATGACTTACTAGGCCGCCCTGCAGACTCCCCTATAGAGATGGAGAGGCTACACCGGGCGCTGAGACCCCCTCCTCGTGAACCTGACCCCCCGAGGGACATTATATGCTGTATTGTGAATTTTCCTCTGAAAGAGGAAATCCTTCGGAAGGCGCGCGAAAGAGGCCGCGTTATCTTTAATGGAGCGGACATTAAACTGTTCCAGGACCTTTCCCCCATAACATTGCAGAACAGACCCGCGCTGCGCCCCCTGCTGGAGGTTCTGCGCACGCGAAACATCCAATACAGGTGGAAGTTTCTATTCTGCCTGTCGGCTTCCTCCAGAGGCCGTACTGCCTTGCTACGCACACCGGAAGATCTGCCTGTGTTCTGTGACCAGCTTGATATTCCCAGGGTGGACATTCCGGAGTGGTGCGCCTTCTATTTCCCATCGGAACCGTGGAAGCCGGTCTCGCATGGCCTGTCGCCTAGACCCCATAGGCAGCACTCGAGACGCCGCAGATTGGACCCAACGTCACCGGCTGTTCGTCCTTCACGTCGGGATTCATCCGGGCGCAGTCCAGGACCAGCTGCAATTCCCAGACGGGATCAACAGAATGTTTAATTGCCTTTGCTTAGGCCTACACTGGGTGGGTCGCAACTGATGAACATATACCTTTTGTGGCCTTTTTTGTTTGTTGTTGCTCCCCTTTTCTGTCCCCCCCCTGTTTCTGATTCCTCCAGGAGCTTGGCCTTGCCCCCTTCTCCAGATTCTGCAGGTCATCCCTATATGCGGGAAGCTGACGGGCCCTTCTGCGGTATGGTCTTCTGCTCGCGATTACACTGGACCCCTGCTCCTGCACCATGACCCCAGGTACTCTTTTTGTTTTAAATTTTTATTATTTTTCCTTTTTGAATCGGATGGCTCGGTCTCTCCCACACCTACCCTACACGGGAAACCAGGATTGCTTTTGCACTTTTTGTGTGTTTTTCTCTGGACTTTACACATAAGACTGTTTGAAAAAAAAAAATTTTTTTTTTTTTTTTCTTCATTTTTTATTTGCTAGTACTTTCTATGAGGGACATGCCCACATGCCCGACTAAGATGACTCCGCATCTTGCACCTGTTGTCTGTCATTTCTATGTTGATGATGTTGGGGGGGGGGGGCTGGACCCTAGCCGACCAGAAGCCGAGTGAAAGTGCTACAATCACCACCTTGTTCCTCCCAGATCCAGCACCGCCTGGCTTCACTATTCCCCGACTGGTATTTGGCTAGTACTGGCTTCCCGGTGTGGGTCGAGCCCACCCCCCCCGGTGGTATTGGAATCCCCCATGAGTATATCTCACTGTTGTGCAAGAGGTTTGGCAGGGCCCCCTTATGGGTGGGGTTGGGTTAAGCTTTGGGTACAACTCAGTTGCCGATGGGGATTCAGAATTTTTTCCAACCCTTTACTGGGGTGATCTCCTTCCCCTCCCCCGCGCGCCTGTTCTGGCGTTCCCTGGAGCTCTAGCTCTAGTCCCCAGTGGGATGGGATACCCCCCCCTGCGGACTCCACCGATTGCCGAGTTCCCGGGTTTTGTTACTAAGCTAAGGGGTCTCGATGCCCAGGTTTTAACAGGGCGATAGTGCGTTGACTCAGGAGAAGACCACAATGTTTGCAAGTGTAGGGGTCGTGTCCGGAGCTGCTCTACTTATGCTTCCCGGTAAATTCCCAATGTCGCCCGTAGCCTTTCACACAATCTCTCTGTGGGGAGGATCTGCATGTTGGTGAATGGCTCCTGGACCCTAGAGGGGGGACCTTATGGCTGAATCTATAGCTGACTTATGACCAAGCCTCATGGTTGTTGTGTTAACTGTTTATTGTACTAGTTTATACACGTTATGTTAATCCCCTGATCCACCCGGTGCAACGCATTGTTTTTCTATTGTTCTTTTGAAATTGTTGAACTGCTGCCTCTGATTCCCCTGAGTTCTTTACCTGAACTGCGGACTTATTCGACAGTATTGGAAGCACTTTCCTGTTGTCCCATTCCCTATTCTCATAACATCTAGTCCTCATAGGTGCGGAGCCGCTTGGCTTCTTTTCATTCCCCAGCTCCCACACAGCGGTACCCTCGGGCACTGGCTGACACTCCGGCCCGGTTTTTTAGGTGGGCGAGATTTTCTGCTCCCACCTCCGGTATTTCGAGGTACATACCCCTCTTTGTACCTCAATTAAGTTGATCTACTTGCCTCCTTGGTGCAAGGCCTCAGTCACTGCCACTCTCCTCTTCCTGTCATTGTTCTTCCCCCTATACCTCTCCCCCCTCTCGCTTCCTCTACCTCGCTTTCTAACTCCCCCTTCCCCCCTTGTGGGGGTGTTTTCTCTCTGCTTGGTGGTCTGTTTTTCTCTCCTTTCTCTATCTCTCCCTCCTCTCCCTTCCCTCCTTTTCCCAGGGTCCGCTCTCGCCCTGGAACCCCAGCTCACGGCGAGCCCTATTGGCCGCCTCAGAGACTACTGAACCCTCATTACTACTACGTAGGATCCTTAACCTCACTGCCCCATACAACATAGAATAACATGCAACCCGGAAAAGCTCTTCAGAACCAACTTACTCTAAAATGTGTTTCGCTCAATGTGAAAGGTTTGAACCTCCCTGAAAAAAGATCGCAGGTGCTCACAGCCTTGACTAAACACAGAGCCCATTTCCTCTTTCTTCAAGAGACCCACTTTCGTTCGGACTCTATACCCAAGTTAGCTAATCGCACATATACCTCGGCAGTACACTCTACGAATCCAGACTCCAAAACGAAAGGGGTGTCCATACTAATTTCTAAATTTGCTGACTTCCAATTATCCGACTCTTTAATTGACCCAGAAGGCAGATACCTCTTTCTTAAAGGTACGTACGCCTCCAGGCCTATTACGCTTGCCAATATTTACTCCCCCAACGCACACCAAGTCTCCTTTTTCAGGAAGGTATGTGATCTCCTATCTACATTTCAGAAAGGTATAGTCCTACTGGGCGGAGATTTTAATACCCCACTGAATCCCATCGTTGATACCTCCACAGGTATGTCTGCGCTGCCCTACAGAGCGCTGCGACAGCTCAAACTGCAATTACAGGGCCTTTCTCTCCATGACACCTGGCGCACCTTGTTCCCACATGACAGAGACTATACCTTTTATTCCCCACCGCACTTGAAATACTCCAGAATCGACTACTTCTTTCTAACGCAAACTGACCTTTCCCTCCTCACGCGAGCCTCAATTGAACCGATGTTTCTGTCGGATCACCACCCTATTACGGTGACCCTTTCTTTCCCTGACTCGATCCACAAGACAAAGACCTGGAGACTGAACCCCTCCTTGCTGAAAGACCCGGTCACATTACAACAGGTTCAATCCCGAATACAACTATATTTTGCAGAGAACTGTACTCATGACGTATCCCCCGTTACAGTATGGGAAGCCCATAAATGTGTTCTACGAGGAGAATTTATCTCCCTGGCAACGAAAGCCAAAAGGGCGCACCAAGAACGGATTAAATCCCTGACTGATACCATTAGTAGACTTGAGACGTCCCACAAACACTCAGCATCACAGGCCACACTCCAAGAGTTATTATTCACTCGATCCACACTGCTAGATGAACTGGGGAAACAAACGAGGAGGCGTTACGTTCTCAGGCAAAAAGTGTTTTACGAACACGGCAACAAGAGTGGGAGACTCTTGGCACGCACGATACAGGCCTCTAAGGCCTCGTCCACAATTCACCATATACGAGACAGACAAGGCACACTTTTCTCCAAGAACGAGGATATAGCCAAACAGTTTGAACTATTTTATTCTGACCTTTACAACCTATCGACTGAACATCCTGACCCTGACTCCTCGACTACCCGTGTTGACAAAATACAGAACTTTCTGGAACAGTACTGTCCGAAACCCATCACCAGACAACAAGCTGAAGGCTTGGACAAGCCCCTGACTGCGGAAGAATTAATCACAGCCATTGGCCAAATGAAAGTAGGAAAGAGCCCGGGTCCAGACGGCCTTCCACTTCAGTACTACAAATCCTTCCTAGAGGTCCTATCGTCTAGGATGATCACAGCCTTTAACTCCCTTGCTCTTCCCCAGACCTCTATGGGCAGGCTATTGGAGGCCCACATTGCGGTAATCCCGAAGGAGGGCAAAGACCCGACTTCAGTTTCTAGTTACAGACCCATTTCACTCTTAAACGTGGACATCAAATTGTATGCCAAGATGCTTGCCAACAGGATTCTGCCTTTCATACCCAACCTCATTTCTCCCGATCAGGTGGGTTTTATTCCAGATAGGGAGGTGAGGGAGAATACCACACGTACCCTGAACCTTCACCACTGGCTCACCTCCTCAAAAACCCAGGGATTTTTTCTATCCTTAGATGCAGAGAAGGCGTTCGACAGAGTGGCCTGGGACTACATGCGGGAAGTGCTGAAGAGAGTAGGTTTTCGGACCCGCATGTGCTCATACATAGCGGCACTTTACTCTAACCCCTCTGCGAGGTTGAAAGTGAATGGCCACCTGTCGAACGCCTTTACCATTAGCAACGGGACACGCCAGGGATGTCCTCTCTCGCCCCTCATTTTTGTCCTAACTCTAGAGCCCCTATTGATTAAACTTAGGGCGAACCCCGATATTAAGGGGATTTCCACACCACATAACGAATTTAAAATAGCGGTATTTGCCGATGATATGCTCCTATCGCTTCAATCGCCTCGTGTCTCCTTACCAAGTTTGCTGAAAGACATGGCACAATTCGGAGTCTTGTCTAATCTCAAGATCAATCTCTCCAAGTCCTATGCCCTGAATGTCTCACTCCCCCAGTCTGAGGTGCTACACTGCCAAGATTCCTTCCCTTTCCTTTGGAAACAGGACTCCATCCCGTATTTGGGCATTCATATACCCAGGAGGCTTTCTGAGCTTTACCTCCACAACTTCATACCCATTCTATCCAAAATACAGTCAGATTTGAGGGACTGGGCCAGTCTCAACGTCTCTTGGTTTGGGCGTTTAGCTCTTATAAAAATGATAGTTCTCCCGCGCTTACTCTATTTGATGCAGACAATCCCCATTCACCTCCCCCCATCCTTCTTTTCTGCGTACAAGAAAGCATGCACCGCATTCATATGGAAAAACGGTCCTGCACGCATCAGCTACTCCCGACTCACACGCCCCAAAAAAAAAGGGGGAATAGGGTTACCTGACATACATAAGTACTACCTAGCTTGTCACTTAACTAGATTGGTGGACTGGAAGGTTTACAAACGCAAGAAACCGTGGGTTATATTGGAGAACGCTTTCACCAACTCATTTTTGCATCTCATCCCTTGGACAAAACCCTCCCTATGGCCCGAGACTTGGTGACGCACCCCTTTATCTACCCTACGTTGATGACCTTTAAGAAGTCCATGGCGCCCTTTCATTTGTCCTCTTACCCAGGCCCCCTGACCCCCCTGCGAGGGAACCCTGACTTTCCCCCTGGTACATCTGGAACGTTTCTCCAAAGGGAATGGCCTCATGAGGAAGTTCTGGCACACCAACTTTTTTACAGGGGACGTTTACGTCCCTATGAGGACCTAGTAGCCTCATCGCGCACTGAAACATTCCCTTTCTGGACCTACAGACAGCTAAGACACTTCCTCGTGTCGCCAGACCCCTCGCTGCAGTGGAATAGACAGTTTACTGACTTTGAATCCTTACTCACACGCTCTTCCCCTCAAAGGCATCTGATTTCACTCATTTACACCTTACTGCAGGGTAACTGTTCTACCTACGGTGGCAATGCGTCGCGACTGTCCTGGGAAAGGGACCTTCAGGTGTCTCTCACGGATGACAACTGGGAAGACATATACACACACATTCACAAAGGTTCATTAAATGTAGCAATACAAGAAAATTGCTACAAGATTGCTACCAAATGGTACAGGACCCCGGCCCTCCTGCACCAATTCTCACCCACAATCTCCAACATCTGCTGGCGTTGCGGGAGGGCGGTGGGCTCAATGCTCCATATCTGGTGGGAGTGTGCTCTAATCCAACAATATTGGAATGAGGTGCATACCCTAACAACACAAGTCACTACACTCCCCCTAGACTTTAGCCCAGCGCAATACCTCTTACATCACTCGACCTTGCCTAAGAGACTCTACCATAAGTCCCTTGCTATGCATATGGTCAATGCTGCGAGGCTCTGCATTCCGGTACATTGGCGATCGAAAGACACACCATCCATTAGGGAGTGGCTAGTTCGGGTCTCGAAGATCGAGGAAATGGAGGAACTGATTCACATCTCCCAAGAGCGCCTGCAGAGCTTTACGGCTACCTGGGCCTGCTGGATCCATTTTAAAACCACAGAACACTACAAATCCTATTTCGTACCCCCTACCGGGTGATCCGGATCGACCTAGTGGGACACCGCACCCGCAAACCATTAGTGGGGGTTGGGGCGGAGAGCGGACCCTACCCTTTTCTCCTTCCCTTTCTCTCACCTTCCCACTTCTTTCCTTTCCTTCTCTTTCATTATTTTTCTTTTCTTCCCCTTCCTGCCTATCCCTCCCTTCTTGTCGCTGCTCGTGACTGGCCCCCTTTGCACTAATGAGTTCTTTGCTCGCCCAGGTAGCGATTTAGAAATCAGCCCCTTTTGGAACCACATCTTCCACTACTTGGGCCTGGTAGCATTATCCATACTGACACTGGTCTGTTCGCCAGTGGGGGTTAGCCTCGGGTGGCGGCTCGAGTGGGGAGAAAGCTGTAGTGGTAAGCTTAAATGCAAGATCAGCTAACTTGAATAATGTATGGTTTTACCCCAATGTCATACCTAACTGCTTCATGCTTTATAAAATGTTATGTTGACTGTACTGTAAGGCATACTGCCCTTGTAACCCTTTCAAGAATTCAAATAAAAATATATTTTTTGTGGGAAAAAAAAAAACGGTATGGGGATTTCCCCACAGGGGAACCCCGAACCAAAATTAAAAAAAAAAAAAATGCGTGGGGGTCCCCCTAAATTCCATACCAGGCCCTTCAAGTCTGGTATGGATATTAAGGGGAATCCCGCACCAAAATTTTAAAAACAAATGGTGTGGGGTCCCCCTCAAAATCCATACCAGACCTGAAGGGAACTCCGCACCAATTTTTTTTTTAAAATGGCCTGGGATCCCCCCAAATATCATTACCAGACCCTTATCCGAACACGCAAGGGGGGTGAGAGAGCGCCCCCCTCCTGAATCTTACCAGGCCACATGCCCTCAACATTGGGAGGATACTTTGAGGTAGCCCCTCAAAGCACCTTGTCCCCATGTTGATGGGGAGAAAGGCCTCATCCCCACAACCCTTGCTATGTGGTTGTGGGGGTCTGCGGGCGGGGGGCTTATCGGAATCTGGAAGCCCCCTTTAACAAGGGGACCCCCCCGTGTGAATTGGTAATGGGGTACAAATGTACCCGTACCATTTCGCAAAAAAAGTTAAAAAAAGTAAAAAAAAGACAAAAGACAGCTTTTGACAAGTCCTTTATTAAATTCTTCTTCTTTGGGATTCTTCTTTCATCTTCTTTCTTCTGGTCTTCCTTCAGTGTTGTTCCTCTTCTCCATCTTCTCCCTCATCTTCATCTTCTTCTTCCTCCACTCTTCTCCTCCCGCATCTTGCTCCGGCTTCTTCTCTGCACCGTTCGCACAATCCTCCTCTGTGGGAGTCTCTGCTTCTTCTGACAGTTCTTAAATAACAGAGAGCGGGGAGGACCTGAAGGGTCTATGGATTTTGAGGGGGACCCCCACGCCATTTTTTAAATTTTTGTGCAGGGTTCCCCTTAATATCCATACCAGACCTGAAGGGCCTGGTATGGAATTTAGGGGGACCCCCACGCATTTTTTTTTTGGTTCGGGGTTCCCCTATAGGGAAATCCCCATGCCGTTTTTATCAATTAACTTTAATGTGTATTGCGGACCAACAATTCATTATAGCCACGAGTAGTTTTAAATTACTTTTTTTTTCCTTTAGAAATACAATTTTGCTGTCAGACTATTCTAAACATGGGAAACATGAGCCCCTTTACAGGCATACTATAGACACCCCCACCCAGGTACCAAATTTAAAGGAATATTACACTTTTATTGTTTCACTTTAAGCATTATTAAAATCACTGCTTAAAAATCACCTTTAAAACTTTTTTTTGCATTGATACATGTCCCCTGGGGCACATTTTATGACAATACCATGCCTATAAGCCTTTAAAATTAGCACTTTTGATTTCTCCCATAAACTTTTAAAGGGTGTTCCGCGGCTTTCGAATTTGCTGCGAACACCCAAAATTGTTTGCTGTTCGGCGAACTGGCGAACAGCCAATGTTCGAGTCGAACATGAGTTTGACTCGAACATAAAGCTAATCCCTGGTCCTAGGAAGGTGTGAGCTCTACCATGTGGGGGCTATCAAGGACTACATCCCTACAAATCACTAAGAGTGATACTTCTGTGGTGTGCTAGCCATCGAGACCAGTACTTGTGAAATGTATCTCTAGTCATGTTTGATTTGGCAACTAGAAATTCCATGCAACTGTGATCATTGATAGTTGAGGTGAGGGAGCATAGTGTTGTTGGGACTGGGTCCTTCCAAGCCCGTGCTAGAGTTACATGTGCTGCTATTAAGATGTGTTACAATGGCAAGAAATGTAGTAGGCCAGATAGGAGGGTCTAGACTAAAGAGAGCCATTTGCGGAGTCAACACTTGTGAAACAAGAGTAATTTCAGCATTCAGCGTAGATACATTTTCCCAGAAGAGAGCAATGACAGGGCAGTCCCACCAAATATGAAAGATGTTCCCTATTGCATCGCAATTTATCCAGCATTTCCAGGAGTGAGATGGGAAGAAGTGGGCCAGTCTGTTAAGCATATAATACCATTTGTGGTATATTTTCATGAGAGTTTCCCAATAAGAGACATTTTTGGAGAAAACAGATGGCAGCCTGAGAAATTGATGCCAGACGTCTGGGGGAATTGAGATCTGCAGTTTTGATTCCCAAAATACCATACTTGAAGATTTGGATGTGGAAGCCGGTCAGGAGAAAAGATTATAAATGTAGGATATCCCCTTGGTTTTAGTGCATAATCAAGTGTAGAAGGAGAGCAAATCCTTAGATAAAGTTCCATCAGTAATGGATATTGAGGACATAATATGAAGTTCTTACTAGGGAGGTTGTATGAGGCCGAGAGTTGCTAGAAGTGTTTAAGCTGTAGTTGTAGTATGAATACCTGCTGTAGACCAATGCTGTAGTGGTAGGTTTGGTGATAGTAGATGGAGAGAGGAGTGGAAGAGACTGCAGGGCATTTATGTGTATCCCTTGGAAGGTTTGTCATATAGCTTTCCAGGTTGCGATGGTGGCATTGACATACGGTAAAAAGGGATGTAAGGTATGAAAGTCCATCCGTATCACTGCTAATAGTAGATGGGAGGAGGTAGAGAAATTGCTGTAGCTTCAATTTGGAGTCATGAGGCAGTGGAGAGTGGAACCCACCACTGTTTTGCTTGGTTTAGGATGATTGCCTTGTAATACCATTTGATGTTGGGTGTTCCAAGACCAGCAAAAGCAGTAGGAGTAGTCAATAGTGAGGACTTTAGTCGAGGTGTATGTGCTGCCCATATGAAGGTGTTGAGAGTCTATTAGCTATGTCAGCTGATAGAATTGGTAACGGCAAAGTCCTGAAGAAGTATAGGACATGTGAGAGTTGGAACATCTTGGCCAAAGCTATGCGTCCAGCCCAGGAAGCTTTAATGGATGACATAGAAGTACTTATAGATTGAAGTTTCTGAAGAAGGGAGTTGAGATTTGTGTGCAAAAACGAAGAGGATGGAGAAGTAAGTTGAATACCCAAGTATGTCATGAATGAGTTGGGTGCCCAGGAGAAGGGGGACATTTGGGATATATTCGTTTTGAGTGAAGATGATAGGAAAATTCAAATCATGAATGATTTAGAGTGATTTAGCTTATACATAGAGACCACACTAAAGTTCTCCAGGACTTGGTATAAAGTGGGCATCAAATGTAATGGGTCTGTAAGGGATATGATGATATTGTCCACATATAGACTAATTTTGTGAGCAGTATTTCCTAGCAATATTCCAGAAATGAGAGGGTTGGCGCAAATTTATTGGACTAGGGGCTCAATAACTAGGGCAATGATTAGGGGTGAGAGTGAGCACCCCAGCTGGGTGCCATTTGTGATGGGGAATGAGTCTGAGAGGTGGCCTGTGGTCCAAACCCTGTCACTGGGGGTGGTTTGGTCAATACCAAATTTCTTTAGTACTAGGTACTCCAGGTTCTCCTAGTGTACCCTATCAAACGCCTTCTCTGCATCAAGTGAGATGAGCAGAGAAGGGGTTTGGAAGTGTTCTACCCAATGAATGAGGTCTATAAAACGTCGGGTTCCATCTGAGGCCTGATGAGGAATAAATCCCACCTGGTCCGGGTGTACCAGGTGGGGCATGTGCTGAGCAAGATGAGTAGCTAATAATTTGGCATACAATTTAAGATATGTATTAAGGAGGGGTATAGGGTGATAATTGGCTGGATCATGAGGGGGCTTGCCAGGTTCATGAATAGTGGTGATGACAGCTTCAAGAGATTCCGATGGGATATTCCCAGTGACCAAAAATCTGTTGAGGGGGTTACAGATATAGGGTACAAGTTGCTCAGTGTAGGTTTTGTAGTATTCATTACTGAAGTCGCCTGGCCCTGGGGAAAGGGAACGCAAAGGGAGGGCCCTGATAGCAGCTAGGAGTTCCTGGTGTGACTAGGGTTGCGCCAAAGCTTCTAATTACATGCGAGTCAGAGAAGGGGGATGCAGAGGAGAAAGGAAATCATGTATTGATGATTGACTAAGTTTAGGTTCTATAGGGGAGAGGTGTAGGTTGTATAGTTTGGAGTAGAAAGTGCAAAACAGTTAGCAATGTCCTTTGGGTTGATAAGTCTTTGGCCTCGGGAGTCCAGAAGATATTGGATTTTGGACTGTGCTACCCTGCGTTTATATTGTTGAGCTAGGCCTTTGCATGCTTTGTTACCCTGGGAGTACCATGTGAGTCTAAGATTTTTCAGGTAAAAATCAAAATCATTTTGTAAGTAGGAGCTGAATTTGATCCAAAATTTATAGAGTTTAGTGAGAATAGTATCTGAAGGGGCCAACTTATGGTGTGCTTCTAAGGATTTTATGTTGGCCAGGAATGTAATAATATTTTCTTCTCCTGGGTAGAGATGGACAAACTTCCGACGGGACGTTTCGCAAACGCGAACCGCGAATGCGGCCAAAAGTTTGCGTACCTCAAAGTTTGCGGTGGGCCCCATTGACTTCAATGGCAGGCGAACCTTAAAAACCTACAGGTCATATTTTCAGCCACAATACTTACTATCTGTGCACACATAGCCCCACCACATGGCCACTGACATAACAAATGTATGAAGTGAATCTGGGATCCACAACTACAAGCATTCAGGAGCGCATGAAGGCAATGGAGGAGAGAAAAGGTCAGGGTAGGCTATGAAGAGGGTGCAGGAGATGATCACCAGCACCGTGATAGATAGCACTGACACCAGCATCGTGATAGAGAGCACTGACACCAGCACCGAGATAGAGAGCACTGACACCAGCACCGAGAGAGAGCACGGACACCAGCACCTAGAGAGAGCACGGACACCAGCACCGAGATAGAGAGCACGGACACCAGCACCAGCACTGAGATAGAGAGAGAGCACTGACACCAGCACTGTAATAGAGTGCACTGACACCAGCACCGTGATAGAGAGCACTGACACCAGCACCGAGATATAGAGCACTGACACCAGCACCGAGATATAGAGCACTGACACCAGCACCGTAATATAGAGCACTGACACCATCACCGTGATTTAGAGCACTGACACCAGCACCGTGATATAGAGCACTGACACCAGCACCGTAATATAGAGCACTGACACCAGCACCGTAATATAGAGCACTGGCACCAGCACCAAGATAGAGAGCACTGGCACCAGCACCGAGATAGAGAGCACTGACACCAGCACCAAGATAGAGAGCACTGACACCAGCACCGTGATAGATCGCACTGACACCAGCACCATGATATAGAGGACTGACACCAGCACCGAGATAGAGAGCACTGACACCAGCACCCGAGATAGAGAGCACTGACAGTAGCACTGATACCAGCAACTCGCTGCTGGGCCCCAAAAATATGACACCGCTCAACCTCTTCAAACAGGAGGGTACGGGCATATAGTACGGTGTGCTTTTTATTGTACAAGGAAGTGAGCCAAATGTACAAAGAAGGTCTGTGTGCTCGATTAAATAAATTGTTTATAGAGATATACATGGTCTACTGGTCACATGTGTTGAATTCCTCCGAGATCCATGCCTCATTCATTTTTATGAATGTGAGGTAGTCAACACTGTCGTGAGCTAGGCGAGTGCGCTTATCGGTCACGATCCCCCCTGCTGCGCTGAACGTCCTTTCGGACAGGACACTGGACGAGGGGCAAGCCAACAGTTCCATTGAAAATTGGGCAAGCTCTGGTCAGAGGTCAAGCCTGCCCACCCAGTAGTCCAGGGGTTCATCACTCCTCAGAGCGTCCACATCATCACCTTCCCCACCGCTATAATTAGAGATATTGGAGTAGGCAGCAACAGCGGGAACCAACCTCCTCCTTGGGCTGATCTGGGTACTGTCGTCAGACTGCTGAGTGGCGGTTGTTGCTACCTCCTCTTCCTGATCCAATGCCAAGAGTGGCTGCGCATCAGAAATGTTTTGATATGGATCGGAAAATAATTACTGTGACTCAAGTGGAAGGTATATGGTGGTGGTGGTGTTGGTGGTAGTGTCTTTGGGGGTGCGCATAGCAGAGAGTGAAGAGGGTGCAGATCGAGAGGATGAGGAGGGTGCAGACGAGTAAGGCTGAGTGAGCCACTCAACCAAGTCTGGTGCGTCCTTTGACGTAATCGCACACACCTTCTGCAATTTGCCACTTTGGCTCAAGCCTGTTGCTCCTTCCCTACCCCTACCACCCCTGCAGAAGGGCCTGCCTCTTCCTCTGCCTGTCATTTTTAAATGACCCTCTGATAAAAGTCTCAGTATGTGCAGTATGTATGTAGAAGGAGGTATTTAACACCCCGCTTCAATCTGTCGTTTTTGGGGGCCACTGGTCTATCACACCAGTTATAATACTTTTTTTATTGCGTTTGTCACTCTTTGTAGTATCACTGCAGAACCGCTCAGCAGTCACAATGCTGCACAGTGGAAATTAACTATACTATGCTTTCTATATGTGCAAGTATTTTATACGTGTATTGCACACCTATATACTGCACACCAAATAGTACACCTATACCAGTCCTTAAAAGGACCTTTGTGGACCTAGTAGCTAGTGATTTGCCGACAGTCCCTCAGTCCCTACACTGATAAAAGCAGCTGCAGAAACGAGCAGTAATCTGCAGCACAGCAGTGCACCAGCACCCTATATATTGTACACCTATACCAGTCCTTAAAGAGGAGAGCCAGTTTAAAAAAAAAAGTTTTTAAAAGTCAGCAGCTGCAAACACTGTAGCTGCTGACTTTTAATAAGCAGACTTACCTGTCCAGGGTGCCCGCGATGTCAGCCACCCGAGGCTGACCCGCCCCTCGGCTCTCGGGTCCCAGTGCCGCCATTTTAACTAAGGGAAACAGGCAGTGGAGCCTTGCGGCTTCACTGCCCGTTTCCTACTGCGCATGCGCGAGTCGCACAGCGCTTTGTGAATGGGGCGCGCTGGGTTCTGGGACACACAGTTCCCAGAACACACAGCGCCCCATTACCCAGAAGATGCCGCACGGAGGAGAGAAGACCGAAGATCACCGCGGAGAAGGAAGAGGCAGATTAGGATGATGTGCTTAGCCACAGGCATTTCTGGTAAGTTAAAAAAAATATTTTTTTTTCAGATTTTTTTCTAAATTTTAATGTATTTTTGTTTTTCAGGGTGGCCCTCCACTTTAAAAAGACCTTTGTGGACCTAGTAGCTAGTGATTTGCAGACTGACCCTCAGTCCCTACACTGATAAAAGACTGCTGCAGAATAGGGTAGCGGTCAGCAGCAGTGCACCAGCACCCTATATATTGTACACCTAAACCAGTCCTTAAAAGGACCTTTGTGGACCTAGTAGCAATAGCTAGCTAGTGATTAAACTGACTGTCCCTGCTCCACACAGTGTCCTGTTCCTACACTGACAAAAGCCAGCTGAAATCACCAGCACAGCAGTGCACTGAATCCTATATACTGTACTACACCCATACCAGTCCTTAAAAGGACTTTTCTGGACCTAATAGCTAGTGATTTGTGTCACTACAGTCTCTCCCTGCTGCACACAGCGTCCTGTCCCTACAGTGACATAAGACAGAATGTAAAATTGCCGCCAGATCAGATCTATTTATAAGGTAGGGGGTATGTCCAATTGTCCATGTGCTGAAATGTCTCAATTGGCTGTCCTGTACCCCATGATGGATGTGTCATCATGGGTCAAAGTTCTTTCACACTGTAAACACATATGTCTGCCGGGAGAACAGCAGCAATAGTCCGCCGGTTTGGCGAATCGCGAACACGCAAAATTCGCCCCGAACCGACCGTCAGGCGAACAGTTCGGCCATCCCTACTCCTGGGATCCAAACTTCAATAGTACCCCCCGAATGACAGATTTGTGGGCATTCCAGAGAGAGCTAAAGTTAGCAACAGAGCCAGAATTGAGGTTAAACGTATCACTAATCACAAAACTGATCTGTTCTTTAATCTCCTCAGCACTGAGCAGGGAGGTATTCATTCACCACAATTTATGTGGTGTAATGGGGGATGTAGAGAAGAGGGTGATGTATACAGGTGTGTGGTCAGACCACAAAATCATTCCACTGGAGGAGGTGGAGACATGCTGTAGCACTTGGGAGGTTAGGAACAGATCAATCCTTGAATAGGTCTTTTGAGACTTAGAGAAAAAGGAGTAATCCCTCTCTGTGCCATTTTGACATCTCCTGGAGTCATAAAGATCTTCCATCAGCAGAGTGGAAGAAAGGGCAGTGGACCTCCTTCGCTTTGAGCTGGAAGTGTCCAAGGTAGGATCAATCACTTAGTTGAAATTGCCACACAGTATGATTTGGTATTTGTGGTAATGTTGTATTTTGCGCATGATGGTTTTGTAGAAAGATTTTTGGTGGGTATTTGGTGCGTATTTATTAATTATTATCAAGGGCTTGTCGTTGAAAGAAGCCAAAAGAATTAAGAACCCGCCTGAAGGGTCTTGTTCTATATGTGGTAGGGTAAAAGATACTGAGCAGCGGACTGCAATCATAACCCCTCTTTCTTTTTTATTGGCTTGAAAATGGTAGATGTGAGGGAAAAGCTTGTGGGAGTAGTGAGGTGACTTGTTCAAGGAGAAATGTGTTTCTTGAACACATAGTATGTCAGTGCGTTGGGAAATAGCCCCCGCCATAAGATGGAACGCTTGAGTGGGCTATTTAAGCCTTTGGCGTTGAGGGATGTAATTTTGAGGGGGAAAAGCTAGAGAATATGAAGTTATCAAAATGGCACAGCGAAGGTATACAGTCTTGAAAAAATTGAAGGGTGCACTATATGAACTAAAAGATCAAAGTTATAGGTACAATGCTTGCAAATAATCAAAACGTTCAAAGAGTGAGGTCCACAATGTACGTAAGGACAGTTAGGAAAGAGGTTTGCTGGTTCTGGTAAGTGACCAATAGCTTTTTGGGGAACCCCCATCTCTATGTGATCTTGTGTTCCAGGAGTGTTGAGGTGACTGGTGCAAATGCTTTAAGCACGTGATAGGTGTCTGCTGAAATTCATTATATAGAGAGATTTCGACAAATGGTTCTGGAAGCGTGAGCATGGATCTAGCAGCTCTCATAATGTGTAACTTGGCTTGAAAAAATGAATTCTGGCCGGGATGTCCCTGGGGAGGGACGTCGGCAGGTGAGGTGGCTTGTGGATTCTATGGGCCCTGGAAATCAACAAATCCTGTGCTGTGAGTGATGGCAGGATTTTGCGGAAACAGTTGGTGTAGATATGGAACTATTTCAGCAGGAGTGATGGCTTCCGGGACTCCGGGACCTGATTTTTATATTGCTTTGTCTGGAGCGATCCTCCAGGTCGGAAACTTTCAGACGGAGTTGTTGTACAGCTTCAGAGTTCATCTTGGATGTCCACTACAGTATTATGAGCTGTGGTGGCTGATGAAATGTGCTGTTTAATGCGTTCAGTGCGTTCCTCCAAGAATTCAATCCTGGTATGCAAGTGATTATTGAAGACTCTAAATTCTTTCTGCATGTCAGCTTGTAAGGAGAGCAACATTGCTTTCAGAGTGTTCTGAAGCAGGGTTGTCAGAAGTTGTGAAAGCTGCCAGTGATTGTGTAGGATGAGCATCATTCGTGGGACTACAGATCTTGTTTTGTTTTTCAACAGGAAAAGGTGTATTGGGGGAGTGAGCTGGAGATATGGCTGATCTCTTACCTCTGTCTGTGGGAGTTGTGTCAGGAGGGAGCTGCTGCTCATGAGTCTCCTCCATGTCTGAGGCTGGGTTAGAGTCCCCATTGGGTTCAGGCACAAGCTGTGAAGGTGGCGGTGGATAGTTTCGGTCCTCTTCGGTTGGAGGCTGTGCGGGGCACATATGGTAATCCAGGAGCCAGGGCGATCCCTTAGGTTGGGTACGCTTGCGGGACATAATCCAGAAGTTTGAGTTGTGTGGCTCTCTGTTCATGCGGCCATCTTCTTCCACGGCAAGGCCACACCCCACTACATTGTTTTTTTATTGTTAATTTCCATCCACAAAATTGGATCAAAGGATTCTTAGATGCTGATTGCGGAGTGTATGTTAAGTTAACAAAATCCCGCAATCAGTTTGCAAAATGCAGCACAATTTGCAAAATGAGATCACCAAATAACGGATGCGTTACATCAGAGGGGGGCTGGGTCACCCATACGTCATTGGGGAACCCCTGGCTTCCCTCACCAACGTCAGAGGAGGCGGGGTCAGGTGACGGGTGGCCCCGCCATCCTTATTTAAGAAACGTCAGCGCTGGGATCCCCGCAGTGTCTCCTCAGTGGAGACAGAAGATGGATGCATGGATGGACTGTGCTGGACTGAAAACCACCCGTTGCTGGATCAGATCAGCCATCGCTGGACCCCGGAGAGATGATCATCCATCGCTGGATAGCAAGAGTGGATTAGCACCACTGGAATCTTTTTTTAATTTTTTTTTTATTTTTAATAAAGGAATTTTTCAAAAGTGTGTTTGTCTTATTTAACCATTTTTTACACTTTCTTTGTGAAATGATAGGGGTACTTTTTTACCCCTTACCATTTCAAACAGGGCGGTCCGGGATCTGGGGGTCCCCTTGTTAAAGGGGGCTTCCAGATTCTGATAAGCCCCCCACCCGCAGACCCCCACAACCACCGGCCAGGGTTGTGGGGATGAGGCCCCTGTCCCCATCAACATGGGGACATGGTGCTTTGAGGGGTCACAGACCCCCAAAGCATCCTTCCAATGTTGAGGGCATGTGGCCTGGTACGGTTCAGGAGGGGGGGCGCTCTCTCGTCCCCCCCTCTTTTCCTGCAGCCTGCCAGGTTGCGTGCTCTGATAAAGGGTCTGGTATGGATTTTTAGAGGACCCCACGTCAATGTATTTTTTTTATTTGACGAGGGGTTCCCCTTAATATCCATACTAGACCCGAAGGGCCTGGTAATTGAATTTAGGGGAACCCCACGCTTTTTTTTTTATCAATGAATGAATTGTCGGCTCCCGTGATACAGAGAACACTCATTGAGTCTTGGCCGCAACCGGAAGTGACGAACAAGACACCTGGCTCCTCCCTGATGCATTGAGTCACAGACACGTGACTTTTTCAAAGGGATCCTTTGAAAAAGCCACGAGTCTGTGACGCAACGCGTCAAGGAGGAGCCAGGTGTCTTGTTCGTCATTTCCGGTCGCGGCCAAGACTGGAAGATTCTGTGTTTACAAGCGCAAGATTTTTATTCAAATGTAAGTGTGGATTTTATATTTTGATTAAATATTTTGGAATACTACACATGAGAGTCCCCCTTTCTTCCCCCATGATCTGTTATATTACGCTTTGAATGTATGGATAGACGGATTTTTGAAGAAAAGCCAGCATCTTTCCTTACAAGCGCTTCCGACCCCGAAGGTCTTGAATTGAGGTGAGAGGCTGGGGAAAACGGGGGGAGGGGGGGCACTTGAGCACTGAAGGTGGAGTGTGATAATTGCGGTGCCTGCTTGCACGTTTCAATACACTGCATGATTAATTTTGAACTGTCACTAATAGATATCAATCTATTGAACTGGATATTCTGGAACACTGGAGCTTTGATGGAGTTTGTTTGTTATTTGCACTGTGATAGTGTCACTAATTTTGCGTAATTTGCACATTCCATGATCATGGATTTATATCGCATAATATATGTGATTTTGCACCTTAGTTAGTATATTATTATTGTTGCACTATTTATTGTGATGCACATTTATTTATTTATGTACTATTTATAGATTTTTTCACTGATTTATTGATTAGGTGGTTCACAATTATATTAGATTTTTTTAAATAGGTAGCGCTACATAACTTTCTTATAATGGTCTAGTATGCATCACATACTAGCTCATTATGTGCCACTTACCTGCAAACGAAGCCCATAATGTCCCTGCTGGTGGCTGCATCAATCTTCACCCCTTTTCCTTCCGGCACCACAGGCTCTTGCTCTTTGACTGGCTGAAGTCTCATGAAATCACTCCCCCGTATGCGAGTGGGAGCCGTTAGTCACGGCACTTGCTTGTGAAGAAACAGCACATGGAGGGCCGTTTTCCTTATAGTGCATGTGCCGATGACATTGACGCACTACAAGGTAAATATCTCCTAAACTGCAAATGTTTAGCAGATATTTACAGTACCTATAGGTAAGCCTTATTATAGGCTTACCTATAGGTACAACTTCCGCATTGGGGTATACAATCACCTTAAAGTATGCTATTTACAAAAATGTTGTGTTTAAAAAACCGCTGCGAAAATATGATATAAAAATAAGCAACTTGCATCATTTTATTCTCTAGGACCTTTGCTTAAAAATATATAATGTTTAGGTTGTTTTAAGTAGTTTTCTAGCAAAAAAATAAAATAAAAATAAATAATAATATAAATATATATATATATGTGTGTCTGTGTGTGTGTGTGTTTTTTACATGTACAGTAAGGGCCGGTTCACACAGGGGGCGACACGAGGCGACACGACTTGCCGTGCCGCGACCTGCCGCGACCTCAGCGGCGACTTGCAAATGACTTCTGTATAGAAGTCAATGCAAGTCGCCCCGAGGTCGCCCAAAAGTAGTACAGGAACCTTTTTTCTAAGTCAGAGCGACTCGAGTCGCTCCTCTTAGAACGGTTCCGTAGTACAGAACGGGGGCGACTTGTCAGGTCGCGGCACGGCAAGTCGTGTCGCCTCGCGTCGCCCCCTGTGTGAACGGAGCCTAAGAGAGGAATGTCAGAATTTGCCAGGACAGGAAGTGATTAAGTAATGATGTAATAGATTAGGATGTACAACAAAGACCAGATGACAAACACAGTGAACTGGTTTTCAATGCAGATACTGAGGGTTGTATTAAAACACATGCACCCAATAATAGTATAGTGCATTAAAATAGGCTTGTACATAAATAATGACAATGAAATGAGATCAAACATTTCCCCTGAATCAGCAAAGCCTATTAAACTTAATGACAAAAAAAATGCCTGGTGAATATAGCGAATGTAGCTATAAGCATCACAGCAAAAACAGCAAAAACATAACACTTGAATGAGTTAATTGTTCTGTGCAGCAACTGTTTCTGTAAATTACAGCATGTGTGTTTTTTTAATTACATTAGCATAGAATGAACACCACACAGTAAAACAGACATGAGAGTAATTTACAGACAGGTAATGTTTCACAATGGTTTAGAAAACATTCTAAAATACATGCATAGTATTATTGTACAATAAAAGATGGAAAAGCAAACGGGGATCTTAGTAAGTGTCACACTCCAAGCCATGCAAGATTTATAAAAAAAAAAAAAAAGTCACTCTTGCATACATACTGGAATTGCATCTGGAGCCAGCTAAAAGCAAAACAAACATGAACATTATGAACATTACAAAAAAAAAAAAAGCGCACACATGACACAATACACAAATTTCAACATGAGTTAAACATAGAATACAACATGATTTCCAGAGACAGAGTGTGCAGTGGCAGAGTGGTGTACCTGGTGCTCTTGTCACTGTGGTTTAAACACACTTAGGGTAGGTCTGCTCAAGAAGCATAAACTAGGATTGTAGCAATAAAGTAATACTAGACTTTCCGTTTTGAAGCACTTTTAGCAGCTGATTTAATCACTCGCAGCTCTTCAACCTTTTAATCCTTGCCTATGTTTCAATTTAAGCTGATGCCATAAGCTCTGCTTCTAGTTTCAGTGTGACTCCTTTCTCTTGCAGCATCTTATAGAGCCACCTTTTCATGCAGGGACTGGAGCTGTGTCTCTCTACACTGTGTGCATCAATAGAAACATACCTGTACATTCCCATAGTGTAGGATGGCAAAGTGATCACCAGCTCCCCCATTCTTCCTCCCCTTTCCATTCTATGTCTCTTCTGCAATACAAACTTCTATTTTCCTGCTCACAAACCCCTTTAGAATCTACACTATACTGTACACATGCATAGAAGTTATACAACCCATGCCGTCTTTTCAAAACCCATAAGAAACTTAAAAGAGTGGCGTCAGTAAAAGATCAAGTAGTCTTGAGTCAGCCCCTTTTTGTTGGTTTTATTCTTGTTGAGGGATGGTAGAGGTGTAGCTTTATGTTTATACCAAGCATGTTTACATTCAAAGACCAAGCAAAGATGTAATTGGTAGGCATGTGCAGAATGAAAAATGTGTTTAATTTTGTTTCGATTCATTATGTATATAAATTTGTTTAGTTAAATTTGTTTAATCCGTTTAATTTGTTTTTGCAGTTAGTTTTATTTCTTTTTATTCAAATCGATTCTAATTTTCAAAATTTGAATAGTTTTCAAATTAGGAAAGTTTTCAAATTGTAAAAGTTTTCCAATTTCCAAAGAAAATAAAATAGAAAAGAAGATAAAGGAATACAATAAAAAAAATATAAAAGAATATAAAATAAAAGAATATAACAGAAAATAAAAGAATAGATTATAATATAATAGAATATAAATTATTTAAACCATTTTCTGAAATTTGAACAGAAAAGAATAGATTACAAAAGAATAGCATTCAAAAAACAATAGAATAGAATGGACATAACCATTTACCAAAATTCTAATAGAATCAATTCAAATAGAATAGAAAAGAACAGAATAAAATAGAAAATAACTGAATAGTATAGAAACAAATCTTTCTATGCTAATCTATTGTTTTCTATTCAAATTGGAATTGTTTCTATTTGGATTTTGGGAAATGGTTATATTGTTTCTATTCTATAGTTTTTTTTTATTATATTCTTTTCTATTCCATTATAGTATATTATATTCAATTTTTTTTTTCATTTCTATTGTATTCTTTTTTATATATTAAAATTCCAATTTATTCTATTTGAAATTCAAACTCCAGAAGATGGTTAAATTCTTTCTATTTTATTTTATTCTATTCTTTTTCTATTCTATTCTATTTTTTATATTATATTGCTTTATTTTCTATTCTATTTTATTCTCTTTGGAAATTGGAAAACAAATTGAAAACTTTTCAAATTCGAAGAATATTAGAATCAATTCAAATAAAATTTCATAATTTTTTTTTTTTTTCATTATTTCAAATTCATTTAAATCTGGTACTATTGTAATTCAGAAATTCGGATACATCCAAATTTCCAAAAACTGAAAATTTGTCCGAATTTAAATTCGGAACTAGTAATTGGAACCATTGTACATGAGGGTACTATTATTACACGGAAAGCCCTCTTTTTTCTTGGTTAAAGCACTAGCTGCCTTTCTCCATTTGAGGTGTCTGCAATAGCCTGCATATATACATATGTTTTACATATAAGCACAGGTTCCAAAATAATTAAGCCTACCAATATTGACATTTCATATTATGGTGGAAAAGAAACATGATTTACTAGAAAACATTTTACTTTTTGAGTTAGGTAGTGAAGTGGTAAACTCTTTATTGGCTCGCCAATTAATCAAGAGTGAGCTAAAACACACTTATAAGATAACTTATTCATGCATTTATCATCCAGCATTACTTCATACATACACGGCCCTATCAGATTTGATTGGTTAAGAACCTTGTTTTTATCAACTGTGATTGTTTAAGAACAGAAAACTACTAATTTCCTGTAGGGTATAGTAGGGGCAATACCATCTGTAACTTCATGCCAGGATTACTGTAGGGTGTAGTACATGCCTGAAGGCAGTTGATGCCAAGAATACGAGGCAGAGACCCTCAACTGTCCAAAAGACTCAACAGTAGAGAAATGTTTTCTTTGTAACTTTTTCTATTTTATTATAGCCAAGAAAAGTAATCTAAAAATGTTAGGTACTCCAGGTCTCATTCCAGTATGTATCACAAATTAAGAGCATTCCTTATTTAGGATAGTGGTTAAGTCCATACAAATCACTGCTTTATGTCTCAATGGCTAGGTGCACATTAAAGTGGATGTAAACCCTCACATATACCCAGTGAAGTGAACAGCCTCAGATGATACACAGAGATGAAACAAATCTCCCTATTTATGTTTTATTTGTACAGTACATATGCAACCTTCAGTTTTCTACACTGTTTAGAAAGCGAACATCATGTTAGAAAGGTTTCTTCCTGTTCCACCACTGGGTGTGGAGCCTTGGCATACACTCTGACAGCTGATTGGAGGAAAGGTACACCCCCCCTCCACATAGGTAGAGGAATTAAGACGCATGCAGAGCTGTGCTGTGAATAGACATACTCTCTGCCAATCTATCTCTATGCACCCACACAACATAAATTTCCAGCTGCTTTTATTTCCTGTGTCGGAGAACTTGTCTGAAGTTATCATGCTGATAACAGAGGAATAGAGCAGCAGAAAGACACATGACTTAGTGCTTTTGAGAGAGATAAGTAAACACTGCAGATATATGTTGCTTGGTTAGATTTCCTGAGTTTGCATTTGCATCCACTTTCATTTATAGAGATCTGTGATTTTTGCAGGGAGTCATAATTTCCTGTATGAAACATCTCTATGCATGCTTCAGCTTTCACTCTTCACTCCACCATGCCATATACCCTGCATGTCACTTGTGTACATTCACTGTCAGTTTCAGTAATAGAACAACATTGAGCTGGGAGCTGGTTGCAGCAGTAATAGCCAGTCAGTAAATGTAAAGGGTACTAAGATAGGATATTAAAAAATCCTACTGCGGGATCCCAATGTGCGAGTCCTGCAATCAACGTTGTGACACGAGACAACGTATGGCTGATTGTGTTGTCCCATATGTTCAAATTAGGTTGCTTGGATTTCCTTATGATTAGAACAGACTTGGAGCCTCGCCACTTACTTGGGCATCACAACTATTGAATGTAGTTTAGTGTTTTTACAGAAAGTACTCTATAGACCTGGGGTCATTAAAAGTCATCATGTTTGGCCCAATAAAAAAAGTTGTTTTTGCACAAATCCTTAAAATCCTTCATAGTTTAAACATAAGCAAAGCAAAGAAAATGACACAGCCTCTTCTACTGGCAATAACCCTGCATGCACTGACAAACTCAGTGGTAACAGCAGATAACCTTCCTACGAAAACATTAACTGTAGCAATTGTCTATCAACCAGAAGGAAATGTATCCTCCAATAATCTAATGCAAAAATTGATCAGTAAGCCGATCTTCTACTGGAGAGTTCAAAAGCAATCATAGAGGGGAAAAAAAGAGGAGTAGGTGTTTCCAAGGCTAGGTGAAAGCATCATAGCAGTACCAGGTCCCCTGTCCACTTGTAGGACCTGGCCTTTGAAGCTGGCATCTGCTGATGCTATGACATCCACACATTAAATCTTGGTGAATGTGCAAATCAAAAAACACGCAGCTTAGCTGCCATACATACCTGGGAAAATATTTGCCTGGTGCTGAAAGGCCCAGAACACATTTACTGCCCTGGAGATGTAGGTAGTTACAGGTAACAAACATTTTATTAGACATGTGCATTCGTTTTCGTCCGAATTTCAGCTATTTTCGTTTTCGTTTTGACAAACGATAAGGAAAGCACAGAATCCGAAAAACAAAAGATCCGACATAAATAAATGCTTTATTTTCCTTTTCATTGTTACAACAGTTCGATATAGAATAGGAGATTCGACGTGACTCTGACAATAACAATCTGTCTATAGAACCTGTGGTCGAATGTGCCTAACCTTACCTCTATTAGTCCAAGATTATATAGAGAAAATATTCGACAGAGAAAAAAGATTTGACAGAGAGAAAAGATTCTGCAAGTCACTGTCCTAAAAAGTGTTTGGGGACCCGGGTCCTGCCCCAGGGGACATGGATCAATGCAAAAAAAAAGTTTCAAAAACTGCAGTTTTTTCGGGAGCAGTGATTTTAATAATGATTAAAGTGAAACAATAAAAGTGTAATATTCCTTTAAATTTCGTACGGGGGGGGGGGGGGGGGGTGTCTATAGTATGCCTGTGAAGGGGCGCATGTTTCTGGTGCTTAGAACTGTCCCTGCACAAAGTGTCATTTATGCAGGAAAAAAAGTCCTTTAAAATCACTCGCAGTTATTATGAATTGTCGGCTCCGTAATACAGAGTACACTCATTGAAAGTTATTGATAAAAAAAATAAATAAATAAAAAGCGTGGGGGTCCCCCAAATTCAATTACCAGGCCCTTCAGGTCTGGTATGGATATTAAGGGGAACCCCGTGTCAAATTAAAAACAAATTGATGTGGGGGTCCCCCTAAAAATCCATACCAGACCCTTTATCCGAGCATGCAACCTGGCAGGCCGCAGGAAAAGAGGGGGGACGAGAGAGCGGCCCCCCTCCCTCCTGAACCATACCAGGCCACATGCCCTCAACATTGGGAGGATGCTTTGGGGGTCTGTGACCCCTCAAAGCACCATGTCCCCATGTTGATGGGGACAAGGGCCTCATCCCCACAACCCTGGCTGGTGGCTGTGGGGGTCTGCGGGTGGGGGCTTATCAGAATCTGGAAGCCCCCTTTAACAAGGGGACCCCCAGATCCCACCCCCCCTGTTTTAAATGATAAGGGGGTACAAAAGTACCCCTACCATTTCACAAAGAAAGTGTAAAAAAATTGTTAAATAAGACAAACACACTTTTGAAAAATTCCTTTATTAAAAATAAAAAAAATAAAAAAAAGATTCCAGCGGTGGTAATCCACTCTTGCTATCCAGCGACGGACGATCATCTCTCCGGGGTCCAGCGATGGCTCATCTGAATCAGAGCAGCGAATCCATCCATCTTCTGTCTCCACGGAGGAGACACTGCAGGGATTCCAGCGGCCTGACGTTTGTTATATGCGGAGGGCGGGGCCACCCGTCACCTGACCCTGCCCCCCTCTGACGCAAGGGGAAACCTGGGGTTCCCCGTGACGTATGGGTGACCCCGCACCCCTCTGATGTAACACAGGCAGGTTTCCTTTACATCAGAGGGGTGCGGGGTCACCCATATGTCACGGGGAACCCCGGGTTTCCCCTTGCATCAGAGGTGGGTGGGGTCAGGTGACGAGTGGCCCCCCCTCCGCATATAACAAACGTCAGGCCGCCGGAATCCCCGCAGTGTCTCCTCCATGGAGACAGAAGATGGATGGATTCGCTGCGCTGATTCAGATGAGCCATCGCTGGACCCCGGAGAGATGATCGTCCATCGCTGGATAGCAAGAGTGGATTACCACCGCTGGAATCTTTTTATTTTTAATAAAGGAATTTTTCAAAAGTGTGTTTGTCTTATTTAACTATTTTGTACACTTTCTTTGTGAAATGGTAGGGGTACTTTTGTACTCCCTTACCATTTCAGACATGGGGGGCTGGGATCTGGGGGTCCCCTTGTTAAAGGGGGCTTCCAGATTCTGATAAGCCCCCCGCCCGCAGACCCCCACAACCACCGGCCAGGGTTGCGGGGATGAGGCCCTTGTCCCCATCAACATGGGGACATGGTGCTTTGAGGGGTCGCAGACCCCCAAAGCATCCTGCCAATGTTGAGGGCATGTGGCCTGGTACGGTTCAGGAGGGAGGGGGCCGCTCTCTCGTCCCCCTTCTTTTCCGGCGGCCTGCCAGGTTGCGTGCTCGGATAAAGGGTCTGGTATGGATTTTTATTTGACACGGGGTTCCCCTTAATATCCATACCAGACCTGAAGGGCCTGGTAATTGAATTTGGGGGACCCCCACACTTTTTTATTTATTTATTTATTTTATCAATGACTTTCAATGAGTGTTCTCTGTATTACGGAGCCGACAATTCATAATAGCTGCGAGTGACTTTAAAGGACTTTTTTTCCTGCATAAATGACACTTTGTGCAGGGACAGTTCTAAGCACCAGAAACATGGGCCCCTTCACAGGCATACTATAGACACCCCCCCCCCCCCCCCCCCCGTACGAAATTTAAAGGAATATTACACTTTTATTGTTTCACTTTAATCATTATTAAAATCACTGCTCCCGAAAAAACGGCCGTTTTTAAAACTTTTTTTTGCATTGATACATGTCCCCTGGGGCAGGACCCGGGTCCCCAAACACTTTTTAGGACAGTAACTTGCAAATTAGCCTTTAAAATTTGCACTTTAGATTTTGAACGTTGGAGTCCCATAGACTTTAATAGGGTTCTAACACGAAGTATGCTATATACTAGCTCCGTCGAATCTTCTTTATACATTCGATAGACACCATAAGCCTTCAAAGACAGATTCGACCGTAATTCATGTGGATTTTCAGACGAATGCAATTTTTGAACGAAAAACTCAATAAATAAAAACGAATTTCGGGAGTAACCAAATAAATAAATTTTTCGGACGAAAACGAAATTCCGAAACAAAATATTTTACTCTGCACATGTCTACATTTTATTCCTTGCAAGGAATATGTCTGCAAAATAGTCAGGAAAATCCAAATAGAGATTGTTGCACTGGATGCAGAGGATCTCTTGTGTAGGCCATTTAGAATAGCAAAGAATCCATCTTAGAAAGTCAGCTATTGCTATAAAAAGAAAATTTCCCCAGCCACATCTATCTGGTGCAAGAAAATCTCCATAGGACATGAAGGAGATCAACAAAGAAAAAGCAACATAATGCTCTCTTTGAGGAAACAAGAATACAAGCCTGACAGCTCTGAAATCCTTCAAGCTAAAGGGAAAACAACAAGGGTGGCCACCTTCTGAGATAAGGTCATAAGAAGGATCTCCTCTATTGCTAAATTGATTGGCGCATTTAAGATGAGGTATCTACCATTGGGGTTGACCTCAGAGTGAAGCAATTTGAAAGACGCAGAGGAGCATATGACAATTAAGACCCCAGCTTTCTATTTAAGGGAGTTAGCAAAAAAGCAATGTGAGAACTGCTTATGCAAGCAGCTGGGGGGGGGGGGGGGGGTTTACAGGAGAGAAACAGTTACCTTAACACAATTCAGGTCTGACTTGTTTAAGGGCTTCTTAAAATAATGCATTTTGTTTAACTTCATGTTTAGCAATGCAATGATGATCCACTTGTTGGAAAATGATCAGAACAGTCAGAAGGGGGAAGGTAGGCAACACCAATAAAACAGCGGTAATACGGTAATATAAGTACAAAATACCATTACCAATAACAGATTTTATATGCGCACAGTGTAATAGAACTGGCAATTCAACAATAGACAAAAAAGGCAATAACAGATTGCAAAACTTGACATATGTTAGGATGCTTAGCCCCCTTTTTTATTCTCCAAAGGTTAGAAGAGAGACCAACAAAAACTGAAAGCACACTTGGAGTGACGATAACCTGGGATATTGTCTTGTTATGATTAGAAAAGCAATCATAATGCTAAGCTAGCACATGAGAGACTGGAGGTATGAACAGGAGTAGGAGTTGCGACCTTGGTCAGTAGGGATGAGCCGAACACCCCCCATTTGGTTCACAACAGAACTTGCGAACAGGAAAACACGTGAACACCATTAAAGTCTATGGGACACTGGGAACATGAAAAATCAAAAGGCTTATATGTATGTTATTGCTATAAAAAGTGTTTGGGGACCCAGGTCCTGCCCGATGAGACATGTATCAATGCAAAAAAAGTTTTAAAAACTGTCTGCCTGTAAAGTAGCAAATTTTTCCCATTTTTAGAACAGTACCACAGCAAAATTACATTTCTAAAGGAAAAAAAATGGCATTTAAAACTGCTCGCGGTTGTAATGTATTGTCGGGTCCCAGCAATATACATAAAAAATCATTGAAAAAATGGCATGGGTTCCCCCCCACAGTCCATTACCAGGCCCTTTAGGTCTTGTATGAATATTAAGGGGAACCCCACACCAAAATGCAAAAAAATAAATTGTGTGGAAGTTCCTCCAAAATCCATACCAGGCCCTTCAGGTCTGGTATGGATATTAAGGGGAACCCTGCACCAAAATTAAAAAAGAAAATGATGTGGGGGTCCCCCTCAAAATCCATACCAGGACCTTCAGGTCTGGTGTGGATTTTAAGGGGAACCTGAGCTAAAATTAAAAAAAAAATGGCATGGGGTCACCCAAAAATCAATACCAGACCCTTATCCGAGTACGCAACCTGGCAAGCCACAGGAAAATGGGGGACAAGAGAGTGCCCCCTTCCGAACCCTACCAGGCCACATGCCCTCAACATGGGGAGGGTGTTTCGGGATCCCCGTAAAACACCTTGTCCCCATGTTGATGGGGACAAGGGCCTCTGCCCCATAATGCTTGCCTGTGGTTTTGGGGGTCTGTGAGCCAGGGGCTTATCTGAATCTGGAACCCCCCTTTAACAAGGGGACCCCTAGATCCTGGCCCCTCCCTATGTGAATGGGTATAGGGTACATTGTACCCCTACACATTCACCCAAAAAGTTTCAAAATTGTCAAAATTATAGTAGACAGTTTGGGGCAGGTCCTTTATTTAAAAAAAGCTTTCCGCAATGTAACTCCATCTTCGATGACAGCGCTGATGACCCGAGAAAAAAAAGCAGAGAAACTGTCTCATTGGGAGGCATCCCACAACTACAGGCTTTTTGTAATGACAGCTGTTATATAGCTGAGGGTGGGGCCAACCGGTGATGTAAGCAGATGACCCCGCCCCCTCATGATGTCATGTGAGGTCACATAAAAACAGAGGGGACGGGGTCACCCATTTACATCCACAGGTGGCCCCGCCCTCAGCTATATAACAGCTGTCATTGCAATAAGCCTGCAGTCGCGGGGCGCCTCCCAATGAGGCAGAGTATTTCTGTTTTTTATTGGCGCTGTCTTCGAAGATGGAGTTACATTGTGGGACACTTGCCCCAAACTGTCTCCTGTAATTTTTACCATTTTGACACCTTTTTGGTAAATGTGTAGGGTTACAATGTAGGGTAAATGTGTAGGGTACCCTTGTTAAAGGGGGCTTCCAGATTCTAATAAGCCCCTCGTCTGCAGACCCCAACAACCACTGGGCAAGGGTTGCGGGGAAGAGGCCCTTGTCTCCATCAACATGGGGAGAAGGTGTTTTGGGGAACCCCAAAACACCCTCCCAATGTTGAGGGCATGTGGCCATTCTGCTGGCGCTCAAATTTCCCGTGAATGCCCCATAATGCTTGGTATTCTGTGAATGGGCAAACACCAAATGTTCAAGTCGAACTTACATTTGACTCGAACATTGGGCTCATCCCTATTGGTCAGTATGAGGAGAGAGATTTTGTGAATTTGCAATCTTGGCTTTGCGTGGTTTAGGATCAGGTGGAGAAGTGAGGAGGCCCTAATTTACCAGCAATTTGATGCCTTATTTTGGTGTAGAGATGTTGGTTGCCTGGTTTTGGTAGGTCACTACTAACTTGGTGGGGAAGCCCCATTTGCACATGACGTGGGTATCTCGGAATACCGCAGTGACTTATGCGAACTTCCTGTGCTTTTGAGCTATATATCTGTGAAGAAGGTGACAGAGAAATAGGGATCTGGCAGTGTGAAGGCCATAATTTTCTTTTTTATGTGCAAAAAGTGAATATGCGCTAACACATCTCATGGTATAGATGCAGGTATGCCTCTGAATTTGATATTGTTCCTTCTGGAACAATCTTCCAGGCCAGGCAACTTCACTTGTAGGTAGTGAATTTTTTCAGTGTATTGATCATGGGCCTCTGCAAACTCATTGTAGGCCACTGCGTGCTCAGTTGCAATGATCTATCCTGGAGTGTAGAAAGAAGAAATGGAGGAGCAGAGGTCATTAAGGAGGTCTTTCTGTAAGGAGAGGAGGCAAGCTGATCACTGTCAGGGTGTGTAACAAAGAGATCAATATCATTCTCCCCATGAGGTAGATCAGGGGTATCCCAGTGCTGCTTTATATATGAAGGAGCTTTGGGAGGAGAGAACACAGAGGATTGAGCAGCCCTCTGTCTGTGGGCGAGCCTTAAGAGGGGGCTGTTGTGGGCACTGTTCTATCCAGGTCCTCCTGGTTGCTTGTAGAGTCTGGGGTATCACCATCTGTTAGTGAGAAGGGAGGAGGAGGCGCTATTCTGGCACCATCTTGGCAGCGCTGCATGACCGGCTGAGAGAAAAAGTCTGTGAGGCAGCGAGAGTTGTGGGGATGATTGTTTCTCTTTCTGGACATACCAAGTGGTAGTTCCTCTCTGATGCAGGAGAGAGGGGATAGAAACTGCTGTGGAAGGCAGATGGTTGCTGGATGTCCCGAGGCTGAGCAGAGTTGGTGGATTAAGCAACCATCTTGCTCTGTGGCCAGCCATACCCCCTTCCTGTACTGGTTTGAAGGGTACATCCTGAATTAAAAAAGAACCAGAATAAGATGTCATAAACCAGGGAGAGCTTAATAGGGTCAATGATGTGAGCAATGGTGATATAAATCAAGGAGTGTGAAGTCTAAAGAAACTGACACAAGGCCACCAGGGATGAAATCTGTCACTTGATGGTGCACCAGGCACTCATCCATGCCTAAATGACAAACCTGTAGAAACTGAATAAAAGGGTTCTGGGGGTTAAACCAGAGAGCTCCATGCAATTTGAAGTTTTGTCATTAATTTTAGACTTGTATAAAGAACATTCAGCAATGAACTATTAAAGTATAACCAAAGCCAAAACTTTTTGAAAGATTTGGATAAAGTACTGAAGGGTAAGAACCACTGCTGTGTTTTTATTACCTTCTGTGTCTCACTTAAGGAGATTCAGTCTCTCAAACTGCCCTGAATATCAGTGCCATGGGGAATGATAGTTAGGTTAAATCCAAAATGTTGAGATCCCATCAGAACAGAAAAAAAGGGGAAATATTCCAATAGGGGCACTTGTTCATAACTGTCTAAGCCCACGTACACACGGTCGGAGATTTTGCCAACCAAATCCGTCGGATTTTGCCCGTCGGATTTAGTCCGATGGATTGTGTCCGAAACTGTTGCATACACACGGTCGGGCCAAGTTGGCGAAAAATCCGATCTTTCAGAACGTGATGACGTAATTTAGTTACGATGGGACTACATTCAGGCTAGTAGCCAATAGCTTTTATGTAGGAATTTGATCTGAGCATGCGTGGCACTTGGTCCGATGAAAATGCTCTACACATGATCGGATTAGGTCTGTCCGGCCCAGTTGGTCGGGAAATATTTCCAACATGTTGGAAAATTGGGTCGGACGGAGATTCGGACGGAATCAGTCCGATGCATACCACACACAGTCGGATTATCTGACGACACGGTCCGATAAGACTCATTCCGACAGATTCTCCGACCGTGTGTACAAGGTCTGAGAGGTGACTTCCTTCACATTTGAAAGACATCCTCTCTCTTTGTGTTGAATCTACAGAAAGTGAAGAAAAATCTTCTGAGACACATATGACAAAATCAGAAGTATACCTTTTATATGCAATATGAAAAATGTTGGACTAAAGATATACAGTACATTAAGTATATTTGATTTTATACATATTTTCAGCCTGTAGTTATTGCATATAAATTGACTAAAACATTTTTTGGTGAATCCGGATATGGTCATGATAAGGTACATTATCACCCCCATGGTTCAATTTTTATCTAGTTTTGGTAAAATAACTTCTGCAATAATTGTAATCTAGTAAAACATACTTTTGCTCATACCTTAATCTTGGGCTCAGCAGAAGCATCAAAGTGACTACTATGTAAAAACAAGCAATCTGCAGAGGAGGCAGTGATTAGTATCTTACAAAAATCAGTTCAGGCATTAAGGGACTGAATGAAAAAGAAACTGCACCTTGGGTATATAGTTATGAGTAACGGAATCCAACACTGATGTTTTACTATTCAGTGGAAATATCCCAGAAGGACTAATCAGCCCTTTCTATAACAAGATTTATTATTCTTTAAAGGGCACTTAACTTCAAAAAGTCTTTAGTTACAGGAAACATTAAGAATGTTAAGTGACTTGCACTGCTGGTCAAAATCTGTGAAATTCTATAACAGAATACAAATTGTACTCAAAATGACATCAAATTGACAACCTTTGAAAGGTTTACAGTGCCTGATGGTCCCACATTGCAGGGAAAACCCAATAAAGTTCATATATCCTAACACTTTTTATAATATGAACAAATAGCAAGTTAGCAATGCAGAGTAAAAAGCATTTTTATTGACCTGAACATTTTGCAACATAATCAAGAATGTTGATTTAATGAATGTTGTAAATTGGTAACAAAAATGCTTAAAGATGGTTTTTCATCACATAGTAATATTTGCATCTCCCCAGGCAATGTACCAAACTTGCTAGATTTGTGAGCTATATCATTCATGTTACAAATCAGGACTCATTTTGAAACTATGAATCATTAGCTGTTTATTTAACGTTGCTTTTTCTGCATCCAAAATAGAATATATGAATGGATTAATGTACAGTGAAAAGCCCTGGGTTTTAATAGAGGATATGATAAAAATACAATGCTGCTTTTACATAACTAAAATTGTGATTTTTTTTTAACTCATTAGATAAAATGAAATACTACTATATTTTTTATTTTAAAAATTATATATGTTAAATTTAGTAACAAAACTAATGTATGAAGTACACAAATGATAGCAAGGTATCATGTATCTGAAACAAACTATAAAGCTCCATCTTTACTTTTATTCTGTTACTAACAGTGGTGGATGGAATGGGCTCTAATTGCACATAGACGGTCACTTGAATCAATTTTTTTTTCAATGGCAATATATTTAGATATGTAGCGTCGGTACTCCTGAAGAGTACACGCTATGTTTGTGAATTAATTTTTTCCTTAGACTATAGTAGGGTCTTGGGGTTAATTTCACTAAATTGTGATTCTGGCACCAGTTTGGCTGGACTGTACTATGTTCTCCCTGGTCATAGGTGCATGTATCATCTCTGACAGGCATTGGAACACAGTCTGGTTGGATGCATTGGGTACCAATCTCATCGCAATTGGGTAGCCAATCAGTGGGTTCATTGTCTCGCTGTGTATTCCGGGAGAGGGTACTTAAGGTGCTGAGGTCACGTGGTTCTGGGTTCCAGTCCAGAATTATGTTCCGACTCCCTGGTCCTGGTCCTCCTGACCAGCCCCCAGAGACCCTCATGGCCTGGGGTGCGGATCCATCTGTTTTCCCAGTCTTGGGCTGGCTAGTCCGAGGCATAGTAATTGGAAGGAGGATTTCAAGGTGGTCCGGTGCTGTTTCAGGTTTGGAGAGGCCTAGCAACTCAAAACGCAACCAGGGGAGGACTCTTCAGAAGAGGGCCATGCATGAGGCTGGCTGCTCGGTAAGAGCTTGGAAGCTGAGCTGAAAGGACACCAAATCCGCATTCTTATTGTATCGCCAGACCGGCTGCAAGATTCTGGTACTGTAAGAAAGTTCCTAATTTCATCCTTCGGTTACAACTAAGTTCCTGTGAGAGACTTTGTGGTAATCAAAAGTTTTACAGCCAAGTCTGTGGCAGAGACTTTGCTAAATTTGAATCACTTGTCGGCTGCTAGATCCATAAACCAGGATTTATCCGACAGCTGAAGTATCCAGTTGCGAGTGGCTATTCCCTGGATCATCTAGAGAGAGACATCTTTATGTGCCAGCAGTTTCCATACAACTACCTGAGCTTTCCTACCCATACCCTCTATTCCCAACTGAGAGACTGTGTTTTGTTCAACGTTTTATGTAAATAAAAATTCCTCAAAAGGGATTCAAGAGTCGTTCTCTGCAGTTATTGGGCCATCAACCTCGGGAACCCCTAGACAAGAACAACGAGGTGCAGAAGGTAAACGGTAAGCCCAGCAAAACCAGCCGCTCCTTCGGGAGTCAGTGCTACAGATATAATGTAGATGCTAACAGCTTACTAGAAAAAAAAACTTTGACAAAGTGTGTTCTACTTTTTACCTATACTGTAACTTCTTCTTATACAGTACAATGTACCTAGCTGTCACCATATTTTCTCATTAAGTATAAATGATGTTTCTTTAGGTAGCATAACACAGTGGCACTACCAAAGTTAATTTATCAAAGTGGAAGTTTTTAAACTGTTTACACACTAAAATTTAATTCATGCAAGCCAGTTTACACAGGTTCAAAATCCACTGTGTATCAGGCCAGTTTGATCCAAATCCAAGTTTGGGGAAACAGGCTTTTTGCTCTTAGCCGGGACACTAACTGAACAATTAAAAGAAATCAAAAAGAAGAATTAGCAGCTTACTTCACAGAGCATGCAGTTCTTTTCTTTTTTAAAGACCCTCTGGTCACCAGTAGGGACTCTCATGTATCATGGCAGAGGGGGTTGTTGGGTGAGAATCCCTTTCCCCTCTGACATGCATGGGCTAATAATGAACTCAGGATAGTAAAACAGTTTTGGGGTAAAGTACATTTAAAATGAAACTATGAACACAATCAAACATTAAATATATGATGCAGTCTATTGCTCGTAAAAATATAGCAGTTACGGTATTTTATTTTTTTCTGAGTCCCAACTACAATATGTTTAATCACCTGTTCATTCTGCCAATAGATTTGTTGATTTTGAACTTCTTTAACCTTTTCACTGCCAGGTCCACTGGTAGATCATAAGCTTAATAATAGCATGAAAAGCCCAGCTGCGGTTTCCAAAGCAAGCAAAGTCCTTTCTTGTATATAATTTTGTACCTGTACAAATAATTAGTAAGACCTCATCTGGAATATGCAGTTCAGTTTTGGGCACCAGTTCTCAAAAAGGGAACTGGAGAAAACTGCAGAGAAGGGCAACCAAACTAATAAGAGGCATGGAGGAACTCAGTTATGAGCAAAGATTCGAGAAACTGAATTTATTCTCTCTGGAGAAGAGTATATTAAAGGGGGATATGATCAACATGTATAAATACTTATGTAGTCCATATAGTCAACTTGGTGTTGAGATAATCACTTTAGGATCGTCATAGAGGACGATGGGGCACGCCTTATATCTGGAGGAAAAAACGATTTTATCTCCAAATATGGAAAGGTTTCTTCACAATAAGAGCTGTGAAAATGTTGAATATACTCCCTCCAGAGATTGTTTTTGCCAGCTCAGTAGATTGCTTTAGAAAAAGGCCTGGATTCTTTCCTTAACGTACGTAATCTAACTGGGTTCTAACATTTATAGGTAAAGTTGATCCAGGGAAAATCTGATTGCCTCTCGGGGGGATCAGTAAGGAATTCTTTCTCCTGCCATAGCAAATTGTATCATGTTTTTCTGGCATTTTTTGCCTTCCTCTGGACCAACTGTGGGTGAAAGATTGTGTATATGGGATTGTAAGTTTTTCTTTTTTTTTTTGGTTGAACAGGATGTTCTTTTTTCAGCCTGACGAACTATGTAACTATGTACAGTGATCATATTCTAATTGCAAAACTGTTCAGTAGACTAACTATTATTTACTTAAAATGTGACCCCCCCCCCCCCCCCCCACCTGCCACCACTTCTCTGCCCTATATCCCCCTGCTTCCTGCCCCTCCACATCCTTGCCACACTGGCTGCTTAAATTCCCCCATTTAGATAAAAAACATATCATTCATATTTAATGAGTAAGAATATGGTTTTGCACAACTATCACAGTGCCTTAAACATCAGTAGCACCTTCTTTTTATTCTACTGTCTGTGTGCTTTCAGAAAATGTATGGTTTGGGGTCTTTTACAAACCCTGAAAGCTGTAGGTGAAAAATGAAAACTTTCAGATTATTTGATAAATTTGGTTATTTACAGTCTTGCATAATTTCAATTTTCACCATTTTTCAAAAAATGCGTAATTTAAAATTTACAAAGATTTGTTATGTATTACCTCAAACAATTTTAGCTTTTATATTTGGTAGTAATTTAGCAGGAATTTTGTACAGTCTTGCACAATTTCAATTTTCACCATTTTTTTAAAAAATGTGTAATTTAAAATTTAAAAAGATTTGTTATGCTTTACCTCAAACAGTTTTAGCTTTTATATTTGGTTTGGACTTTAGCAGGGATTTTGTAAAGAAAAATTGTGGTGTTTGTATCTAATAATTTTAGTGCATTTTTAGCAAAAATATTGCTGTGATAAGCATTTGCTCAAATATCACGGGTCCTTAAAAATCAGTAGCCCATTTTTTATTCTACTGGTCATGTGCTTTCAGAAATTGCATGGTTATGGGGAGTCTTTTACAAACTCTAAAAGCCGCAAGAAAAAAAATGTAAACCTCCAGTTATTGAGAAATTGAGCTATTTGCAGTTTTGAGTCATTTTCGATTTTCACCATTTCACAAAAAATTTACATTTACAAATATTTGTTATATATCAACTCAATACAGGTTTAGCTTTTATATTTAATAGGAATTTAGCAGGGATTTTGTAAATTTTCTGTGTTTGTATCTACTAATAATGATTTGAGTGTATTTTTAGCAAAAATATTGTTTTGATAAAAATTTGTAAAAATATCACAGGGTATTAAAAATCAGTAGCACCTTTTTTTTTGTTTACTAGTCATGTGCTTTTAGAAAATTTGGGTTTGAGGGGTCTTTTACAAAATATTAAAGTTATAAGGGAAAAAAGCAAAGGAAAAATTGTAAAAATGTTCTGGCCACATGAGTTTAAAAGTGGAGCACAGGCCTGGTAGCAAAAGGGTTAACCGGGTGACATTTCTGTTCACTCTGCAGTATAATTGCACAGCAGTATTGTCACCCCCCAACATTCCCCATCCTTTTTTTTTTGCTTTGTTTGCATGAGGTCATCCTTAACATCTATACCGACTCTCATTTGGCCTGGTATGTATTCTTAGAAGGGGCTACCATTAACATCTATAACAGAGTCTGGTATAATTTAACTCCTTTATGCCTACATAACACATATATGCAGTGTCCAGGAAGTAGGCTTTAATCCTGGGTGCCGCATACTGTATAAGTGTTCTGCATTTGTGCTGGAAGTGAGCTTGATAAAATGCTCCCGCCACTGATACCAAGTTCTCAGTGACAGCTATGGGTCTTGTCTTAATGATTAGGACAAAATCCCGATCACATGATTGCTGTAATAGCCTGCGATTGGCTATCACAGTGATCATTCACTCTGTAGCTCTTCCCTGTGTTGCTTCTCCATTATCTTCAAGTGAAGAGCCAAAGAAACAAAGGAGGGGGGGTACTAAAACTGTAGCACACGGAATCTGGTGCATATGTGCATGGTAGCCAATCAGCTTATTCAATTAATCTTTGACAACAAAACCTGGAAGCTGAAAAGTTACCATGCACTCAACCTCCCCCAGAGTATCTATTCCTTTTATGCTAGAGATGAAGTCTGAAAAAAAGCCTGCCACTGCTTCCACCCAATGACTTAGGCCAGCTGTACACGGAGTGAATTTCTGTCCTGCAAGCATTGATTCTCTTATCAACACAGTGTTGATGCGGGAGTCTTTCTCTGCTATCGCCACTAGCGATAATTGCAGGTAATTGATCGATCAAGTCGGTATATTCAGCCTGCCAATATCTGGTTCGAATCTTGGCCAGTTCCTGCTATACCAGATTTGAATCGTGTATTGTCTGCCTTGCTCACTGCCCAAGAGATTGCTAATAAAAAATAAGATTGAAGCAATTAATGCGTAGATCTCTACTGTCCAGATATCTCCTCTACTTAACATGTCATGTCTACTATCACACTCAATACTTTCCTTTTTTGAACAACTACAGAAGGGGCTGCTAAGGTCTCTTTTAACAACCACCAACCACTTTCCCCCTGAACCCTGTTTTTTCCCTTGACTTTTCCATCAAGATTAATGACACATTTATCAGCCCTTTGCCTCATTTCTCCTTTTAGCTTCACATCCAATCTACATTAACATTTGCAACATCTCCAAAATTCACGTATATCGGTATTCACTCACTTGTTATCTCTCACTTAGACTCTCTCATTGGCCTGCTTCTACATAGGCTATCCCCTTTCAATCTCATCATAAATACTGTTTCCAGACTGATCCAACCTTACAACCATTCAGTGTCCACCACCCTTCATTGCCAATCCTGCCATTGGTTTTAGATTGCCCAACAAAAAAAATCTAAATCCTGATAACATACAAAGCCATCCACAACACTAGCTATATCACAAACCTTGTCTCAAAATATCATTCAAATTGTCCCTTTCAATCCTCTCAAGACCTCCTACTTTCACTTATCCAGCGTTTCTGCCATCCTCTGCAACATTCTACCCCAATCTTTCCAGCTAGTTACCACTCTGTCCATCATTAGATGATCCCTGAAAACCCATCTCTTCAGATGGATTTTCAACAAACTGCACCTTTACCTTTTCCATCAGCTCAACCCTCACAGTTTTTACCTTTTGGAATGATTTGACCCTCACTAGATTGTAAGCTCTCTTGTATTAAACTGTACTATTTTGTACTATTTAAGTGCTGCACAGACTCACTTCATAAATCAAGTATAAGAATATAACAACAATAATAATAATAATAATAATAATAATAATAATAATAATAATAATAATAATAACAGCACAACCGTCTTTTTTAACAGGTTCTTGTCTTGCACACAATGTGCAGACTTTTAATTTCCTACATAAAAGAAAACAAAGCATTTCATGAATACAAGAAACTTGGATCTGATATTATTCTCCTTCAAGAAATACAAATCTCATAACTTTCTCACCTGAAATATTTTGATAAAACTTAGACTTCACCACTTTTTCTTCAAAGAAACAAGCGGTTGCCATACTTTCATATAGCACATTGTCTTTTGATTTACATCATATTTTTAAAGATCCCAAAAGCAGATTTATGATTCTCCAGGGCTCTATGGTGGGTCAGAATCTTACAGTGGTGAGTGATTATGCCCCTAATGAGCTTAATTACTATGTTTTTCCTTACTATGGATTGCTTACCACTTATCCCTAGACCCGTCTAAATTACATTTGCTGTACTGCCATTCTACTCACTAATTCGTCTGATGCTGCCATCCACCTCTCCACCTCTGCTCATGGTCTGACCGTTATTATTATTACAGGTACTTATATAGTGCCATCAATTTATGCAGCGACCATCATATTACCTCCTTTAGTACAACATACATAAGACTATGTAATACTTTATATACATATAAACTTAAGGGATCTGTATTAACAGAGCCCATCACATTTCAAGAAGCATGCAAAACTGTGGTTGATAATTTCACAGTCAGTGAAAGATATTGAAAATATTTCTATCCTTTCTCTTTGGAGAACACACAAAGCAGTACTCAAAGGTCACTTTATTGGTGAAGAAACTGCAATCTCATATATACAAACTTCAAAACCAAATAGGGCAAACTACCCTGTTTCCCTGAAAATAAGACCTAGCGTGATTGTCGGTGATGGCTGCAATATAAGCCCTACCCCCAAATAAGCTCTAGTTAAAGTACTTGTAGGTCTTATATTCAGGGTAGGGCTTATTTTCGAGGAAACAGGGTAGGGCTTATTTGGGGGGTAGTGCTTATATTGCAGCCATCACCAACAATCACGCTAGGTCTTATTTTCAAGGAAACAGGGTACTACTCATTCTAAAGAAGCCTTTTATGTATTTAAAAATGTTGCTATTCTACCCTACAGCTATCACATCTGCCCTTTCACTAGATAAAACCCCCCTCCCAAGGCTTCAGTGTGGTACATAACAGCCAGAGATCCTTAACACCCCTTGTTCAGCTACAGAAATCCTGGGTATCATTAAATCTACAGATACATAGATGCACTTCATCTTATCTTATCTCTCAAGTTAGTTATATTGTATAATCATATCCTCAAACCATATTGATTTTTGTAGATCCAATGTAACTGGTCAATATTTCTATTAATAATAATGACGTGGTCATTAATTAATAAGGTTTTCAAACAAATGTGTGTTTCTGCACTGAAGTGTAATGAGTTATCAAAGAGCTGCACCTATATATCACCCGAATACCAAAAGTGATGTGAAAACACACACACACACATACACACACATATACTGTACATATACACACACACACATATACATATACATATATATATATATATATATATATATATATATATATATATATATATATGATAGTGCGCTTCTGGTTACTATGCAAGAAATAAAGTATTAAATGTACAATCAAACAGTGAATTAAATGGTCTATAAAGTTCAACATGGGGATAGGTCCATGTGCCAATAACAATGAAAGTATATAGTAAAATGAAGGTGTATCTAATTCTTCTCAAGATAACAAAATATATCACAGAGTGGCAAACAACATGAATTGTTAAGGAATTCCACCATACACATGTGCCTTTGAGGCGTAATCAAGCCTCTTACCAGATTGTTGTGATCACTAAATTACAGAGATCAAACACACATGAGAAATAATGGACCCCTCCAGGTGTCTCTAAATGGGTTCAGTATAGTCCATTGGGTTTCAACATATGATATTCCCCAATACCAATGCCACAACTTCAGATCCAACTCAGACAGCCATCACAGTGGAAAAGGAACATAGGCCGCACAACATGTGAATAATGCTACTACATGTTTATTGTTAAAAAAAACACAAGGTATTCACATGATCCAGGACAATAAAAAGCATTCAAACAGCATGAGGCCTCATCGACATCTGGCGTCGAGGGGGGGAGGGGGGTGATAGCATAACACATTTGTGGACCCACCCAACGTGTTTCACATCACAACGCGTTGTCAGGGGAACAGAAGCACACTATTATGTATGTATATATTAATTATGACCTAATTTTTTTGGAAGACTTTTAGCAGATATAACTGATACTATTATACCATCCCTAGTGTCACCTGATCAAACAGGTTTTATCCCATCCAGTGAAATTACAGCAAATATTAGATTAGTTACCAATATTATAAAAGACACCAACTTACACCCTAAATACTTGTTGCTACAGAGTTTAAATATATAAGACTTTTGATAGTGTCACTTGGCCTAATTTGAACACTCTTTACCAAATATACTTTTAAAAACAAAGTCATTCATGGAATTCAGGCCTTATCAGTTCTCTAAAACTAGAATACAACTTCCAGGCTGCAATTCAGGGTTTTTGTTACATGGGGGGGGGGGGGGGGGGTGAACCCATTGTAAAAAAAAAATCAGAATTTCAGCCTGGAAGTTGTATTCTAGTTTTAGAAGGGTGTTATGGCTTGCCAAGGAGTCATTGGCCATCGCAATAAAGATTATTGTTAATACAGTATCAAAGGTTATACCAAAGAGAAGGTTGCATATAAACTTAGCATGTTTTCTGATGACATTTTAGTGATTCTGTCAAAACACTTGACTTCTCTCACCAATCTTATTTACATAAAACAGACATTTCACACTCTCCCAGGCTTGGAGGTATCCATTAATAATTTTTAAACATTTATGGTCACTGGAATACTCACAACCCCTAACCCAGCATTAGCAATACTACACATAGGCATTGAAAAATGTCCACGGACCATGCACCAGGTAGTCTCACATATTCTCCTAACAGCTAGATCCTTAGTGCTACGTTCATGGAAAAATACCACATGTATAAACATTACTGACATGACAAAAATAGTCCAAAGACATTACACCCTTGAAAGGAAACTAGCAATTAATTCTCTAAAATGTTGGAAATTTGACCAAAGCTGGAGCATATGGACGACCACATATAAATGGTGTATATAAACGTATGTACTTTGAAAGTTTCTTCTGGACCTTCCTTCAAGTTATGTTCTATCATCCGTTGCTTTTGTTAACTTAGATCATCAAGATGTACAAAAACAAATTCCAACCTCCGAGATGCAGTGTGTTCCTCTTGGGGCATCTGGAGTTGGAATAGTTCCACTTAAGTCACAGTAAATAATTAATATTTGTACACAAATCTGCAAGCCAGTAATACTGTCTATGATACAATGTGAATCTGCTCTATAACACTGTTATATACTGTTAATATATGAGAAATGCAATGAGCATATATATCTGTACTGGAAACTGTCTTCAATAAAAATCTAATATTATAAAATATTTCTCCACATTGGAAATGAATTTTATCCCCACACCCTGCAATCTCTTTATATCTTGAGCTATCTTCTTATATTTATGAAAATCACAGATTTCAATTGATTAAACTGTGTCAATATATACTGTATTTTTGGGTGATGTGACAGTTGTTATGATGTCTAACAATTTCTGATCATTGCTTCCTAAATTCATGTTTTATTGTCTTCAATCAGACAATAATATATTTGCTAAATATTCAGATTCAACAAACACCTCCTACACAGTTCTCATCACCGGTGCCCAGGACTTCTTTAATCTCTGAAATTATCTGGCTGCATAATTACCCAATTAGCTCAAAGGCACACACCCACACCACACACATCAAAGCTAGGCCACAAAAAGTGTGATATAGTTTCAACCACCTCAGGTCTGACACCCTAATTAGGTGATCCCCTTTCACACTGTCCTTTCATCAAAGGAATAATTTCTCTTTGTGGATCCCTACTCCAATTTTACCCTGCAAGAACTCCAAGACAGCAATAGCTTTATAAAAATCTGATACTCTCAAACAACAGAATGAACTACCAGAAGGAGAAACATATTGAAACTTATAAATCAGACACTATTTACACATACATTTACTTTTAATCCACTCACCTTCCTACACAGTTTGAACAAACATGCCTTTCTACTCCCTAAATGCAAATGGACCATATCCAATCTATACCAATGTTTTAAAAGCCTTCAAAAGATTGTTTTTGGTCCAGGAAAAAGTAGTAAAAAATACAAGATGGTACATGACACTTCAAAAATTTAACACATTATTCCCTGAAGTTTCATGAATGTTTCTCTACAGGGTCCTTTAATCAATTTTTTTTGGAGCTGTTCAAGGCTTAGTATGCTATGGCAGTAAGTTACAGTTTTAGTGTCCCAGTTGACAGTTCAGCTTATGTTAACTCTTTGATACAAATGTTATAAACTGAGTTGCAGTTCAGTGAGTAAAATAAGTATTTGATCACAAAGAAAAACATTAATCAGTACTTGGTGGAGAAATCCTTGTTGGCAAGCACAGAGGTAAGACGTTTCTTGTAGTTGGTTACCAGATTTACACACATCTCAGGAGGGATTTTGGTCGACTCTTTTTTACAGATCTTCACAAACTCATTAAAGTTTCTTGGCTGTCTATTGGCAACTCAAAGTTTCCGCTCCCTCCATACATTTTCTATTGGATTAAGGTCTGGAAACTGGCTAGGCCACTCAATGACCTTAATACGTTTCTTCTTGAGCCACTCCTTTGTTGCCTTGGCAGTATGTTTTGGGTCATCGTAATGCTGGAAGACCCATCCATGACCCATCTTCAGTGTTCTGGCTGAGGGAAGAAGGTTCTCATCCAAGATTTTACAATACAATGAGTCAAAGTCAGGCTGTACCTTTAGTAGAGAAACAGTCCCAAAACAATGTTTCCACCTCCGTGCTTGACTGTAGGGATGGTGTTCTTAGGGTCATAGTCAGTATTTTACTTCCTCCCAACACAAATAGTCGAGTTAATGCCAAAGAGCTAAATTTTAGTCTTATCTGAATCATTTAGATGTTCATTGGCTAACTGAAGATGAGCTTGTGCCTTCTTGAGGATGGGGACCTTGCGGGCGCTGCAGGATTTCAATCCATGGCGGTGTACTGTGTTACCAATGGTTTGTTTAATGACCGTGGTCTCAACTGCCTTGAGATCATTCACAAGCTCCTCCCATGTAGTTCCCGGCTGATCCCCCACTTTTTTCATGATCATCCTTACGCCAAGAGGCAAAATATTGCATGGAGCTCCAGGTCGATGCAATTGCTGGTTATTTTGTATATCTTCCATTTGCAAATAATCGCTCCAACAATTGTCTTCTTCTCACAAAGATGCTTGCTGATGGTCTTGTAGCCAATTCCAGCCTTATGCAGGTCTACAATCTTGTCCCCGACGTCCTTTGACAGCTCTTTGGTCTTGCCCATGATCATGAGGTTTGAATGAAAGGAAGAAATTCTGTGGACAGGTGTCTTTTATACGCATAACAAGTTGTCAATCGGAGCACCTACTAAAATTGACAGGACTAATCTGTGTACCATATGAGCACAAACTGTAGCCAGTCTGCGGGAGCAAGAAATATTGTTGCTTGGTAGGGGGTAAAATACTTATTTTATTTACTGAACTTCAATAAAAATTTTAACATTGGTATCATGTGTTTTTTTCTGTATTTTAGTTGTTATTCAGTCTCTAGCATTTAAAATACACCTTTCATGAAAAATATAGACCCTTCAGTGTGCAAACCTACAAAATCTGCAGGGGATCAAATCATTATTTTCCTCTATGCTACAGAAGCACACCATCATTTATGCTTAATTTACATGATAAATGGGATGTTTGACCATGAAGCATATAGACATGTCTCTGCCAAATGCTACTACATGTAACGATGCTACTGTTGATCTCCATGCCATTTAGTTTAATCTTGCCTAATTTATTCAATTGCATGTATTGATCTCTGGTCTGTGTACCTGATCCAGGATATAGGAATGGATTTCCTCCAACCTCCACAATCCAGCAAAGCATCAACAGCCATCACATGAAGGGGGGGGGGGGGGGGGCATTAGACAAACAGTTGAAATAATCTCATTAGGGACAGGAGCATGAAATACATTTTGAAGAACTTTGCATAGAGGCTAAAAATCAGCCACCTTAGTAGAGCCCAACTCTAAATCTGAAATCACAAGGACATCTGGACATCTGCTATCTTCCATGGAAAGTGTGTGCACTAGAGTTGCAGCATGAGTTGTCTGCTGACAATCTAATGGAACACCCAATCCTTCAGCAATAGATTATTCCTGTCCTGCAGACCGTAGTGAACATATCTTGATCACCCAGAATGAGGACTACAGATAGAGAGGCACATAATGCAAAAACAACGCCTTTGAAGTAAACCATGTGGTTGGGAGTAAAACCCTTAAGGTTTTCTAACATAGTGACCAGGTCATATGGAGAATTCTCAATCCCTCCAATAGATAAAGGTCTTACAGCACCAAAGTAATGTCCAACAGAGTCCAAGTCAGAGAACCTAGTCACAATGGAAACCAAAGAAGCAGACATCGACTGCACTAACTTGACTCTCATGACAACAGCCCAGAGAAAATGAGAGAAGGAATAACAACATAGACCCCAAAAGACTTAGGGTACGTTACAATGACTATTAGATCAATAGGAGCTTCCTGCGAGTCTTGACTCATGTACAGACTTTTTAAATATATTTATAAATGATATAGGGTCTGGAATTAAAAGTACAGTTTCAGTATTTAAACAAAAAAGGAAGAGGAAAGAATGGGACTTTATATAAGGCATACAAGATATTTGGGGGAACACGCTAAAAGATGCATTAAAGATGGTGCAGCCTTAAGACCATACAACAGAAAAAAATATTACAGAACACACATGCAAAAAACACATTTCCCTCCTGCACGGCTATTTAAAACACCTAGATATTTTCAAAAAACATGGGGATTATAAAAGAGATAAATGTATTTTTTGCATGTGTGCACTGTAATATTTTATATGAGGCATATCACTGAATAAATATCTAGTTTATATTGGTCATTAAATTGTTTATTCATTCCAAATAAAGTTAAAAAGTATCAATAATCTTTGGTAAAAGACATGATATACTGTAAATAACAGTTCACTTGAATACACATACAATTATTATACAAAGTTAAATACAACATGATTAGCAGTACAATTTCATAGATCAGTCATCCATTAATAATAAACATAAGCAATTGCCCTTAGTGAGCCAAACTTGTCTGGGCATGAGATCGAAGTGTACACAATGCATGTTTCATGGCTCACGTCACTCATCAGGAGTAAAATGCTCTGAAATTAAATCAATAACATATCTATAAATATAGGATACACCTTAAAAAGAGAACCATCTCTCAAAAAAGAGGGGGGGTGTCTATAACTTACAAAATAGGCCAATAGCAACGCCCAACCTTTATCCAAGGGAAGACGGGGGGGGGGGGGCACAGGGATGATGATCTCCCCCGGTGCTGAGGTGAGGAATCCTATCCAAACTGGGGACAGCAGCCAGGTGAAGACCAGGTGACCATATCACAACCATGTGAATCTTGTGTGTGCTTGAAAACCCACACTGCTCTGCAAGGATATGTAAATGAGACCATGTAAAATGCATGAACTATTGATAAGGTGAACCTATACCAGTAACTAAATGGAGGCGATATATGGTATGTGATTGCTGCAGTGAACTAAAGTGTGCTAACTACTACTACTAGGAAATACTACCAAAATAAATGTGTGTGCATGTACCCGCCAAAATTATATCCAAGTCCAAACCCACCATTTAATATACTATGCACACTCCATAATGATGGTGAAATATAATAAATTATACTAAACTAGACCTGAAAAGTGTCATGTGTGTGATATAAATGAGCCTCTGTTACCTAATGTGCATGATTTTGTGGATGTAAGCATGCCTGGGATCCCTCTCATGTGAATTACCCATGTGGAATGGTCAGCTGGCCAGCCCGAGCCATTCTTATGCCCGGTGAGGGGTGGGTCCTCACCAACATCATGAACCCCCCCCCAATGCAGTGGGGAATAGCGACAAGCTTTGGCTTCATCAGCAGCATATGAATCCTCTGCGGAACCAAGCAATTCCCAGTCCAAACTAGATGGAAATTGGGGGGGGGGAATCAACCGCATGCTCAGGCGTGAGGACTCACTGAGTGGGCCGTCAATCCATCTCTCAAAAAAAGGGGGGTCTATAACTTACAAAATGGTCCAATAGCGACACCCAACCTATATCCAAGGGAAGACTGGGGACAGGGATGATTATCCCCCCCGGGGCTGAGGTGAGGAATCCCGTCCAAACTGGGGATAGCAGCCAGATGAAGACTAGGTGACCATATCACAACCATGTGAAACTATGTAACTCTCAGATACCGAACAGGATGCTCAGGAAAGACCAAAGGTCAAAAGGAGAAGGAGAGGCAATATAAAGAGGGCAAGCCCCTAAATTCCCTACAAAATGGGAAGGGAGGTAGTACTAGAGTGGACATAAGATCTAGTGCTAATTAAAAATAACTAGATCGGCTCCAAAGTGGCACATCCCCCAAAAAAATCAACTCAAGAAATCTAAGAAAGCTGGCAGGACTTTTGAATAACTATATAATACAAATCTTTTTCATAAAATCAGATTCATATTTATGCATTGGCTATAAAAATTAACATTCTTATTTAAAGTCTCAACAACATTAAAATCATTAAAACAATATGACCCCCCTTTTTTTACAACATCCATTACATATTTAGAAATCATTACAACTTAGGTAGGTATAAAATACTCCCATATACAATAGTATTTGCAGGGATTCTTATTGCAAATGCAATGGAAAATTAGAAAGCTCAACTTGTTTCTTGAATTAAATGACTTTGCTTCATCAAGAGAAACTAAGGTGGCTTGGCAAACTAATGTCAAAATACATACAGTAAGATCATTACAAACAACAAAATATAGGCATTTCTACATATGCATAATAAACTAGAGAGCCCGGATTAAAAGCCAGGCTAGGGTCAAAAGGGGAGTGGGAAAAATATCCCCAAAGGGGGTCCCCCACTGCTGGGATTCTGAATCTGAACCAGAAATCACAGCAGGGGCTGCAGACTCCATCACATGTGGGTTAGAGACTTACTATGTCAAGTATTCCACCAGAGTGTGCTTAGAAATTTTATGGATAGAATAATTCAATAGCTGGGCATGAACAGCTAGGAAGTCCCTAGTGGACTCGGCAGAGGATTTGAACCCATCTGACAGAGCTAAAAAAGACTTGGCAGATGAAGACCCTCTGACAATGGGGGTGGTGTCATGTTCCATATTACCATCCATCTGGTGATTCCAGGAAAATGCCCCCAAAACCATTAGGTGACTCTGGGATGAGGACAATTGTAGCAGTGGGACTAACTTCTATGTATCTTTTGTGAAGATATGTTGTGGCATGTGGAGGCACACACATAGGCCCAGTGCAAGGCAAGGCCTTGCATTTTTAAAATGGAGCCCGATAGTTTCAACACAAGGGTAGATCGCAGTACTTTAGCTCAATCCAGCCTTATCTAAAAAGTGAGTCCTTAGAGACAGCATTATACCAGAGGATGAGCATTTCAATGAGCAAAAAAAAAAAAAAAAAACACACTTTACAAGAAGACCCCAATAAAATAAAGTGGTAGGCAGCTAAATGGCAGATGAGGTTAAATGTCTAAAAAGTAAAGTAATGCCCTTGGGAGCTAAACATATGAATGGAAGTTACTCACTAGGGGGTGAACCTTTGGGAGAATCAAGGATGGAAAATGGGCTTGGTACCATAGTAGATCACAGACTCAGCAATGTAAAGCTATAGCAAGCAAGGACAGCAGACTAATAGAATGCATTAAAAATTAGTATTTCTCAGGAGAGTAAACTATGATTCTTCCACTTTACAAAACTGTGGTTTGACCACATTTTGAGTATGTCTTCCAGTTCTGGTCATCAATCCTCAGTTATGAAAGATGACTACAGACATTAAATGTATTCTGCATGGAGAAGGGATATGACAGTAATATTCAAAACTTTAAATGGTGACCCCCCAGCATTGGGAGTAAATGTTTAATCATAGGTCTCTATAGAAGACACAGCCACACAATGAAGTTAAATGAGAAGTTGTTCAAACTTTAACTGCTTAAGGGGTTCTTTACTGCTAGAGCATTAAGAATGTGGAACTCCCTTCCATAGTTGGTGGTGCCAGTGGGGTATAGATACAGTCAAATAATTTAGGATGTGTTTCACAATTTACAGTGGTATCTAAAATGATAGTGACACACACAGATGCACAAGTTTAACTGGATGTCCTTATTGAACTTTACCAACTATGTAACTAAGTCACAGAAAAGAAAAATATCTATGGTGTACTGAGTAAAAAACGAAATAAAAAAGAATACAAAAGCTAGCAAAAAATAATTAGCCTTTTTTTAATCAAAGCTGAGAAAACAAATACACTAGGACACTAAAAGCAAGAGGCATGATGGTTAGAGCTGGCTTTTAACAGCTTTTTTCTGTCCAAGCCTCCTGTAGGCAGCAGCATATAGCCTTACCAATTTCAGAATTCAAGCTGTTCTGTGTTCCTTAATGAACAATACAGAAACATGGAATTCATATACTGAATACCATATTTGAAGGGATTAATGCCATAGAGTTATTAGAATATTATATTGTTTGCTGTAGTTGTCCTAGTGGTATACTTACAATGATGGCAAAAAGTTAATGGCTGTATCTATTTAACGTGCTACCAATTTACGGTCAGTGATGTCACATTAGACCAAACTTGTTCAAATTTCAACGTTATTAGGGATAAGAAAGTTTCTGGATATTGGTCATATTCAAACACTAGTGGAAAAGCTTAGAAACTAGATTAGACAATAAAATATAACAATACACATACGCTTAAAACTACCTGTCTTGTTTATTCAAGCACATTGCATGGATTTTTTGTTATGGCTATGAAAAGTACAGTATATCTATGGATAAGATTACTCTGCCTTTTTCACTATGCAACATGTCAATTACCCAAAAAAATATGTTTCAAGTGTTCTGCTCGCATAGAAAAAAAAGAACATATATAAAGAAAATATAGCTATCCTATAAAGATCAATTTCGAACACGCTTAATGCATGAACATGTGTTACAAGACCTCTAAAAAGGTGAAAAAAAAAAAGCTAACAAATCACCGTTTTTGTTCAGAAAATTAGAACCGTCTGTTCTCATCATGCCTAAGGCAATGACCAAGTATAAACCTCTTGCTTTAGCTGTTATTGCCAGCAGTGCAAGCAAGTCAACTAAGCTTTATTACCTTTTCAGAAGCTTGGGTTACATTACTAGGTAGAATATGCAACACATGGATTGTAACGATGAAAATAAAATGACTGCCAACTACAAATTTAGCACATACTGTATGCAAAACAGAACATATCTGAAACATGTGACAGGCTCGCCACACAATATAACGTCATAGAATGTAGCAATAATAATACTGTCTATTTCATATTTATCATCTAAGGAAAACAGTAACTACATATAAATTGACAATTGCTTACTATTAAAATATTGAGATAATAGCAAGGAGAATAAATTTACTTCTAACCATATTTGTTAGCGAAAACCTAAAAGTTAATGTGAATTTAACACACCATCAAGAGCTTCGGAATCTAAAGTATCTATAAGTGAAATAACGGATATATTTAGACATAGAGACAATATAAATTCTGCTGGGGTCTTTTTGTCCAGATTCAACCCTCAAGTTATCATCACCAGATTTATTAGTGGTCTCAATTGTGGATGACACCAGGAGGTATTCATTAGTGCTGCACCATGTTCCTAGATGTTCCATGATACATAGAATTATTAATTACTCTTAACATACAGATGTAACTATTTTTTTTTTATTTTTTTTGTGAAAGTGTGTGTAGTGTTTGCTTTGAGTTGAGCCCTAATCAGAATAAAATATTAACACAGGAAAACTCACCTCTTCAATATCATTATCCAACGCTATCAATTTCAATGGAGCAGTTAAGTTAGAATTGTCAGAAATAGTTGTTCCAACAGGAGAAGACTCCAGTATGTAGCCTTGGTATGTAGCCAAAGTAAAATAAGGAGCCTGATTGTTCTCATCCAAAATTTCAATGTGAACGTTTGCAAATGCTGGAAGTGGATGGCCATTGTCTTGCTCAGCCTGAAAAAAATTGTATTGCATAGATTAAATTATTGTAAAAATAGCAGCTGGTTGCACACTTAAGGGATCACAAAAACATTTTAGGGTGCAAAAAGCTTTTTCCAGTAGAAATAAACTTAAATAATGACATCCCTCTGTGTTTATATTGTATGTGCACTTAAATATGTAAACCATCACTAATTTCTCATAAAAGCTTTAATATATTAATGTACATTCAAAAGTAATTTTCATTATTTTAAAGTGTGTAGATTTCAATAAAGTAATACCTGCCTATTCTGCTTTGAAGGAACTTGCTTAGGCACTCCCTGTGTTTCAGTGTTGTCACCCTGTCAACTGTTGAGATTACAAGTGGCTGTTGCAGCACAGGTTGAACAGGTATAATTCAGCACTGTCACTTTTAGGAAACCCACCCTGAGAAATGCCATGCAGCCATTATTGGAGTGCATGGACATAGACAGGAAATAGCTGCAAAAGAATTTCTGGAAATAACCATTGCTTATATGCAAGAAATATAAAAAAAAATAAGAAAAAAAATATTTTACTTAAAAAAAAAATAGGACTTTTTTATGATACAGAGTGCTTCTGCAAACAAAATGTCATTCAGTTAGAGTTTACATCTTACAGAATATATGTAAACTTAACAAACTTAAGAAATGGTAGCTCCATCAGTTTTGCAAAATACAATGACTTAAAAAATCTTAATTTTTGAATAGAAATGTTTAAAGTTCAGGGTTTAAGTTGATTCCCTATGGTTTTCTTTGGAGATATCATAGATCTGCCAGCTCTTCTCCTGCTTTACAATCCCAAGTCTATGCATTGATGATCACCAGCCTATCTGTGTATATAGATTAAAAAAAGGCAAAGGTTGTTTGTTTTCAAATGTATGCCTTTATGCAACTTTGCATCACCTGCGCCATCCAAATGTTCTTTTAAAATATTATTTACATTGCTAAACAAAGTGGGTACAGTGGCATTTGAAGATCTAGTCATGAGGACTGTACTAAGACATCGAGTTAACTTTTTAGAAACTTATGATTACACAGGTCAAAAGAACAAAGTTTATAGAAAAACATAAATAGAAACATTTTTTCCTTAACCACTTGAGATCCGCGCTATAGCCAAATGACGGCTACAGCGCGGATCTCCTTTGCCGGGACCACGTCTATTGACGTCGTCCCGTGCACGAGCGGCCTGCGCGCCCCCTGAGGGGCGCGCGCGGCACGCTCTGTGATCGGCGAGTCCATGAGACTCGCCTGATCACCGATCCGTGCAAGGGGTCGAACCTGACCCCTTATCACGTGATCAGCTGTCAGCCAATGACAGCTGATCATGTGATATAACGGAGCCGGTAATCGGCTATTATTCCTCCTCGCGGTGACAGCGCGAGGAGAAAAAAAAAAGCCGATCACCGGCGGCCGTGATCGGGACATCAGTCCCAATCATGGCCAGCCCTGCTAGTGCCCACCTGCCCCCTGCCAGTGCCCACCTGCCCCCTGCAGTGCCAAATGTTTAAAGAGTAAGTGCCCCCGTCAGTGCCACCCAGCAGTGCCCACAGTGCCACCCAGCAGTGCCCACAGTGCCACCCAGCAGTGCCACCCAGCAGTGCCACCCAGCAGTGCCCACAATCTGCCTCAAAGGTGCTGCACCCCAGTGCCACTTATCTGTGCCCATCAGTGTCATCTACCAGTGCCCAGCAGTGCCGCCCATCAGTGCCCAGCAGTGCCACCTAACAGAGCCACCTATCAGTGCCACCTATCAGTGCCCATCAGTCCCATCTATCAGTGGTACCTATCAGTGCCCACCTGTGCCCCCCAGCCGTGCCACCCATCCGTGCCACCCATCCGTGCCACCCATCCGTGCTGCCTTATCTGTGCCTATTAGTGCCGCCTTAACTATGCCTATCAGTGCCCACCAGTGCAGCCTATCAGTGCCCACCAATGCAGCCCATCAGTGCCCACCAATGCAGCCCATCAGTGCCGCCTAATCAGCGCACTTCAATGAAGGAGAAAAATGACCCGTTTGCAAAATTTTATAACAAACTATTAAACATGATTTTTATTTTTTTATTTTTTTGCATCTTTTTTTGTTTGTTTAGCAAAAAATAAAACTCCGAGCTGTAACTAAATACCACCAAAAGAAAGCTCTATTTGTGGGAAAAAAATTATAAAAATTTCATTTGGGTACAGTGTTGTATGCCCGCGCAATTGTCATTCAAAGTGCATCAGCGCTGAAAGCTGAAAATTGGTCTGGGACTGAGGGGGGTTTAAGTGCCCAGTAAGCAAGTGGTTAAAGGGGTTGTAAACCCTCAAGGTTCTTCACTTTAATCCATTCTATGCATTTAGGTGAAAAAACTCCTGTGATGCAGCAGCCCCCCAGAGCCCCCCCCCTTTTACTTACCTGAAACCGGTCTTTCCAGCAACAGGGATGCGCACACCAGCTCCAGCCAGTGTCTTGGGTCCTGATTGTATAGATTGATAGCAGTGCAGCGATTAGCTCCCTGCTGCTGCCAATCAAATCCAGTGATGCGGGAGCTGAGGGGTGGGGCTGAGCCCTGCTGTCTGTGCCAATTGACGCAGCAACAGGACATGGGAGCACACCCAAATGAGTGCCCAGAGGAAGAGTGGCTTTCCAATGGGGCACTCAAGAAGAGGAGGGGCCAGGAGCGCCGCTTAGGAACCCCAGAAGAGGAGGATCGGGCCACTCTGTGCAAAACCAGCTGCACAGAGGAGGTAAGTATGGCATTCTTTTTTTAAACAAACCTTTATAAATCCTTGAAATAAATAGACTGTATCAATAATGTAATACGGATTCACTTGTTTTTTTTTGACTGAACAAAGTACATCAGTCTACCTGTGGTTTAAAAGCAATAAATATATGAATGAGGGCCAGTGGAGATATGAGCATGCAGTATGATATTTTCTAATCCACATTATGTTGGTTTCAAACTTTTAGTTTGTTATTCTTTATATAAAAAAAAAAAATACATAAGAAAAAATTCACAGCAGAAAAGGAATTCTCATGTTCCTGATAAAGTAGATAACAATCAGTAAATGTAGAAATATAGTGAAAATACAATCAAGAATAAGATTTAATGTACATCTTCAATAACCATTATTAAAAAAAAGAGAGAAAGAGAAAAAAAAATGATATGATGGCGTTAAATCAAAATTCAAGTTTTCAATACATGCTAGTGAATTGTGACAATGAAGACTTTTTGTGTCTCTTCGGTTTCTTCAAAAAACCTCTTTGCTTTTGTTCCTAGCAAACTTTTTTTTAGTGCACACTTCCTCTGTAAAGTTCTATGCAAGTTCTGTGCCTTCTAAAATCTATTTCTTACAATTGCTGTGCCAAGTACAGACTTGGAATCAGGGGGATGAATTGTCTACCTTCCCTTAGCTAGCAGAAAAATAACAAGGTCTTAACTAGTGGATAAACACAGTCTGCATAAATGAAGTGCTGGCCATAATTATCAGAAAGCCCAGCATGGTTTTTAAACTGCCACCCTATAATAAATTATATTTTACACAAAACTAAAAAATGATTTACAGCATCCATTATCTAATGGACACAATTAAAATTGGTATCTTAAAACCTGATTGTAGCTAAAATAAAAGCAGAAAAAAACAGCACAAGGGACATAACCTACAGCCAGTAATTGATGTCTTTATTGTGTTGGTCCCTCTTCTTTTAGCTGAAATTTACTTCCCACAACCCTTCTGCTGTAAACTTCCAAGTGACGTTGAGGTTGTTATATGGGTTTTAATAGGTTTACCATAGTTTTTAACCTGTGTTTTCTTTCTTTATTTTTTATTTTATGTAATAAAATATATTTGCTAAATGTTAGTTGCATGAGAGTCAGGTCCACTTGTCAAGTGTAATTCCACTTTTGTTGAGAAAAAAAACATTCCCCTCTGGGTGATCTATGTACATTGCAAGAAGTTTAGCACACTTTGTTGCAGATTCCTAACGTTAGTTATCCTGAAGGAATAGCTGTTTGCACAGTGAATCTGTATGAGAGTGTTTTTGTAATCATCAATCAGCTGCTGCACCTGCAGGGCTCTAATGAGGACAATGGCGGGGTCTGCATCCCTTTCAATGTGATTTCCCTTTGGGAGTATCTTGCCATAAATGCTTTTGTGACAGGGGATGCTCAAAAATCGAATATTTGTATATTAGTGCAGATGTCTTGGAAAATCAGTGAGCCAATCACACAAGCAGGAAATTATATTTCTGGGGGGCATTCTGTACACCATTTGTGTATAGAATGCCTCTAGGTAGACATATTGCATTGCATTTTACAGAAAATTATAGAGCTGCATGAAATGGAAAGGTAATTTTTAATAACATTAAAGTACGATATGACTTGTGCTGCAATTGTATACGCTATATACAGTATATATTTTATTATTTGACTATTTTTTCCCACGAAAGTGGAGTTACCCTTTATTAAATAATTATTTAAACTTCCGAAGAAGCTCTATGAATGTAGATATTTATACAGTAGTGCTGTCTTGAAGTTTTCTATAGGCTCTGGTTCTGTTATCACTATATTATTGTTGCTTTGTTTTTTTTTAGTGTAGAACTTGGTTTGGTTGATGTTCAAGAAATACAACAGTATGAGAAATAGAGACATTTGAATTTGGGGAAAGCCATGATTATGCCCTATCACTGTTATTATAACCTAGCAGATGCATTTTTTGATTTTGCTTTGTCTTCTTCCAGAAGAGCATTAATGAATGGAATATAAGTCCATAATTTCCCGAACTTCTAAAAATATTGGGAGACTTCAGTTAATTTTATCATAATACTTTATAAACACCACATCATGTCGATCATGAAATATGTAATTTATTGTTAGTTAATACACAGTTATATGTACTAGGGCTCTGGTAAGTATTAGGGGGGATGAGGGGGCTGTTGCACACAGAAAAAAAACCTTCTGCCTTTACAACAGCTTTATCTCCAAATCCATATTCTGCTTTGTGAAAAAGATGTAAAATTAAAAGACCATGGCAATATACATATATCACATCAGCGATGTAAGTCAGATAAATGGTTGTCCACTTGGGGGGGTAATTGCTACATTTGTAAGAAGCTTATTTTATGCTGTCAGGGGGAATATCTGAGGTTCCTCTATTCTTATGGTTTCTTATATAATTAGAACTATGTACTATACATAACATATTTTAGGAATCACGTTAGGGTGTTATATTGTATATGTATTGACCAAAATCCTCCATTATCCAACTAATTGTAAACATTCTGATGCAAAGTACCTACATAAACAGTGCTGTGTTTATTTGTGTTATATACAGTGTTCCAGAAACAAATGAGTACAAAGATAGCAAAACAAAAATCCTAGCCATGTCTCGGCTCTAACTACACAATATGCAGGCCCTAACTACCAGGCTGAGCAAGCCTACCACTTGTCAGTTTCTGCATAAATTGCTTAACAGCTTTTACCAACCCTTTGGCTCTCACAGATCAGTATGGTCTGTGTTTCCCAGGCAGAGAGCAAAAGCTGTCTGCTCAGGTGAGCTTAAATTAGCCTGAAGAAGAGGACCAAGACCCGAACTGGATCATGGCTCAGAGACTTCTGAATGTGTATGAGAGGAGCCTGGGAGATGTATAAACCCCGAACAGGACTTTTCCTGGCTCTCTCTGGGACGCTCTGCTTCAATATATTATATATATACATATATATATATATATATATATATATATATATATATATATACACACATATACACACACATACATAAAAAATAGATACCTGCGTAATCTAAGGTTCCTCTAATTCCTAACATTAAACTTTATTTTACATATATAAATACATAGTTCATAAACATATATATGGTAAGTTTGCAGTGCTTTAAATCCCAAAAGGACAATCCAGGAACAAAAGTTCAATAGTAGTTCAATATGCAATAGACAGGGAATAGGGAGACCCATCACCAGCACCCGACAATACAGCCGCTTACACCATCTGGTGGACCCTCATCAGAAAGGTCTATCAGCTTGTGTAAAGTAAACTCAAGTAAGAAGGATGCCCAATTATCTTCATACACTTAGTGGCAGCAGACCAGATAGTGGATGCAGAAAACCTGGATGTGACTCCTTGTTCAGAAATTACCCTCCAGCAGTAATCAAATATATGTCATCCCATTCAGACAAAAGGAGATAAACCTCATTACGCAGTGCATCATAACAGTATTTATTCAGATAAAAACTATTGAAATTGCACTCATGTTGCTGACAAACAAAAGCAAGCTCTGTTTGTATGTATACAGCCTCTCCCCACCATAAAGATGGCCACCGTGTCCCAGCATGCAGTAGCATCCCGTTGCTGACTCCTCTGTGACGTTTGTCAGCAATGTGAGTGCAATTTCAATAGTTTTTATCTAAATAAATATTGTTATGATGTACTGCCCAATGAGGTTTATCTCCATTTGTCTGCATGGGTTGACATAGACTTGATGATTACTAATGATGAGCTGAACACCACCCGGTTCAGTTCGCCCCAGAACATGCGAACAGGCAAAAAATTTGGACGAACACGCAAACACCGCTAAAGTCTATGGGACACGAACATGAAAAATCAAAGGTGCTCATAGTAAAGGCTTGTATGCAAGTTATTTTCATTAAAAGTGTTTGGGGACCCGGGTCCTGCCACAGGGGACATTTATCAATGCACTTTTTTTTTAAAACAGCAGTTTTTTCAGGAGCTGTGATCTTTAATAATGCTTAAAGCAAAACAATAAAAATGAAATATTCCTTTAAATATCATGCTTGGGGGGTGTCTATAGTATGCCTGTAAAGTAGTGCAGTTTTCCCATGTTTAGAATAAAACCACAGCAAAATTACATTTCTAAAGGAAAAAAGTTATTAAAAACTGATCGCGGCTGTAATGAATTGTCGGGTCTCAGCAATATGGATAAAACTCATTGATAAAAATGGCATGGCCCCACCCCCCAGTCCATTGCCAGGCCCTTTGGGTCTGGTATGTATATTAAGGTGAACCCTGAACCAAACATTTTAAACAATATTTTGCGTGGGGATCCCCCCAAAATATATACCAGGCCCTTCAGGTCTGGTATGGAAATTAAGGGGAACCCTGTGCCAAATAAAAAAAAATGGTGTGGGATCCCCCTAAAATCCATATCAAACCCTTCAGGTGTGTCATGGATTTTAGGGGGAATCCTGCGCCAAAATTAGAAAAAAAGGCATAGGGTTCCCCTAAAATCCAGACCAGACCCTTATCTGAGCACACAACCTGGCAGGCCACAGGAAAAGAGGGGGACGAGAGAGTGCCCCCCCTCCATGACTGTACCAGGCCACATGCCCAAAACATGGAGAGGGGGCTTTGGAGTAGCCCCCAAAGCACCTTGTCCCATGTTGATGGGGACAAGGGTCTCATCCCCACAACCCTTGTATGCGGCTGGAGGGCTTATTGGAATCTGGAAGCTCCCTTTAACAAGGGGACCCCCAGATCCCGGCTCCCTATGTGAATTGGTAACGAGTACATTGTACCCCTACTATTTCACAAAACAAGTGTCAAAAATAATAAAAGACAGGAGACACTTCCTTTATTAAAAGATAAAAAAATAAAAATGTCCCACAATGTAAATCCATCTCCCACCTCCGACTAGCCGAGAAAAGAAAAAAAAAGCTGCAACGGCTCCGCCTCCATGGGAGGCTCCCGCTGAGTGACACTTCTTCTTGGTGATAGCTGTTATATAGCTGAGGGTGGGGCCACTCGGTGACGTAAATGTCACGTGACATCAGAGGTGGATGGGGTCATCCATTTACGTCACAGAGTGGAGAAGAAGCATCTTTTGGCAGGAGCCTCTCATGTAGGTGGCACTGTTACAGCTTTTTTTTCTTTTTTCGTTTTTTTTGTTTGACACTTTTTTGTGAAAAGGTAGGGGTACAATGTACCCATTACTAATTCACATAGGAGGGCTGGGATTTGGGGGTCCCCTTGTTGAAGGGGGCTTCCAGATTTCAATAAGCCCCCACCCACATACCCCCACAACCACCGCCAAGGGTTGTGGGGATAAGGCCCTTGTCCCCAGAAACATGGGGACAAGGTGCTTTGGGGGCTACTTCAAAGCACCCTCCCCATGTTGAGGGCACTTGGCCTGGTACGGTTCAGGAGAAGCGTGCTCTATTGCACCCTCTTTTCCTGCGGCCTGCCAGGGTGCGTGCTTGGTTAAGGGTCTGGATCCACAAAAATTGGCTTTATTTACACTAATGTATATATAGACTTACACACAGCCATGAACCAATCAATAAATGGCACTAACAACTCTGGTCTGCAGTTTTTACATTGAAATGGGATATTATTTACACATGCATGCACATAACATACAGTTTTACACTTAATATATGGTTAATTGTGAATGTTGTTTTATGTGGTCACAATGCAAGGCTCTTAAGATGCTTGATACTGAGCTCAGCACTTAAAGTCAACTGGTTTGACTTAAAAATGATCCATTCTCCGGGCACACATTTCCATTTTTATTGCAAGGTGTAATGTTATTCCATTCTAGGTAGTATAGACTGTAGACATTCCAAAGATTGCTTCAGGCATTCCTGCATGGTGAATTTGCATCTTAAGAACTAGCTTTGCTCCTGTGCCATGATGGCTACTCGATACAAAGTTTATGATTATTTTTCCTAGAGTATATTGAATGAGATTTGGCTCCTGTTATTGGGACTGTGGAAGATGTTTATGATATGCTCTATAGATGCAAGTAGAAATGTGATGATGATCTTGCATGACCTGTGCTTTGGAAATGTATTGTAAATGAAGATTGCATTTTGCTGTCACCTTTGCTGTCCTCACGTAGGGAAAAATGAACACTGTTCTATTTTGCAATCTCCAAACAAATGATTGATTCTGCACAGCACTTTCCTGGTGAGAAGTGACTGCAAGTATGAGTAACCTTGAAAGTTTTCCTTACTTAATATAAATACTTTTTAGCTTCTTTCACAATCCTCCTCTCATCCTTTCACTTTCTTACATGAAATTCTGGCAGACATCAAGGGCTGATAATGCAACCTAATTTGTCATTAAAATACAGAGTCGTATTCCAGTACTATTAACAGATTATTATTATATATACATTTCCTGTTCCTTTGCATGTTTGTCACACTTAAGTGTTTCGGAACATCAAACCAATTTAAACAATAGTCAAGGACAACACAAGTAAACACAAAATGCAATTTGTAAATTAAGGTGTTTATTATTAAAGGTGAAAAAAAATCCAAACCATCATGGCCCTGTGTGAAAAAGTGATTGCCCCCCTTGTTAAAACATACTATAACTGTGGTTGTCCACACCTGAGTTCAATTTCTCTAGCCACACCCAGGCCTGATTATTGCCACACCTGTTCACAATCAATGTGAATTAGTCTTAATTCGTAGGGTTCAATATTGAGTTGGCTTACGCTTTTCAGCTATAACAGCTTCAACTCATTTGGGAAGGCTGTCCACAAGGTTTAGGACTGTGTTCCTTGGAATGTTTGACCATTCTTTCAGAAGTGAATTTGTGAGGTCAGGCAATGATGTTGGACAAGAAGGCTTGCCTCTCAGTCTCTGCTGTAATTCATCCCAAAGGTGTTCGGTTGGGTTGGGGTCAGGACCCTGTGCAGGTCAGCCAAGTTCCTACACACCAAACTCGCTCATGTATGTCTTTATGGACCTTGCTTTGGGCACTGGTGCGCAGTCATGTTGGAACAGGAAGGGGACATCCCCAAGCTGTTCCCCAAAGTTGGGAGCATGAAATTGTTCAAAATGTCTTGGTATGCTGGTTCCCTTCACTGGAACAAAGGAGCTAAGCCCAACCCCTGAAAAACAACCCCACACCATAATCCCCCCTCCCCCAAATGATTTGGACTAGTGCACAAAGCAAAGTCCATAAAGACATGGATGAGAGGGTTTGGGGTGGAGGAACTTGACTGGCCTACACAGAGCCCTGACCCGAGAGAACACATTTGGTATGAATTTGAGCGGGAGACTGCAAGCCAGGCCTTCTCGTTCAACATCAGTGCCTGACCTCAGAAATGCGCTTTTTGAAGAATGGTAAAACATTCCCATAGACACACTTGTACATTTTGTGGATAGCCTTCCAAGAAGAGTTGAAGCTGTTGTAGCTGCAAAGGGTGGGCCAACTCAATATTGAACCCTAAGGACTAAGACTGGGATGCCATTAAAATTCATGTGTGTGTAAAGGCAGGTGTCCCAATACTTTTTACAATATAATGTACATACATAAATAAAATCAGAGTTTTGACTGAACAGTAAAAAAAATGTTGGAGAAAAGTATGGGACACACAATACATTGTCACTACCATTTGTTAAATGCAGCTACCTTCAGGTAACCCAACACATGCATTTCCCAAGCACAGAGCAGAGTTAAGTCTTTGGCAAATACCTTGGTAAAAATCAGAGAACCAAAGAGAGGCCAAGGTGGTAAAATGGCACTCCTGGTCCCATGTTTGACCACTGCAGGGGGTGGTCACCAGTAACCACACACCAAATGCAGGTCTAGGAGTTTATGGCATCCTGAGCATGAATGTTTTAAAGGTGTACCCCCTTTTCTCACCACTGAGGTTCTGTAGGCTGGATTAAAAGATTAGTATTCTTGCAAAAATAATATATAAATATCTATCTATCTATCTATCTATATATATATATATATATATATATATATATATATATATATATATATATATATATATATATATATATATATATATATATATATATATATTATGAATTATGATATTTTACAATAATATCTTTAATCAAGCATGTATCCTTATGCAGTTTGGTTTGCTTAAAACATAAATTACAATACCTATAGCTCTTTTTACCCAAAAAATAACATAACATGTACTTCTCTATAGTCTCCTATTTTAACCTAAGCCAAACAAACCTGAAACCTAATGTGTACTTCAGTTAACAGCTAAAAAACCTATTTACAATCAGGAGGTATTTAAACAATATTTCTTCACGATAATTTGTTCATCATTAACTATTTATTATTATTAATTTATCTATCAATTATTACCATAGTCCAATCAATATTCCATTGATTTGTTTTCCACTTTCAACATACCTGCTGAAAAAGCCACCAATGTAACTCCATGTAGCTCCATGAAACACACTTTATTACATGCATTTTCTATGACAAATAAAGATCAAATGTGGTTACACAAAGCACTCTATGCACCTCTTTCCTGCACAGGCACTTCTGCATATCCCTACTCCAATGTTTGGGGTCTGAATCCCTTTTTAGAGTCGACACTGGGATCTTATTGCTCCTCAGTGCAGTATTTTCTCCCAAAAAACAATTAGCTTAAAGTGATGTTTACCTCTGCATGGAGACAGCATTATTCTCTGCTGGTCTTCCTTCCAAGTTGCCCAATCTCTTTATGGGTGCCTTGCAACTCCACAGTTGTGAGTATATGAACCTAATTCATCACCTTTTTGATGCATCATTACATTGTTCCACTTTGTCTACAGACTATAACACTTACAATGACTTTTTCTGTGCATTTCCCCTTTTTTCTCTACCTCAGCCTTCTAAGCACCTTTGCTTAGGTTCCCCTGTACCAGGGACATGAACCTTGGTTCAAATCCTTAAAACGTCAGTTTTATGCTCACAAGGCTGCAAACTTATAGTCTCTTTCTAAAGGTCCTTGATAAAGTTTAACCACAGCTTTCACATGATTTGGACTAGAAAGGCCAGCTTTTGAGGAAACCAAATAAAGAATATAACACTCTTTCAAATCCAAGCTACCTTTATGCATATACATTCTAAATCCCTATATTTAGTATTACTTAATTTTTGTGTTTACATGCTTTATGATTACTTAATACCACTGACTTAAAGGAGTAGGTGGGGAGCAGACATGTTCATACAGTAGTACTATAAAAGTGACCAGGCAGCTCTGGAGCAAGCTAGATCATATTTATTATAAAGTCAATTGCTGGCTGAAAAAACAATACCAAGTACACAGCAGCAGCCTGAATACCAGCATACGTGTGAACATACATTGGTAGAGAAAGGGTTAATCTTAATTACAAATGTTATAGAAAATTATAAAACAGCTAGTAGAGGTTATGTGAAACTGTTGTAAACTTATGTTTTAATTAACACTTGGAAACATTGCAGAGTAGCTGAGTAATTTTTTCATTTTATCTGATAACACATACCAATTACAGTATGAAAAGGGATGCTTAAAATTTGTTCCAATAAACAGTAAAAGAGCCTTTGAAAAAGTCACATTTGTTACTTCCGGTCGCGGCCGAGACCAGACGTTCTATCTGTACAAGCGCGAGATTCGAAATTCAATGTAAGTGGATATTTTATGTGTTTTTTTTTATAAATTACGCTACTGCACATGAGAGTCCCCTTTCTTTTCCCGATGACCGGTGATATTGGAGCATATGTGTGAAGCTGTATGAAGTACCAAAAGGAGCCATATCTGCATTTCCCCCACAAGTCTGTTTGACCCTGAGGGGTCTGTTATTGAGGTGAGAGGCTGGGGGAAACGGGGGGTGCAATGGAGTAGCACTGAAGGTGGATTGCTTTTTTCAATTTTGTGAAGCACGTTTGCATTGGTGTTTACACGGCATGACTGTTACACATACTATCACATCTGGATGCTGAGATACTGAATAGCACTGGAACATTCGTTTGAATCTCTGCTTTTCTTGATGGACTTTTTTTCATTTTTATTTATTTCTTTTTTGGATTTTTTTGTGATTTATGTCACATAGTGTGTTTGCGATATTTGCACATTCTACGTTATTTGTTTATATAACGCTAGATTTAGGCGTCTTTGCACTTTTGTACACTCTATTGTGTTCTACATTTATTTATGTATTGACTATAGCTAGTTTACTTATTTACACTTTGATAGGTGTTCTAATTATTAAAAAAAAGGGGGGTAGCGCTACATATTTTTTTATAAACAGTAAAAGATGCTGTCAAATAAAGAAGCATTAGTCATGTGGTCTTTGTCAAAGGGGTGGGTCAGTAATCAGGGGTCAAGGATCAACTGCACAGATATGGCCAGCACAAAGAAGAGTTTACCAACAGGATATAAACATTGCAATGGGCTATAGTCAGCGAATAGAGATAAGTATGAGTCTGTGAAAAGGGATGAATGAGGTTGTGTAGGGTAGGGTAGTTGTTGGGTGGTGGAAAGGAAGAAATAAAGATAAGTGTAGTAATAAACAAAAATACTAAATTGTTTTTGATCCAGCAAGATATCTCTGACTCATCAGGCTGTTTTCAAAAATCTTCTATGTTGGGCCCATGCATGCTCTCTGCACTCATTTTTATTCCTATGGACTTTAAAGAGTAACTCTCCTTTTATTAAGAAAAAGCAATCCCCTCTGTGTGATCAATGTACATTGCAAGAATTTTACAAACGTTGTTGCAAATTCCTATTTGTTTCTGCTCTGAAGGAATAGCTCTTTGTTAGATAATGTCTTGTGCAGGACTGATTCTGAATGGGAGTGAATAATTCACTACAAACAGCTGATGTACGTTCAGGGTTCTGATGAGAAAAGCAGCAGTGTCTGAAATCCTTTAGAAGTTATTAATCCTCAGGAGATTGAAAATATAACTACAATTTTTGGGTGACGTTTTACATTGCTGCGGGTGTTCTGTGCCAAAGTGCATTGACTTTATAAAAAATACAGTGGCTACAGTTTGAAAAGAAAAAGTAACTTATTAACATTGCAACTGTTTATGGTATATTGTTTTTTTTTATTTGCTATATCTAACCAACGGCTGATAAATACTGTCCTAAGAGCAGGTCGGAAGTGGGCACTTTTCTGCATATGGTTTGGTCTTGCCCAATACTTATAGCTTCTGGCAAGGGGTGGTCACTGAACTTAATATTATTTCAGATTTGTGTGTCCCTTTTGGATCTGGTATTTCCTCTGTTGAGCATGGGTTACAACCTGGAGGCTTCCTTTCAGTAGAGGTGCTTCCTTCTCTATGCGGCTTTCCATACAAGGAAAGTAATTCTGTCTAAGTGGAAAACAATGGAGTCCCCCACGGTCCAACAGTAGATGATTGTAATGATGATTGCCATGATTAATGTGCTCCCTAAACTGATTTATATGGGTCACAGTTGTCCCCAAAATTTCTGAAAATCAGGGTCCTTCGGTGGAGGCTAGAGGGCCATACCTGTAAGCACCATATAGCTGCTCTCCTTTACATATTGCTTGATGCATGGAATCTGAGGAATTCATTTTTACTGATTTTTATTGAATGACTATGGTTTCCATATGTAAGTTCATGGTTTTATTCATCCTACCTCCCCCTCTTTCTTGCATTCTTTCTTCTTTGTTTCCTCCCTGCTCTCATCCTCTCCCTTTCCCCTTCCCTGCCTCCCCTCCCTTTCCTGTTCCCTTGTTTCCCTTCCATAAAGCTTATGATAACTCTTCCTTTGGTGGTTGAAGCCATGCTATAATCTTGATCTATACTTTAATCTGTGAAGTTGTATGTGTTTTTATTTTTGCCTATGGAAATGGTTTACCTCCCATGTCTACAGATTTTGTATAACTTTCCCTATATCTGTACTAGGTTGTTTTACTGTGTCCAATGTTATTTGCACCACATTGAACCTTGTTATAATGTTCTTTATTTTGTAATACACAACAAAAAAGTTGCTGTTAAAAAAAATATATATATGGGCATGGAGCTAGCCACAGATCGAGATGGACACTGAAAGAGCAGCTCCAGCTGTGCAGGGGACAGAATGGCTCACTGAGACCCTCCAGATGCCCGTCACCATGTCAAGGAAGAGGAAGGAAGAAAGAAATCCGCAAAAGCTGATTGCTTTCTTTCCTCAGCAGCAGCATGGCTATAAACAAAATGGCACTGGCGGGCCTCACATACCGACCTCCAGAGCGACACCACAATCCTCTCCACAAGACTCACAGGTCCCAGCTTGCGGATTGCCTCACAGCCTCAACTCAGGACCCACCATGTCCGGCAGTCTGGCAGTACATAGAAATCCAGGTTTAAGCTGGGCAAACAAGGCAGAGACCAGGAGGTAAGCTACACTGCAGACTCTGGGAAAAATACCAGGGAACTTCCTGACTCCATAGAGGAGTTCCCAACTACTAATCAACCTATAACAGACACTGTCATGAAAGACAGTTGGGTGTTGTTGGGTGCATAGGCATTCACTAGGATTAGGGAGTGATTTTCAATAGTGGCAGATAAAATTATAAATGATAAATATGCCTTCCTCATCTGTGTCTACTTGGTGTAGGACAAAAGATACTTTGGAACTTATGGCTATCATTATCCCACTTTTTTTTGTGTTGGTGTTGGCATAAAAATAGTGGGAATACTTTGTGTGTGTACAGAATGGAGATTTAATGCCTTCCTCATCTGTGTCTACTTGGTGTAGGACAAAAGATACTTCGGCACTTATGGCTATCATTATCCCACTTTTATTGTGTTGGCGTTGGCATAAAAAATAGTGGGAATTTTTTTGTGTGTACAGGATGGAGATTTAATGCTGGAAAAGTGAGTTTCTTGGACACATTGTATGTCTGCATTTTGAGAACATGCTTCCTTGCAGAGAATATTTCTCTTAAATGGGGAATTGAGGCCTTTAGCATTGATATAAGTACTGTAATTGTGAGGGACACATTTTTAGTTTTGGTAGCTGGTCTGTTGAAGTTGTGTCCTATAGCACCTATAGACTATAGCACTAAGTACAACACAATAATGTAAAAACTAAATGTCACACTGTAGTAATGAAATGTAAGGTATATGAACAGATTGAATTGAACGTTAGAGAAACACTTATTACACTGTAGTATGCGATTCGATTATCATAGTTTAAGAATCTATGATAAGAACACCTCATGCAAACAAAGATAAGAAGTAGAACAATAAAAGGTCAAGAAATGCGTAACCTGGGAGGTGTTGTAGAACTACAGTTATCTGAGTGTGCTTAGCTGTCAGGAATCCGTCCGTTCCTTGCGATCGGCTCTCCGTACGCGCACACGCGTTCGTGCCGCGGGTCGTCGCGGGCACGAGCGTCTTCCGACGCGCACGGGTGCACGTCGATCGTATGTGCGCTCGGTACACGCACGCACGGGCGAGCGTTAGCTCGATTGGCGCCAGTGCCCCTTTTTAAAGGCACAGTTGCAGGGGTTCTGTGCTGTCTCGTCTGCAGCTTGTGCCTGAAGTACCTGCTTATCTGCCTGCTACCTATCTGATACCTGACCCGGCTCCGTTTGACCTTGTTGACCTCTCCTGCTCCGACCCCGGCTTGTTTGACCCTTCTTGGACTGTTTTCCTGTTGCCGAACCTCTGCTTGTACCTGATACCTCTGCTGACTCCTGCTTACTTCTGTGCCTGCTACCTTCGCATCCAGAAGACCCATCCATCCTGATTCCACGGTCTGCAGTCTTCTCCTAGCTGCTTCCCTGCTACAGAGAGTTCCTGCTCCAGAGGATCCTCACCTACCCAGCACCTGCTGCTGCACCTGGCTGGACTCTCCTACCCCGCTGCGCTCTGGTCTCCCTGTTCCCATTCCAGTGAGACCAGAACCAGAGCCGTAAGAGAGGTCCCCTTCCACTAAATCAGACTCAATATCTGAAGTCCTTAACATTAGCACAGTGGCTGGTATAGTGGTAATCGAATAGTTTGCCCAGGCAGGATAATTCCATGCTGGAGACAAGTAACTTTGTGATACTGGTTATCTATTGTCTGCCTGTTTTGGTTGAGGATTTGGAGGGGATGAGTGAGTGGGGTGGTTGTGTGATGACTGAGAGGCAGCCAAGATGGGTAGCAGGCCCCAGTTGGTAAGCTTTGTGTATCTATCCTTAGGGGATGATATTGGGATGATTTTTTGTTGGTAAATTAGCAATAATTTGGTGGGGCATCCCCAGCGGTAGGTTATATCCCCAAAAGGGGATATTTTGGAGTAGGGAGTAGGAAGAAATCTGGGGGCTCTGGCGGTGTTTACAATTGGCTCTCTTTGGAAAAATGCATTTTGTCCAATACATCTCTAGGAGTGTCTGAGGGTAGGTGGTCTGGTTTTGTGAATCTGTGTCCTCAGTCGCGGAGCATGTCTCAGGGAGAAAGATTATGGATTATAGTGGTGAGAAGCTGTTGTAGGTATTTTTTCAGTTTGTTAGGAGGTACTGACTCAGGAATGCCTCTAAATTTTATGTTGTTTCGTCTAGTTCTGCAAGTTTACATTTGATTCTTTGGATTTCATCTGAATGATGGTCATGTGCATCCAGGAGTTCATTGTGAGCTTTGCCCATTTCAGTTATGCAGTATCTCACAAAAGTGAGTAAACCTAGCTTTTCATGTGACAACACTGAAGAAATGACACTTTACTACAATGTGAAGTAGTGAGTATACAGCTTGTATAACAGTGTAAATTTTCTGTCCCCTCAAAATAACTCAACACAGCCATTAATGTCTAAATCGCTGGCAACAAAAGTGAGTACAACCCTAAGTGAAAATGTCCAAATTGGGCCCAGATAGCCATTTTCCCTCCCCAGTGTCATGTGAGTTGTTAGTGTTACAAGGTCTCTGGTGTGAATGGGGAGCAGGTGTGTTAAATTTGGAGTAATCACTCTCACTCTCTCATTCTGGTCACTGGAAGTTCGACATGTCACCTCATGGCAAAGAACTCTCTGAGGATCTGAAAATAAATAATTGTTGCTCTACATAAAGATGGATTAGCCTATAAAAAGTTTGCCAAGACCTTGAAACTGAGCTGCAGCATGGTGGCCAAAAACATACAGCGGTTTAACTGGACAGGCTACACTCAGAACAGGCCTCGCCATGGTCGACCAAAGGAGTCAAGTGCACCTCCTCAGCTTCATAGCCAAAGGTTTTCATTGGGAAATAGGCGTATGAGTGCTGCCAGCATTGCTGCAGAGGTTGAAGGGGCGGGGGGGTCAGCCTGTCAGTGCTTAGACCATATGCCGCATACTGCATCAAATTGGTCTGCATGGCTGTTGTCCTAGAAGAAAGAATGAACAAAAAAGCCTGCAGACAGTTTACTGAAGACAAGCAGACTAAGGACATGGATTAGTGGAACCATGTCCGGTGGTCTGATGAGACCAAGATGAACTTATTTGGTTCAGATGGTGTCAAGAGCGTGTAGCGGCAACCAGGTGAGGCGTACACATACAAGTGTGTCTTGCCTACAGTCAAGCATAGTGGTGGGAGTGTCATGGTCTGGGGCTGAATGAGTTCTTCCAGCACTGGGGAGCTACAGTTCATTGAGGGAACCATGAATTCCAACATGTACTGTGGTATATTGAAGCAGAGCATGATCCCCTCCCTTTGGAGACTGGACCACAGGGCAGTAGTCCAACATAACAACCCCAAACACACCTCCAAGATGACAACTGCCTTGTAAAAGAAGCTGAGGGTAAAGGTTATGGACTGGCCAAGCATGTCTCTGGATCTAAACCCTATTGAGCATCTGTGCGGCATCCCCAAATGGAAGGTGGAGGAGTGCAAGGTCTCTAACATCCATCAGTTCCATCATATCATCATAGTGGAGTGAAAGAGGACTCCAGTGGCAACCTGTGAAGCTCTGGTGAACTCCATGCCTAAGAGGGTTAAGGCAGTGCTGGAAAATAATGGTGGCCCCACAAAATATTGACATTTTGGGCCAAATTTGTACATTTTCACTTAGGGGTGTACTCATTTTTGTTTCCAGCGGTTTAGACATTAACGACTTTGTGTTGAGTTATTTTGAGGGGGCAGAAAATATACACTGTTATACAAGCTGTACACTCACTACTTTACATTGTACCAAAGTGTCGTTTCTTCATTTCTTCAGTGTTGTCACATGAAAAGTTATAATAAAACATTTACAAAATTGTGAGGGGGTCTACTCACTTTTGTGAGATACTGTATGTTCCTCCACTGATTCAATTCTTTCTTCCAGGCATTCAAGCCTGTCATGTCACTCCAAAGACATGCAGGTAGGTTAATTGGCTTCTGTCTAAAATTGGCCCTAGTATACAACTGGGGATCTTGGATTGTGGCTCCTTGAGGGTAGGGACCAATGTGAGTGTGCAATGTAAAGGGATAGGGACAATTGTAGACACTCACTCAGGTTGAACTGGATGGACTGATGTCTTTATTCAACCTTACTAACTATGTAACTATGTATTTGTGAGAGAGATAACTAGCTCTCTATGCTTTCTGCAATGTAAGTAGCATGGTTTTTAACATGCTTTCTGACACTCGGTTGTCTGTAACTGTCATGGCAGCTAGTGCAGACATCTGAGGGGAAGTCTGAGATGCAGGGTCTGAGGAGGCCCAATGGTGTGTTTTGGCCAGGGGGTTTTGCTAGAGGAGTTGAATGGAGATGAGGAAATCTTCTTACCTTATTTGGTTTGTGTGTCTGCAGGTTTAGGAGTTGGGGAGGTAGACTGTCCATCGCTTTGATTTCTCCCCTCTCCACAAGCTCTGATAGTTCTGGCTGCTGTGGTGGTCATTCAGAGCTCAGCTGGTCTCGGGCTGTGGCTGAGGGAGAAGTGCAGCCGGCACCATCTTGGCCGGATTGTGGCTCCATGGGGCTCAAATATTGTGTCAGATGGTGAGGAGGAAGAGGACATGCTTGTATGCCCCCGGTACTCTCCCCTTTCAGTACGAGGGAGAGGGGAAGAGATTATCACTGTCTGTTGCCCTGCATCACTGCTGTGAAGAGGAGTTTGGGATTCAAGCAGCCATCCTGGTCGGCGGCTAGCTACGCCCCTCCCATCTTTCTTCTTTTATGGTTTTTGAGGGATGGCACTGTTAAAATCTCTTTAGTCAGTCGCCAATATTATACAGGATTTATACAGTGTGCAGCACTTTACAAAGTGGAAACAGACAATACATTTACAAAACAATTACAGGAGGAATCAGAGGGCCCTGCTTGTCAGACCTTACAATCTAAAAGGGAGAATCAAGTGATACAAAAGGTAATAGCTGTAGGGGAAGAGCTGATGCAAAAAATGAAAAAATTTAACTTTGTTAGACAGGCAGGATAGTCTTCATTAAAGATATAAGTTTTCACTGATCACCTAAAGGTGGACAGAGTAGGAGATATTTAGACTGATTGCGGTAAGGAGTTCCAGAGAATGGGAGAGGCTTCAGAGATGTCCTGGAGTCATTGTATGGCTTAAACTATTGCTGAGGAATTTAAAGGGGTTTTAAGGTCCCATAGTGTAAGTTTGCCATCTCTTAGCTGAATGTGACTAGAACAACTTGAAAACCTGAGTTTGCCATCTCTTAGCTGAATGTGACTAGAACAACTTGAAAACCTCCCATGGAAACCTTTCAAAGGCATGTATGTAAGTTATTCAGAAGTTTTCAATACAAGGAGGCTGTGGTAAGCCCCTTGTACAGTTGTATTTTCATTTTACTATATTTTATGTCCGAAAGTGAGAATAAGGACATGAAATAAACAATAAAATGTTAGTTTAGTACATTTCAGCTCATTTTTCCATCAGGAATTGTGTTACATCTTTAAGGGCTGGATCACACTGCTGTGCTGTCCGACATTAGATGTGATTCGCACCGCACTGTAGTGCAAATCACATGCAATGCCTGTGTGATGCGAACTTAGCCATCCAGATTGTATGGCTGAATTTGCATCACATTCAGGCAAAACTCTCACAGGAAAGGAGCAGTGTTCCTGGGAGCACTCCGCCACCGACATGGCCGCGCAGTGCGCATGCACCATGAAAAGTGGGGGTGGAACCAAACCCAATGGCTGTTCACCCCCCTTTGGTGGAAAGCAGTGTCTCTGTGACACACCGCCACCGAAGGAACAGGGATGCGTGCGCACGATCACGCGCATTCCCTGCTCTCGTTGCGCCCTCCCACAACGAGAGCTGCTCCGCCTGCCCGTCATTTGACACCTGGTGGTTGGCAAGCAGTTAAGCAATCTTGTTGCTTTTGAGGTTTGCATGCTAATGAGGCAATTGAAAACACACGCACAGTCCATGAAACACACAAAAATGCAAGTTCTCCGAAATGTAGAGACAGAACTTCAAAGTGGGTACACCTGTTAAGGATGTCCTTAAATTACTAACCCAAAAAAACACACTCTCTGAGCATGCCCAGAAACATCCAAGAGTTGAACACACAAAAAAAGAATTAAAAAAAGGCAAAGTCCCTGAGCATGCCCAGACCAACCCAAATGCATTTCACACACCAAAAGGCACAGGAAAAAATCTAACTCCCTAAGCATGCCCAGACCAACCTAAATGCAGCTAGCACAAAATAAGCCACCCCCTGTCCAAAATTAAGCATATCATCTAGCATGCTACAAAATTAGAGATGGGACAAACACCCCTGCCCCCTCCAGTCCAGGGGGTCAAATAAAGAGCCTAACATGGGCATAAGTTATACAACAAATACCATTGCAGTCTATGGGAACTGAATTTTGCTAGTCCACACTTGGTTGGCGTATCTTCTAATTATTGGCCTTAAAATGGATATAGGGGCCCAGGGCCCACCCTAGAGGACATATATCAATCTCACCAATTTGGACAACCACAAAAACGAAACAACAAACGAAACAAAGAGAAGTGCCTTTAAAAATGCAAAATTGCTAAAAAAAGGGGGCCTGTAAAGTGGTGCATCTGTAGTATGTATTCAAAATGTGGCTTCAAAGATGTACGGCTTTAGAGAAAACGTACAATTCTACACTGCAGCTGCAATATTTAAAAAAAATAATAAACTGCGCCCCCCCCCCCCAATACATACAAGGTCATTTGGGTCTGTTAAGGCTTAAAATGAGAACCCCATGTAAAAACATCTCACCCCAAACAAAAAAAAAATATTCCCCTCCCAAACACTAACAAACCCCTAGCCAAACACACAGCAAGCCAGCCCATGAAAGGGGGTGTAGGAGGGGCTAGGGCACACCAAAAGTCAACCACCTAGTACCCATATTCAGATGGACAAGGGCCTCCTCCACACAACCCTAGGCTGGGGTTGTGGGGGGCTGCAGACAGGGGGCTTTACAAAATGTGGAAAGCCCCTTTAAACTAGTGGGTACAAGGTGCTTTGTGGTTGGCATTGAGCCCAAAGGTAGCCAGCTATGTTGAGTGGATGTGGCCTTGTATGGTTCAGGAGGGGTTGGGCTATTGTTCTTCTCGTCCATTTCCTAGCTGGTCCCATTGTGTGCTCTGAAAAAGGATGCAGATTTGTATTGGTGAAGGCAGCTCACAGCCTTTGGATAATGGAATGGAGTGTGGAGTTCCCTTTAAAAGCAAAGGTTAGCCAAATAAATCATATGCATTAGAAGAGGGAGACAAGAGCATTGGAGAATAAAGTGTGGAGTTCTCCTTTAAAAGCAAAAGCTAGCCCTAGGAAATCATAAGCATTAGAGGGGGGAGGCTAAATGTCCTTTTAGGAGGAGCTAGAGGAGCAAGAGTCTTTTTATATAATTTTAACAAGGTGCATGTCACATGTTGGCAACGTAACATACTAACATGACCTGTGTGCAAATATCCTTAAATAAATACGTAAGGTGAACCGTCATAAAAAAAACAATTTTTAGAGGTGCGCCCGTTCAACCCCTGCAATTGCATTTACGTTGCTTGACATTTACTAAGATTTTGGCCGCGCAGTGAACAGAGCCGCTTACGCATGCACAGTGCTTTCATACTTGCAGGCACAGCAAGCTTGATCGGAAAAAGTTACTTTCTTATTCTATTTTGGGCATATTTGTTACTTGGGCAGTTGTTAATACATTTCCTTACATCGCCCCACATCACCCCATAATATTGGCACCTCCATCTTCTGTTAATATTGAATTGAAGATGCCGTGCGCCATGTCCATAGTAGTGCACAGATTGCATTCTCCCGTGCACCGAGATCACTATAGTAAATGGGGAATTTGCACTTTGTTCCCGGCTCACCGTTCCATAAATATGAAAATGTGCTTTGCTCCTCAGTGTGCGCCTCTACTGATGGCGCACAGTTTTCATACATAAGCCTCAATATGAGCTTATATTTTTATTTTTGCTAATAGTTTAGTAACATTAATTTGACCAAGAGTTTAATTAAATGCCTTATAATGGGACAGCTTTAAGTAGACCAGAAATACAAGTTCCCATGCTTTGATACTGTATGTTTTCATATTTCATGCACTTATTTGAAAACATTGGAGTATACTATTAATTATACTGATAAGCCCGAGGTGTACTTATCTAGATGTTAAGAAAAGTATACTTTGAAATACATTTTCAGTCTTTGCTGTGTGATTTGCAGTTACTGTAGTTATATGGTTGAATTACTACATAAAGTAACAAAAAATAATAGTTTTTCTGGCAATAAAAGTAATGAATTGCTCAAAACCAGAAGCCTTTAAAAGCATTTCACGCTGCAGCTGTCATAAAATGTATATTATTGCTGCCTTGAATTAACACTTTGGGAGTACATTATTGACTTTAATATAAATAATTGTCTTCGTGTTTCACGATCACATCCTCCTTCACATGTTCTGTATCCTGTTTTATTGCCGTCTTAGTGGACTTTTTTCTTAAATTACCAATATGTTCTTAAGCTTTAACTAACACACACTTGCCTACTTTTTTAGTATCAGTTTTTACTATTTTGATTATAAAAAATATATTAATTGGCATCCCCTCATTTATTTGCCTTGCTTAAAATAACCATACTAGGCAACTCCTATCTGTTTATTTAGAAATAATTACTTTAAACTTTTATACCAGGGGTCGACAACCTATGGCCTGCAAGCCCACCGGCCCGGCCACCGCTAAATGCCCAGCCACCGCCACCGGTGCAAAGGAGGGATTTGGGGTCTTATAGACCCCAGATCCCTTCATAAAGAGTATCTGTCACTCTAAAGATGACATTGATACATTGATTTATCCAATGTAGTGATATATTATATATATATAGTGTGTAGATGATTAATTTGTTATTATAAGTACTCTTCCGCAGCAACCCAATTCTTCCAGAGAGATGCACTTTATTGACTTCCAACACAGAACAAAGTCTTGCAACAGATGACACAATCCAACAGAGTATAATCTGACCATGTGCCTTCATAACCACACACCCAGACAAGACTAAACACCCTGTTATATACCCAACACATTGAATGGCTGAGCAATTTGATTGGCCCTTTCCATTAAATGCTTTGATCTCCTTGTGTCTTTTTTCAGAGTGACAAAAGATTACCCCTAGCCGTGAACAGCTGTAGTCATAAACTGCCCTAATTTGCATTCTTGCATATAAACATAAACAAGTTTCCTTCAATATGCACAATTAGATTAACAGATACCACCTTAACTATATATATATATATATATATATATATATATATATATATATATATATATATATATATACACATACATATAACAACATATAATACATGTATATTACAACATATACCCCCACTTGGGTCGGTTCTAACTACTAGAACTGACCCATAAATCAAACAACAACAAAATATTATCATGATTTAAGGTAAAGAATGCTTTACAATGGCTCATATAAAATATGAAGATGAAACTGGTTACATCTCTCTTCGCCAGCCTCTAAAATATCCCCATGAAACAGTTATTACATAATATAACTTTTAGACCATGACCGGAAAAGGATTTGGTAAACATCAGTGGCCCATATAGCTGTGATGTAATGTGGTGATATAGTATTTATATATAGTGGATAGATGATTAATTTGTTATTATAAGTACTCTTCCGCAGCAACCCAATTCTTCCAGAGAGATGCACTTTATTGACTTCCAACACAGAACAAAGTCTTGCAACAGTTGACAAAATCCAACAGAGTAAATCTTACCAATCTAGTATATATTCAGAGCCCCATGTTTCCTCAGACCTTGGTGCCTTCATGACCACACACCCAGACAAGACTGAACGCCATGTTATATCCACAACACATTCAATGGCTGCGCAATTTGATTGGCCCTTTCCATTAAATGCTTTAATCTCCATGTGTTTTTCAGTGAGGCAGAAGATGACCCCTAGCCGTGAACAGCTGTAGTCATAAACTGCCCTAATTCGCATTCTTGCATATTAACATCAACAAGTTTCCTTCAATATGCGCACTTAGATTAACAGATACCACCTTAACAATCTTTTGGTCAACAAGTCCCCTTTGATATGTGTAATTGAGTTGACTTGGACAAGTCACTCAGTCAACTGAAATCTGGCCTGGTCAATCTTGTACTGTATGTGTCCATATAACACCACATATAAAATACATGGACACACATATATATAACAACATATAATATATATATATATATATATATATATATATATATATATATATATATATATATATATATATATATATATATATATATATATATATATATATATATATATATATATATATATATATATATAACAACCATTATGGTCACAAGGCATGTTTACATTCCATCTGACAACAATAAAAGTGATCAGGATTTTTTTTAACCACTTCCAGACCAGCCGCCACAGTTTTACTGTGGCAGGTTGGCCCAGCTAGGCAAATTGATACTACCTTACATTGCTTTTCCTTTTGGCCATTAGAGATGCACACGTGGCGCCAGAGGCACGCCCTTGCGCCCGCATCCTGTGCCCGGAGCTGAAGCGAGTGCCTGGCAGATGACCATTGGGCACCCACGATCGCTCATGACAGACCGAGAACTGGGATCTGTGTGTGCAAACACACAAATCCAGATTCTTTCAGGGGAAAAGAGACGGATCACGTGTTCATACTAAGTATGAACACCGATCTCTCTCTCTCTCCTCCTAGACAGTCCCACCCTCCTAGAGTTAGAATACACCTAGGGAACACAGTTAACCCCTTGATCACCGCCTAGTGTTAACCCCTTCCCTGCCAGTGACATTTACACAGTAATCAGTGCATTTTTATCGCTGTATAATTGTCAATGGTCCCAAAAATGTGTGAAAAGTGTTCAATTTGTCCTTCACAATATCGCAGTCCTGATAAAAATGTGCAGATCACTGCCATTACTAGTAAAAAAAAATAATAATAATAAAAATGCCATAAATCTATCCCCTATTTTGTAGACACTATAACTTTTGCGCAAACCAATCAATATGCAGTACACTTATTACAATTTTTTTTACCAAAAATATGTAGAAGAATATATATCAGCCTAAACTGAGGGAAAAATTATTTTTTTTGAAAAAAAAAGTGGGATATTATAGCAAAAAGTCAACAATATTGTGGTTTTTTTTTTCAAAATTGTAGCTCTTCTTTTCCAAAAATGTAAAAAACGCAGATTTGATCAAATATCACAAAAAGAAATTTCTATTTGGGAAAAAAGGGATGTCAATTTTGTTTAAGCTCAGTGTCCAGTATATCAGTTGTTGCCAGAGATACACGGATAGGCTCTGCAGCCTTGGGATTGTCCTGGAGCCATGCCCATTGGGTTCATGGGTTCAATTCAAATTTATATTTTTACATATTTGAACAAGCATATATTAGGTGATAGTGATATATACAGTGGGGAAAATAATTATTTGATCCCCTGCAGATTTTACAAGTTTGCCCACTTACAAAGACATGAAGGGTCTATAATGTGTATCATAGGTGTATTTTAAATGATAGAGACAGAATATCAACCAAAAATCCAGAAAAAGCACATAATACAAATGTTATGAATTGAATTGTCCTTTATTTAGTAAAGTAAGTATTTGTTCCCCAAGTAAAACATGACTTAGTACTTGGTGGAGAAACCCCCGATTGCCAAACACAGAGGTAAGACATTTCTTTTAGTTAGTGACCAGCCTTGCACATATCTCAGGAGGGATTTTGGTTCACTCTTTAGATTTCTTGGCTGTCGCTTGGCAACTCGAAGTTTCAGCTCTCTCCATACATTTTCTATAGTATTAAGGTCTAGAGACTGGCTAGACCACTCCATTACTTTAATCTTCTTCTTCTTGAGCCACTCCTTTGTTGCCTTGGCGGTATGTTTTGGCTCATTGTCATGCTGGAAGATCCATCCATGACCCATCTTCAGTGTTCTGGCTGAGGGAAGAAGTTTCTCATCCAAGGTTCTACAATACATTGCCCCATACATTGGCCCCTTAATGTGGCAAAGTCAGTCTGTACCTTTAGCAGAAAAATAGTCCCAAAGCATAATGTTTCCACCTCCGTGCTTGACTTTAGGCATGGTGTTCTTAGGGTCATAGTCAACATTTTTCTTCCTCCAAACACAGCGAGTTCCCTACTCAAGAAGGCACATGTAGAGTAATGCCAGTGAACATCTAAATGATTCAGAAAAGGATTGGAAGAAAGTACTGTGGTCAGATGAGACCAAACTTGAACTCTTTGGCATTAACTTGACATGCCGTGTTTGGAGGAAAAAAAATGCTGGCTATAACTGTAAGAATACCATCCCTACAGTCAAGCACGGAGGTGAAAACAGAATGCTTGGGGGCTGTTTCTTTGCTAAAAGGAGCACACCAACTTTTTGCATTGAGGGGCCAATGGACAGGCCATGTATTGTAAAATCTGGGATAGGAACCTTCTTCACGACTTCCAGCATGACAATGACCCAAAAAATACAGCCAAGGCAAAACAGTGGCTCAAGAAGAAGCACATTAAGGTCATGGAGTGGCCTAGTCAGTCTGCAGACCTTAATACTATAGAAAATGTATGGAGGGAGCTAAAACTTCAAGTTGCCAAGAGACAGTTGGCGGCACAGTGGTGTAGTGATTAGCACTCTCACCTAGCAGTAAAAAGGGTCGCTGGTTCGAATCCCAACCATGACACTACCTGCCTGGAGTTTGCATGTTCTCCCTGCACCTGTGTGGGTTTCATCCAGGTACTCTGGTTTTCTCCCACACTCCAAAGACATGCAGGTAGGTTAATTGGCTTCTGTCCAAAATTGGCCCTAGTATATGAATGGGGACTTTGGAATGTGGGCTCCTTGATGGTAGGAATTGATGTGAATCAGGTTGAACTGGATGGACTGGTGTCTTTATTCGACCTTACTAACTATGTAACTATGTAACAGCCAAGGGACCTTAAGAATTTAGAAAAAGTCTGTAAAAAAGAGTAGACCAAAACTCCTCCAGAAATGTGTGCAAATCTGGTAACCAACTGCAAGAAACATCTTACCGCTGTACTTGCCAAGGATTTTTCCGCTAAGTCATGTTTTGCTTGGGGATCAAATATGTATTTTACTCACTGAACTGCAACTCAATGTATAGCATTTGTATCATGTTTTTTTTATGGATTTTTGGTTGATATTCTGTCTCTATCATTTAAAATGCACCTATGATAAAAAATTATAGACCCTACATTTCTTTGTAAGTGGGCAAACTTCCAAATCTGCAGGGAATCAAATAATTATTTTCCCCACTGTATATATACGAATGAACATACAAGAATATTTTTCCCAGTTATTTATTCAACAGAAATATAAATCCACTATATTGTGAAACGTATTGGGACATTTGCCTTTACACACACATGAACTTTAATGTCATCCCAGTCTTAGTCCGTAGGGTTCAATATTGATTTGGCCCACCCTTTGCAGCTATAACGGCTTCAACTCTTCTGGGAAGGTTGTTATTATTTGGTGAAGGAGAGAATATGGTGTGGGGTTGTTTTTCATGTGTTAGGTTTGGCCCCTTAGTTTCATTGAAGGCAATTCTTAAGGCATCAGCATACTGCATACAGAAACCATGAAATCAGGCCGAGAAAGAAGTACAGTTAAATCACACTTGTTTAATAATAAAAGTAAAAAGAACAAACATAGTCAAAACATAGCCAAAGTTCAGTAACTGGAATGGATAGTTAGCCAAGCCAGAAGTCAGGGATCAATGTAGTGGAACAGCAAGCAGGATCTGGAGCCAGAAGGGATGTCAGCAAAGCCAGTTTTGAACAGGATTGCAGGAGAAAGTTTCTGTGTTGTTGCCCAAGACAAAGGCAGAGCTCCTCTGGACTGGACGGCTTAAGTAGGCAGGACTGATGAGCAGGATATCATCAACAGCAGAGTAACTGTGGAGAGATAGGAGCTGGCATTAGCCGACAGTTGAGTGGCCAGCTCACAGAAGGAAGGGCTTAGCCCAGCCCTGACAGTACCCCCTCCTCAACAACCCTTCCCCCTTGGAGGACCACCAGGCTGGAGGGGTAAATGTCTATGGAAATCACAGAGGAAGACAGGGGCATCAGCTCTCACCAGCACCGTAGACACAGAGCCTGCTTGCCCTCTTTTAGTGGCCTGTGAGTATCTGCCTCTCCTTGGTGGCCTCCTGGACATGCTGTAAATTTTGTTTAGCAAAACCATACTACACTGTATTGTGTACTGTGTACACCACCAGGAGAGTAGTAGCAACTGTACTAGGGGTGCACGGTACTGTGTACACCAACAGAAGTGTAATGAAAACTATGGGTGCACTGTATGTATTGTGCACACCACCAGGAAAGTAGTAGCAACTGCATTAGAGGTGCACGGTACCGTGTAAACCAACAGAAGTGTAATAACTATGGATGTACTGTATTGTGTACACCACCAGAAAAGTAGTAGCAACTGCTACTGGGTGCACAGTACTGTATACTGAATATTAGAATATACTTAGAGTATACTAATATACTCTAAGTATATTAGAAACAGTACAGGAAACAGAACCAGGAACGGCCTGCAGTGAGATATAGCTAAACTGTATATAATATATTATATTATATATATATATATATATATATATATATATATATATATATATATATATATATTAAATACACTGCAGCTAACTGAATAATCTGCCTGCCTGTTCAACCTAAATGAGACTCTCTCTCCGTCCACGCCAACAACACACTATACAAGACCAACGTACAGGCGGCCTTATATAGTGTGGAGTGTGGAGTTAGTCCCCCTGAGCCATGATTGGCGAAAGGCACCCTGCCTTTAGCCAATTATGGCTCCCTTAGCTGAGGGCGCTGTGATTGGCCAAGGCATGCAGGTCACGGTGCATGCTCTGGCCAATCATCATACAGCAATGCACTGGGCTCCTGCAGTGCATTATGGGCCATTACGCACTGCTCAAATTTGGTGTGAACGCCCCATATTAACGAACGAGCGAACAGCCAATGTTCGAGTCAAACTCATGGTCAACCCGAACAGAAAGCTCATCCCTATTCTTAAGTGGAATGCAATGACACATCTTTGAGAACCGGTCAACCACCATAAGGATAACTGTGTTGCCCTGGGAGTTGGGTAACTCCATAATGAATTCCATAGACAGGTGGGTCCAGGGCCTCTCTCCACTGGGTATGGATTGTAGGAGACCCACTGGAAGGTGTCGTGGAGTCTTACTCTGAGAACACATGGGACAGGCAGCTACAAAGGTAGTTAGTTACATCAGCACAGGCTAGACTAGGCCCCCAGAATTGTTGGGAAATGGCCCAAAAAGTTAACTCTTCCCAGGGTGGCCAACAGTCTTGGGAGAATGGTAAGTCTGGAGCACAGCAGTACAGAAAATCTCTGTGACAAAGCAGCGGTCACAAGGTTTCTCAGGTGGAGCATGGACCTGAGCAGCAAGAATTTTGTCACTCAAAGGAAAAGTGAGACTGGTGCAAACCGTAGCCAGAATACAATCCGGAGGAATCACAGGAACCGGAACCGACTCCAACTTAGAAGTGGAAGAAAAATGTCGTGACAAGGCGTCAGCCCTTTCATTCTTAGTACCGGGTAAGAATGAGACAATGTAATTGAAACTTGACAAAAAAATGCCCATGGTGCCATTCTGGGAGAGAGGCGTTTAGCCTCAGACAAGAATGTGAGATTCTTATGGTCAATAAGAATGAGAAGCAGCACAGTGATACCTTCGAGGAACTGTCTTTATTCTTTCAGGGCTAAATTGATCGTCAACAGCTCTCTGTCACCAATCTCGTAATTGCACTCCACAGGTGACAATTTCTTGGAAAAGTAGCCACAAGGATGCATAGCACTCTCAGGAGGTAGGGTGTTGAGACAGAAGGGCGCCAACACCAGTCTCACATACATATCCATAATAGATATGTCTTTATGGACCTTGCACTGGTTTGCAGTCATGTTGGAACAGGAAGGCACCATCCCCAAACTGTTATCACAAAATTGAGTGCATGAAATTGTCCAAAATGTCTTGGTATGCTGACGCCTTAAGAGTTCCCCTTCACTGGAACTTAGGGGCCAAACCCAACCCCTGATAAAAAAAAACACACCATAATCTCTCCTTCTCCAAATAATTTGGAGAGGTGGTCCAATACTTTTGCCAATATAGTGTGGATGAAGTAACTTGACTGGCCTGCACAGAATCCTGACCTCAAACCAACAGAATACCTTTGGGATGAATTAGAGAGGAGACTGCGAGCCAAGCCTTCTCATCCAACATCAGTGCCTGACCTCACAAATTTACTTCTGGAAGAATGGTCAAACATTCCCATAGACACACTCCTAAACCTTCTGGACAGCCTTCCCATTAGAGTTGAAGCTGTTATAGCTGCAATGGGTGGGTCAACTTAACATCGAACCTCATGGACTAAGACTGGGATGCCATTAAAGTTTGCAAGATGTTTGTTTCCTTGCATGAACAACCCATTTCAAATCTCTTGCTATAGTCTTTCTATAATGTTATTTTTTCGGACAACAAAACGTTTATTTTTCTGGCACGCCTCCCTTGCAGTTTAAATTCATATAATCTCTTTCTGATAAGTATATGCATTCACTATGACACCAGCTGTTGCAAGAGTTACCTGCTGATCACTCAAAATTTCTGAGTTTACTTCTTTAATCATCGAACAAGACTCAATGATATCTGCAATCTTCTGAGTACACCCTACTATTAGTTATCTGAGGTTTAAATAAGGCAGATTCCACCTGCATGCTCCCTGCAATTATTGGCTCCTAATCTGAAACACCTGATTCAAACTTTATGAATCTGAAATGATGGTAAATATAGGAGTAACTGGTACCTCTACAAAATGAATAGCTGAACTGCACAGTATACTGTATCTTATGATTCCATATGGGAGAGCCTGAATAAATCACTGCGTCATAACTACTGTTATGAAGAGACATTAATAACTTTTTTATCATGCAATCCGTGCAGAAATATTTAATAAATTACAGAGGAATGGAACAAAAAATATGCAGAATTTGGCAAACCGCAACCAGCTAAATAGAAATCCTAAGAAATGATTACAATCTAAGGGTCAACAGATGTTTAACAGTAGATCATTCTTGCGTGTAAGCAGCATCTGCCTAGAACCCAATTAGACACCATGCTTGTGATAACTGCATCATTAACTAATTGATTGCTACATGTTTGCATTGCAAGAGTACTTTAAGCAGCATATGCTTTCTAGGTATTGTTTTTCTCATGTACATCATCATGAATTAAATGATTTAGAGATTGGCATATGATTCCTTTGAAAGACAGATTTGCATGCTCATTGAACTGCTATTAAATCTGGCCTAACATTAAGAGAACTGAATACATTTGTAACAGGCACACATCAGAGAGACCTAAAAAGATTACTAATTTTATGCATTTAATTAGGTAATTATTAGACATACCAGATACAGTTGTACTCATAAGTTTACATACCCTGGCAGAATTTATGATTTCTTGGCCATTTTTCAGAGAATATGAATGATAACACAAAAACATTTCTTTCTCTCATGGTTAGTGTTTGGCTGAAGCCATTTATTATAAATCAACTGTGTTTACTTTTTTTTAAATCATAATGACAACAGAAACTACCCAAACGACCCTGATCAAAAGTTTACATACCCTGGTGATTTTGGCCTGATAACATGCACACATGCAAACATGAGTTTGAATGGCTGTGGTAACCATCCTCACCTGTGACCTGTTTGCTTGTAATTAGTGTGTGGATAATAAGGGTCCGTTCACACAGGGGCAACACGACTTGTAGGCGACTTGAGTGAGGCAACTTGGACACGACTTGAGTTAAGAACACAGCGCGACTTGGGACAACTTCAACACGACTTGTGATGACTTCAACCTGACTTGGGACGACTTACAAGTCGCCCCAGGCCAGGCGACTTTTGCCGTGGCCAAGCAGAGAATGAGCTCAAGGGGGAACTCCACGCCAAATTTCTGAAAAAAATTTGGCGTGGGTTCCCCCTCCGAGAGCATACCAGGCCCTTAGGTCTGGTATGGATTCCAAGGGGAACCCCCTACGCCGAAAAAACGGCGTGGGGGTCCCCCCAGATCCACACCAGACCCTTATCCGAGCACGCTACCCGGCCGGCCAGGAAAGGGGGTGGGGACGAGCGGGCGCCCCCCCCTCCTGAGCCGTACCAGGCCGCGTGCCCTCAACATGGGGGGGTGCCTTGGGGGAGGGGGGGGGCGTGCGGCCCCCCCCACCCCAAAGCACCTTGTCCCCATGTCGATGAGGACAAGGGCCTCTTCCCGACAACCCTGGCCGTTGGTTGTCGGGGTCTGCGGGAGGGGGGCTTATCGGAATCCGGGACCCCCCTTTAATAAGGGGGCCCCCGGATACCGGCCCCCCACCCTATGTGAATGAGTATGGGGTACAATGTACCCCTACCCATTCACCTGTGAAAAAAAGTACAAAAAAAACACAACACAGGGAAAAAATATTTTATTGCACAGCTCCGGGGGTCTTCCGTCTTCGGGGGTCTTCTTATAGCTCTTTTACAGGCGGTGGCCCGGTCTTCTGTCGCCGCCGCCTTCCATTCTTCTCCTTCTTCTTCTCCTGGAGATGTTGACTCGACGAGCTCTCCGGCCGCAATGCCAGGGACGCGCTGCACTGCCACTTATATAGGGACAATGGGGCGGTGTCACATGGGCTGATGTCACATGGGTTGGTCACATGGGTTGATGTCACATGGTAAGGGGGCGGGGTCACCATGTGACATCAACCCATGTGACACCGCCCCATTGTCCCTATATAAGTGGCAGCACAGCGCGTCCCTGGCATTGCGGCCGGAGAGCTCGTCGAGTCAACATCTCCAGGAGAAGAAGAAGGAGAAGAACGGAAGGCGGCAGCGGCGATGGCGGCGACAGAAGACCGGGCCACCGCCTGTAAAAGAGCTATAAGAAGGCGCGGTGGCCCGGCAGAAGAACCGAAGAGGGGGACAAGACCCCCGAAGTCGGGAGAAGAGGCCGGCGGTGAGGAAGAAAGCCGGACTCCTCCGCTAGCAAAAGAGCTACAAGAAGATAGCGGAGGAGTCCGGCGAGAAGACCCCCGAAGACGGAAGACCCCCGGAGCTGTGCAATAAAGTATTTTTTCCCTGTGTTGTGTTTTTTTTGTACTTTTTTTCACAGGTGAATGGGTAGGGGTACATTGTACCCCATACTCATTCACATAGGGTGGGGGGCCGGTATCCGGGGGCCCCCTTATTAAAGGGGGCTCCCGGATTCCGATAAGCCCCCCGCCCGCAGACCCCGACAACCAACGGCCAGGGTTGTCGGGAAGAGGCCCTTGTCCTCATCAACATGGGGACAAGGTGCTTTGGGGTGGGGGGGCCGCGCCCCCCCCCTCCCCCAAGGCACCCCCCCATGTTGAGGGCACGCGGCCTGGTACGGCTCAGGAGGGGGGGGCGCCCGCTCGTCCCCACCCCCTTTCCTGGCCGGCCGGGTAGCGTGCTCGGATAAGGGTCTGGTGTGGATCTGGGGGGACCCCCACGCAGTTTTTACGGTGTAGGGGGTTCCCCTTGGAATCCATACCAGACCTAAGGGCCTGGTATGCTCTCGGAGGGGGAACCCACGCCAAATTTTTTTCAGAAATTTGGCGTGGAGTTCCCCCTTCAGAGCTAATAATTCTGTCAAAGTCGCCTCCGTATAGACAGAAATCCGACTTGGAGGCGACCTCCATTGAAATCAATGGGTACCGGTCGCCTACAAGTCGGATTCAAGTAGTACAGGAACTTCTTTTGAAGTCGGAGCGACTTCAGTAGTGTGCATTAAGACAGCTCTCATTCACTTACATTGGTTTTTAAATGTTGTCCGACCTGAGGCGACTTGGGGCGACTTGAAGTCGGATCCCAAGTTGCCCCTGTGTGAACGGACCCTAAAAGGTCATTGCATTTCTAGACTCCTGACAGACCCTTGCATCTTTCATCCAGTGCTGCACTGACATTTCTGGATTCTGAATCATGGGGAAAGCAAAAGAATTGTTAAAGCAGGAGTCTCAAACTCCAGCTGTTGCAAAACTACAAGTCCCATCATGCCTCTGCTTGTGGGAGTCATGCTTGCAACTGTCAGCCTTGCAATGCCTCATGGGACTTGTAGTTTCGCCACAGCTGGAGGGCCACCAGTTTGACACACTCTGTGTGTGATCTGCAAGAAAAGGTAGTTGAACTGTATAAAACAGGAAAGGGATATAAAAAGATATCCAAGGAATTTAGAATGCCAATCAGCAGTGTTCAAACTCTAATCAAGATGTGGAAAATGAGGGGTTCTGTTGAAACCAAACCACGGTCAGGTAGATCAACTAAAATTTCAGCCACAACTGCCAGGAAAGTTGTTCAGGATGCAAAGAAAAACCCACAAATAACTTCAGGGGAAATACAGGATTCTCTGAAAACATGTGGTGTGGTTGTTTCAAGATGCATAATCAGGAGGCACTTGAAGAAAAATGGGCTGCATGGTCGAGTCATCAGAAGAAAGCCATTACTACGCAAATGTCACAAAGTATCCCACTTACAATACGCCAAACATCACAGAGACAAGCCTCAATCCTTCTGGCACAAAGTCATTTAGAGTGATGAGACCAAAATTTAAACGCTACATTTGGAGAGTCAACAAGGCCTGTGATGAAAGGTCAGAGTTAGATCACTGATGTTTGGGGGAAGTGCTAGCTACAAAGGCACAGGAAATTTGGTCAAAATTTTTGGCAAGATGAATGCAGTATGTTATCAAAAAATACTGGAGGAACATATGCATTTCTCAGGGCAGAATGGATGAGCAAGAGCACTGCATGGATTAGTTTGCTATAGCGTTACAAAGGCTCCTGAGTCGCATGGCTCACCTGCAATCTCCCACTGTGGCTGCTCTGGTACAACCTGACTTACAGGCCATCCCTGCTGCTGTAACAGTCTCTGTGCAGGAACCCGCCTCGAGTATTACCTCTATAAGAGGTATGTCTGGTTCCGCTCCACTTCCCCAGCGATTTGGGGGCAATCCAGTTCAATGCAGAGGGTTTCTCAACCAGGTTGAGATATACTTTGAGATGCTGCCCCAGGCATTTCCCACAGACAGAAGCAAAGTAAGTTTTGTGATATCTTTTCTTTCTGAGAGAGCCTTGGCCTGGGCAAACCCTCTATGAGAGATGCAAAAATCTGTTTTGAGCTACGCTGAGTTTGTGGCCTCCCTTAAAAGGGTATTTGACATTCCTGCATGCCCCGCTTCTGCTGCCAAGGGCCTCATGTCCATCAAACAGAGCACAAGAACTGTTGCCAACTACGCCACTGAATTCTGTACTCTGGCAGCAGAGGTTGCTTGGAACAATGAGGCCTTCGTGGCTGCTTTTTCTCATGGTCTCTCAGATTCTATCAAGGATGAGATAGCAGCCTGAGATATACCCACTGAGCTGGAGAAGATGATCACATTTGCCAACCTCACTGACTCCAGACTCAGAGAAAGACTCTTTTAAAGAGCGCTTGAAGAAGCCTCCTGTATGTTTGCCTCTGAATTTTGAGGTCCCACCCATGCCTCCCTCACCTCTCATACCTCCTGGTACCGAGTCAGTCAGTGAAGTTGACCCCATGCACTTGGGCTTCGTGTGTCTCTCTGCGGATGAGAGAACCTTTAGGAGGAGCGAGAGATTATTTCTTTATTCTGGCCAAGCAGGTAAATTTTTTAAGTCTTGTCCTACTCGTCCAGTGAACGCCCGAACCTTGAGGTCCTGTCATGGACAGACCTTAGGTGGTGTTATTTCATCCCCAGTTATCCAGAAGGATAAGCCACTGGTTTCAGTCACCCTTTCTTGGGCTGAGTCATCCATCGAGATACAGGCTCTAATCGTCTCTGTGGCTGCAGGCCTGTTCATTGATGCTGCCTTTGTATCGAAGCACTAGATTCCACTGCAGCTGCATGACACTCCACTTGCCATTGAGGCTCTTGACTGGAGACCTCTGCAGCCTGCCCATGTGACTCATGAGGTGGTTCCATTGTCTATGGCCTTAGGGGCTCTTCACAATGAGATAATCCAATTCCAAGTTATTTCCTCACCAAAGTTTGCACTGGTTATTGGTTATCCTTGGTTACAGAGGTACAACTCCTCTTTTGATTGGCTCCATGCTGAGATTCTCTCCTGGTCACCACAATGCAGTTAGACATGCTTCCAGAAGGTAGCCAAGGTCCTGTGCACCTCTTCACTCTTTGTCTTTGACAAAGGTCAAGCCGGTAGTTTGCCTCCACACCAGCTGTATGATTGCACAATTGACCTTCAACCTGGTACCATACCCCCTCATGGCCGGTTTTACCCTTTGTCAGTCTTGGAGGATAAGGTCATGGAGGAGTATGTTGCCAATGCACTTTCTCGAGGTTTCATCCGCAGATCCTCCTCTCCTGATGGTGACGATTTTTTCTTTGTGAATTAGAAGAGCAGTGTACTGAGACCTTGTATTGATTATAGGGGTCTCAATAGTTTAACAATTAAGAATACCTATCCGATTCTGTTGATTAACCACTTGGTTACTGGGCACTTAAACACCCTTCCTGCTCAGACCAATTTTCAGCTTTCGGTGCTCTCACACTTTGAATGAATATTACTCAGTCATGCAACACTGTACCCAAATGAATTTTTTGGCCTTTTTTTCCCACAAATAGAGCTTTCTTTTGGTGGTATTTGATCACCTCTGGGGTTTTTATTTTTTGCGCTATAAATGAAAAAAGACCGAAAATTTTGAAAAAAATGCATATTTCTTTGTTTCTGTGACAAAATTATGCAAATTATTAATTTTTCTTCATAAATTTTGGCCACAATTTATACTGCTACATATCTTTGGTAAAAATAACCCAAATTAGTGGATATTATTTGGTCTTTGTGAAAGTTAGAGAGTCTACAAGCTGTGGTGCGAATCGCACAAAATTGATCACATCTGATGTACTGGTGGCATATCTCGCTTCTTGTGACCCGAACAAGCCAGGAAAGTACAAAGTACCAAAATGACCCCTTTTTGGAAAGGAGACCTTCCAAGGTATTTAGTAGGAGGCATGGTGTGCTTTTTGATGTTGTCATTTTTTTCCCACAATTCTTTGCAAAATTAAGATTTTTCATGTTTTTTTTTTCCACAAAATTGTCATTGTAATAGGTTATTTCTCTCACATGGCATGTGTATACCACAAATGACACCCCCAAAAAAGTTCTGCTACTCCTCCTGAGTATTACAATACCACATGTGTGGGACTTTTTCACAGCCTGGCCACATAGAGAGGCCCAACATGCAGGGAGCGCCATCAGGTGTTCTAGGAGCATAAATTCCACATCTAACTTGTAGACTACCTATTACACTTTTGAAGGCCCTGGAGCACCAGGACAATGACACGTGACACTGATGACAGATGGCACTGATACGTGGCAATGATGACACTTATACGTGGCACTGATGACACGTGGCCAGATAACAGATGGCACTAATATGTGGCACTGATGACAGATGGCACTTATACGTGGCACTGATGACACGTGGCACTTATACGTGGCACTGATGACACGTGGCACTAATACGTGGCACTGATGACAGATGGCACTAATATGTGGCACTAATACATGGCACTGATGACATATGGCACTAATACATGGCACCGATGACGTGTGACACTGATGACAGATGGCACTGATAACTGGCATTGATGACACGTGACACTGACAACAGATGACACATGACACTGACAGGTGGCACTGATGACAAATGGCACTGATACGTGGCACTGATGACAGATGGCACTAATATGTGGCACTGATGACAGATGGCACTATGTGGCACTGATGACACGTGACACTGATGACAGATGGCACTTATACGTGGCACTGATGACAGATGGCACTGGGGACAAATGGCATTGACAACAGGTGGCACTGGGGACAGATAGCACTAACAGGTGGCACTGGGGACAGATAGCGCTAACAGGTGGCACTGGGGGAAGGTAGCACTGGAGTGGATGGCACTGGTGCGGATAGCACTGGGGCAGGATGGCACTGGGGGAGCATGGCACTGGGGGAGGATGGCACTGGGGCGGATGGCACTTTTTTTAAATTTATTTTTTATTTCCCACTTACGGCCGCTGCAGCCGTTCATCTCTCCCCTCTCACACGCTGTCTGTGTGAGGAGGGAGAGCGGCGCTGAGAGATGATCTCATATGTTTACATATGAGATCATCTCATATTGGACACACCGATCGCGCTGTAAACGGCCGCTGCGATTGGCCGTTTACAGCGATCTGTGTTAGCCTGTCACCGGGGGACACGGCAAACACAAAACTTCCCTGATGCGCGCCCGTGGCGGCGTGCATTGCGTAAGTAAACACCAGGACGTCCAGGGACCGCCTCCCGGATGAAAGCGCCTGCTCTATAGCCGTCATTCGGCTATAGGGCGGGCGGGAAGCGGTTAAAGAGTTATTTGACCGCATCAAGGGAGCAATGATTTTCACACAGCTTGATTTGAGAGGGGCATACAATCTCATGAGGATTAAGGAGGGCGATCAGTGGAAAACTGTGTGTAGCCTCCCTGGCGGTATTCCCGAGTCTGGCTCGGGGTAAGATTTCTTTACCATAAGGGGTATTCCCTAGCCAGACTCGGGATTTACTTACCTTGTCCCCTGGATCCAGCGATGTCTCTCCGAACCGCCGTGTCTCGCTTGATCTGTCACAGTGCCAAGCTCCGTTCAATGCGAGCTTTGCGACGCACGGGGATGGAGTTCGGCACCAAATTCAAAAAGTAAAAAACACAGTATAGACACAGTATACTGTAATCTTACAGATTACAGTACTGTATCAAATAATTACACATCCTCTTTGTCTCTAGTGGTCTGTCCAATGTCCTGCATGCAGTTTTATATTATGAATACTATTCTTTATGCCAGGAAACTGGAGATTGTCCAAAGCAACCAAAAAATGTCAGTTTACATCAAAAGTAGTTATAGACCAGCTAGAAAACAGTGATAATAAATTAGAATCACTCGCAGAATTGAGCGATAGTAATTTGTGGGGAAATTCATCATCAAACACTAAAAGTAATGACAGCGACAATTCTGCAACTCAGCACATTTCATTGTTTTTGATTTGATTACATTATTGAATAATTTTTATTATTATTATTTCATATTTTATCATACCCTGGATGTCTACTAGACTCTTGTTTGGATGGATTTAAGTGAATTATTTCAAAAAATTACAGGCCTAAAATATAAAACGCCAAATTTCCATGTAAAATAATGGTACTGCTTTCAGCACCTAAAATCTGAAATAATCCTACCACCAGGGAGGTTAATACCAGAAAAGGCCATTATGAGTACCTCGTAATGCCTTTTGGCATTTGTAACCCCCCCCCCCGGCAGTTTTCCAGGAATTTTTAAACGTTGTCCTCCAAGATTTGTTGCAGTTATGTGTGGTGGTTTATCTTGATGATATCCTCATATTTTCCAAGTCTCTGGAGAGCCACCACACAGATGTCTGTCCTGTGCTTCAGAAACTAAGAGAAACAATCTCTATTGTAAACTGTAGAAGTGAGAGTTCCATTGTGAACAGGTTAAATTCCTGGGCATGTCATTTCCACTGCTGGTTTTTCGATGGACCCAGAGAAACTTTCAGCAGTTCTACATTGGCCTCAACCCATGGGTTTACATCCTCTGCAGCGTTTCCTGGGCTTTGCCAACTATTATCGGAAGTTTATTCGTAAGCCCCTGACTGATATGACTACAAAGAAAGGTAACCCACAGAGTTGGTCTCTGGAGTCCATTAAGGCCTTTGAGAGTCTCAAGGCTGCCTTTGTTTCTGATCCTGTGTTGGCACATCCTGATCCTTCATTACCTTTTATCCTTAAGGCTGATGCTTCTGAGACTGGCGTTGGCACCCTTCTGCCTCAACATCCTACCCCTGAGAGTGCTATGCATTCTTGTGGCTACTTTTCCAAGAAATTGTCACCTGTGGAGTGCAGTTAGCCCTGAAAGAATGGAGACATCTCCTCAAAGGTACCACTGTGACGGTTCTCATTCTTACCGACCATAAGAATCTCACATTCTTGTGTGAGGCGAAATGCCTCTCTCCCAGAAGGGCGCAATGGACTCTTTTCTTGTCAAGTTTCAATTACATTGTCTCATTCTTACGCGGTACTGAGAATGTAAGGGCTGACACCTTGTCACAACAATTTTCCTCCACTTCTAAGTTGGAGTCAGTTCCGGTTCCTGTGACTCTTCCTGATCATATTCTGGCTACGGTTTGCACCAGTCTCGCTTCGACTTGCCATTCTACCAAGGCAGCTGGCCACCCTAGGAAGAATCAACTTGTTTGGGGCATTTCCCAACAATTCTGGTGGCCTAGTCTATGTGCTGATGTAACTGCCTTCATAGCTGCCTGTTCTGTGTGTGCTCAGAGTAAGACTCCACAACACCTTCCAATGGGCCTCCTACAACCCATACCCAATGGAGAGAGGCCCTGGACCCACCTGTCTATGGATTCCACTGTGAAGTTACCCAACTCCCAAGACAACACTGTTATTTTTATGGTGGTTGACCGGTTCTCAAAGATGTGTCATTGAATTCCACTTAAGAAGTTGCTTACTTCTAAGGAACTGGCTTCCATTTTTGCTTGGGGGATCTTTGGCTTACATGGGCTCACATAAAACTAATGTGCAGGTAACACAGGTTGGTCCAATCATAGCTAAATAGTCCTATATAGACCAGCAGGTGAGTTTCAGTGATGACTACACCCCCAAACCCCAGAGGAAAGCATGCTGTAGAAAGAAAGGATAGACCCCATGTTAATACAACCACAAGTATCAGATCTGCTTTACTGTTCATCAGTAACACAGATTATAATAAATGGAGACAGAGACCAATGGTCTTTTAACCACTTCAATACATGGCATTTTCACCCCCTTCCTGCCCAGGTCAATTTTCAGTTTTCAGCTCTGTCGCATTTTGAATGACAATTGCGCAGGCATGCAACATTGTACTGAAATGACATTTTTATAATTTTTTTCTCACAAATAGAGCTTTCTTTTGGTGGTATTTGAGCACCTCTGCTGTTTTTATTGCTTGCACTATAAACAAAAGAAGAGTGACAAGTTTTAAAAAACACAATATTTTTTACTTTTTGCTATAATAAATATCCCGATTTAAAAAAAAATCCTCAGTTTAGGTCATCTTCTACATATTTTTGGTAAAAAAAAAATCTGTGATTTTTATTGTAACTGTGACATTGCGGCGGGCACATCAAACACCTTTGACACTATTTTGGGACCATTCACATTTATACAGCAATCAGTTCTATAAAAATGCACTGATTACTGTATAAATGTCACTGTCAGGGAAGGGGTTAACACCCGTGGGCAATTAAGAGGGTTAAATGTGTTACCCAAGGAGTGATTCTAACTGTAGGGGGAGGGGACTCACAAGGGGAGGAGACAGATCAGTGTTCCTCTGTACTGGGAACACACGATCGGTCTCCTGTCCCTTGACAGGACCTGGATCTATGTGTATACATACTTAGATCCATGACCCAGCTCTGTTACTGGTAATCGCGGGTGCCCGGCAGACATCGTGGTCACCAGGCACACGCATCGGCTCCCGAGCGATGAGGCGGGCGCATGCTTCCTAGACGGAAGCTCAGGACATCATATGAAGCCCGTCCAGGATGGGAGATCCCTCTTGCAGATGTCATTTGACTATGGGCGGAGTAGGAAGTGGTTAAACAAGAAATGAAGAGGTTAGGTCCTAGCCATTTTCCTACCCTGCACTACTACTTTTTCAAGTTTTTTTTTACACTATTTACAGATTAGCATTTTTCACCTTTTGCCACCCACGTAACACTGCAAATATGCGTCCATGGACAGCTGAAGTTTCTGTGCTGAGAGTGTGCCCACTGCTTGCTCCCAGAATAGAGACCAAGCAGTGGAAGACAGCTCCTGGTCTCTGATATTGACCAGGTTCGGGCAGGATGGGTTCTCGATCATATGACCCCTGTAACAGCCAATCACAGTGGTCACATAAATAGGCAGTCCATCCCACTCCCCTGGGCATAAAGATCCACTTAAAGGTATGCCAGGGATGGGCAGGGAGGGGTTAAATCTTTAACATATTATATTTTGTAAATTTTTTTTTCCTTATAAGGGCATCCCTGTTCTGTTTAAGCAAACATGGAAGGCAGAGACAGAAAGGCTTTAATTGAAACATGCTCAAGTGATATCTCATGAAATAAAGGAAGGACAGCCTTTATTGCAATTTCTACTGATGAAATGATCTTGCTCTGGCTCTGCATCAGTAACAAACATATTCCATTTAAATCAAATGAAACTCCTGATCTAAAGAAGATTGATGTGGATGCCAAAGCAAAAGGTCCTCTTTCCAGCTTACTTTGTTGTGGCATTTGAATGGAGACCAAGCATATCACAAATAGTTTTGATTGCCAAAGCAGACATTATTCCCTTGCCTGACAAAGATGAAGAGTTTAATGGTAATATACAAGCCGACTTTGTTCAAACAATACAATCCTTGTGGCTTGTTGGGGAAAAGGAAAAAACAAAAAATATTTTATCAGTTTCAATAGCGCATTGTGTAAGGCCTAAGTGAGTTAAGGCAGCTAATGAATAATATTATAAATAGTAGATCATTTTACGGTCTGTTCTGTTAAGTCCTAGTGATTATTTTATTTGCCTAGTAACGTTAAATAGGTAACAGAAATGAAGATGCCACAGCGAATACCAAAAATAGTTAAAAAGAGCTAGCTATCAATCAGTTGTTGCAGACAAAAGAAAAATGTATCCCCATCACTGCAAATTAAAAGAATCTAAGCATAGTTTGCTAAAAAGGATGTAAACCCAACTGACCTTTAAGACCAGGATGAAACCTTACTATTATGGAAACAACCTACGACTCCTCTGAGAATAAAGTACCATGTTTACTAATGTGCTCTATCATGAAAAGTAATATAAAAAGTCCAAACAAAAGAAGAGTGAGTATTCCACCACCAAGTGATTGATATTGAGTCTTCTGTAGCACACCATATGCAGTAATTTGGGACTTTTACCAGATATTAGAGACCACCTATTGCTAGGATGGTCAAACAAGCAGGCAGAATAACCTCTGCTGGGTAATGGAGCTGAGCCCCTGAAGGCAATGGAAACTGTGGATGGAGTCTTCACTATAATCTCTCCTCACTGCGGGATATCCCAAATATCCAGCAATGAAAATGTTCATAAAAACAAAAGAAAGCTTCCAATAGTGTGATACCATTCAAGCTATGTTTATTGAGAAAAAAAAGCCAAATAGCTACTTACAAAGTTGTGCATATTACTTTTTAACTTTTTTAAGTACCCATTTGGTTTTCCTTTCTCAATAAACATAGCTGTGCAGTGATAGCATAGAGTATTGTGTGAATGAAAGACAGAAAAAGGAGAGAAGGAGGGGAGGATTGAAAAAGAAACATGTGAAAGTATAACTTGTATAATCTAAATGGAAGGTAAGGAGGAAGGAGAAGGGAAAGAAAAGAGTATATCTAATTAAATAACTCTAAACCTTCTGGTCTCCACAGTTTTGCCCAGGGTCTAGTAAACCTCTGTGTATGTTGAGCCTGGAGCTGAGCCAGGGGAGATAACCATATGAGGTAGGTAGAGAGGTGGAGGGATGGAGGGAGTTGCAAAAGGGTGGAGTGCATTAGGAAGAAAAGAAGGAAGATCAACAGGTTTTCGCATTGATGAATGTTGGCCCTGAGTATAGTATACATGTGACAAGAAAATATCTCTTTGTCTTATTTTTTCATTGCCTTGTATTATGCTAATCCAGGGAATTCCCCCCCCCCCCACATTACATTTGTAATGCCTAATGGACTCCATCTCAAATAAGTAATCCACCTGATATGTCCAGTCTTTCATCAATGGTACTTTAGGTGTCTGGCATAGTCAGAGGATCATGCTGCATTAAAGAGATGCCCACGTAAATGTTTGATCAGTTTCATACATTTTTTATTGAACGGTTTTAATGATATACAAGTGAATATGGAAACATAAGAATGAAACAGAGAAACTGTGCATCCAATGACACAAACAGTCATGTACATTAAAAATTATCAGAACAATCAAGTGCCTTTTACTATTATCAATTTCTATCAAAAAAAGTAATTTCTATAAAATACCCAGTAAGTTTAGTAAAAGTATTTTACAAGAGGGTTAGTAATAGTAAATCATTCAAAACCATGCATCGGATACTTATCTCTAAGTCATATGCCTATTAACAGCATATCATCTCAACCAAGGTTCCCATTTCAAAGTAATGTTACTATATCTCCCCATACTGGAAGCCATCATCAGCTCATATGAACAGTGTGTTTGTACTTCTCACTATTAGTTATCTAGCTGTCAACAATATACAGTGTCTTGAATAAGTATTCCTACCCCTTGAAACTTTCCACATCTTTTCATGTTACAACCAAAAACATAAATGTATTTTATTGGGGGTTTTTTGTGATAGACCAACACAAAGTGGCAAATAATTGTGAAGTGGAAGGAAAATGATAAACGGTTTTAAAAATCTTTTACAAATAAATATGTAAAGTCAATACTTTTTAGAACCACCTTTCGCTGCAATTACAGCTGCAAATCTTTTTGGATATGTCTCTACCAGCTTTGCACATCTAGAGGGTGACATGTGTGCCCATTTTGGATGGCGTGCATCTGTGAACAGCAATTTTTAAGTCTTGCCAGAAATTCTCATTCTCAATTTGATTTAGGTCAGAACTTTGATTGGGCCATTCAGACACATGAATATGCTTTGATCTAAACCATTCCATTGTAGCTCTGGCTGCATGTTTAGGGTCGTTCATCTGTTTGAAGATGAACCTCCGCCCCAGTCTCAAGTCTTTTGAAAACTAACAGGTTTTTCTTTTAAGATTGCCCTGTATTTGGCCCCATCTATCTTCCAATCAACACCAGCTTCCCTATGCCTGCTGAATGAAAGCACCCCCGCAACATGATGCTACCACCACGTTTTACGGTGGGGAAGGTGCGTTCAGGTTGATGTGCAGTGTTAGATTTCTGCCACACATAGCCCTTTGCTTTTAGGCCAAAAATTTCACATTTTGGTCTCATATGACCAGAGCACCTTTTTCCACATGTTTGCTGTGTCCCCCACATGGCTTCTCACAAACTGCAAAGGGACTTCTTATGCTTTCTTTCAATACTGTAATTGCTTTATTATTTTGCTATACCATAAAGGCCAGATTTGTGAAGTGCATGACTAATAGTTGTCATGTTGACAAATTCTCCCACCTGAGCTGTGGATCTATGCAGCTCCCCCAGAGGTACCATGGGCGTCTTGGCTGATTCTCTGATTAATGATTTCCTTGCCCAGCCTGTCAGTTTAGGTGGATGGCCATGTCTTGGTAAGTTTGCAGTTGTGCCATACTCTTTCCATTTTCATAAATTGAACTGAACAATGCTTTGTGAGATGGATTTTTATTTATAATCTAACCCTGCTATAAACTTCTCCACAACTTTATATGAGAGGAGAGAACAGAATTGGGACTTTAAATGAAGCACACATCAGTAAGAGAATAAGTCAAGTGACTGCAATGAATATTTATTTTGTATAGTCCATGATAAGTCATACAAACATTTTGGGCATCAACCTCTAAAATGCTCTGGGCATACAGCCTCCATACAATGAGTCATGGACTAATATTTCACAATAATTTACAATCCAAAAAGCATTCTCATAAAACACACACAAAAAAAAAAAACAGTATGCATGTATATACATTATTTTGCTGTGGTTGAACCCAAAATGGCCAAGATAACCATGGTAACTGAATAATAAATAAATCAATTAAAAATGCCTGAATAATAATTAATGAATCAAAAAAGATCATATTAATCTTGATTTTCCATGATTGGGGTAGATGATAATAGCTAAAAGCTCTACGCGTTTCGCGGTATTCCAACCGCTCATCAGGAGCATACATCATGGCATAATTCTACAAAATGTATGAAAAGAAAAAAATTTATTTAATATATAAATTAGGTACAAATTAGCAAAATAATTGAATAATTATAATTAATTTGAAGTCCTCGTGGCGCGCTGGTGCCGTCGGATTGCCATCCCTTAGCGAACACACTGGGGAGATGGACCGGCGCTAATCGCCAGACGGCTGAGCCGCCCAGGTGAAGGCGGTCCTACTCTCCGGCAGTATGGTCGCCAGCGTGGCGTCCGTGTCTGGAACCAGGATGGTTCTCCATTGTGGGCACTTCACAGGTTGGGCTATACACCTTTCCTTCCCCTTCCCAGCACATTCACATATAATTTTCACACAAACTTCCCTTACCCTATCACATTAGGTTCCCCCTAAGCTCTCACTCCCCATTTTGTTTTTCCCCCCTTTTTTTCTTTTGTTATGGTGGTCTTTGTTCTTTGTTAGTTTGATAGTTTTATCACGGTTTTCCTTTTTGCCCCTTTGTCACTTCACCACATTTATTTCCAACACATATATCTTACACACAACACATATACAGATCCATATGTGGTCTGTTTCCCATAGATCTTTCATATAGATATCTTCATTCATTCCACAGACCCTGCACCCTCTACCCACCCTGGGAGTGCCCATTTTGGTGGTTACCTGTTCTGCAGGCTGCCTCGGTGCTTGGCAGCTATGCGGCTCTTTCTGCGGACCCTGATGCCGTTTTACTGGCCCGCTGATGCAGACGTGAGTTGGATGCCTAGCCTTCAAATTAATTATAATTATTCAATTATTTTGCTAATTTTTACCTAATTTATATATTAAATAATTTTTTTTCTTTTCATACATTTTGTAGAATTATGCCATGATGTATGCTCCTGATTAACGCGGTTGGAATACCGCGAAACGCGTAGAGCTTTTAGCTATTATCATCTACCCCAATCATGGAAAATCAAGATTCATATGATCTTTTTTGATTCATTAATTATTATTCAGGCATTTTTAATTGATTTATTTATTATTCAGTTACCATGGTTATCTTGGCCATTTTGGGTTCAACCACAGCAAAATAATGTATATACATGCATACTGTTTTTTTTTTTGTGTGTGTTTTATGAGAATGCTTTTTGGATTGTAAATTATTGTGAAATATTAGTCCATGACTCATTGTATGGAGGCTGTATGCCCAGAGCATTTTAGAGGTTGATGCCCAAAATGTTTGTATGACTTATCATGGACTATACAAAATAAATATTCATTGCAGTCACTTGACTTATTCTCTTACTGATGTGTGCTTCATTTAAAGTCCCAATTCTGTTCTCTCCTCTCATATAACATTGATAGGGATTGAGGCAGGCATTCCTTTAGTGCCACCCTCATTTAAAGTCCCAAAAATCCTCCTTCTCCACAACTTTATCCCTGACCTGTCTGGTGTGTTCCTTGGCCTTTATGATGCTGTTTGTTTACTAAGGTTCGCCAACAAACCTCAGGGGGCTTCACAGAACAGCTGTATTTATACTGAGACTAAATTACACACAGGTGGACTCCATTTACTAATTAGATAACTTCTGAAGGCAATTGCTTCCACTAGATTTTAGTTAGGGGTATTAGAGTAAAGGGGGCTGAATACAAATGCACGCCACACTTTTCACATATTTATTTGTAAAAAAAACTTAAAACCATTTATAATTTTCCTTCCTCATCACAATTATGTGCCACTTTGTGTTGGTCTATCATATAAAATCCCAATAAAATACATTTAGGTTTTTGGTTGTGACATGACAAAATGTGGAAAATGTCAAGGGGTATGAATACTTTTTCAAGGCACTGTAACAGTGGCAATGGCAATGTGTTTTATTGGGTGGAGAAATTCATCTCCATTCATGCCCAAATTAAGCAAAGCTAGAGTGGGAGGAGCAGCTCAAGGCATAGTAGGTATATTGGTAATATTATCAAAGATGGTGGTCCAGAGTTTGGTGAGACATTTGCAGGACTGCAGAGTCTGGAGGAGAGTGCCAGTATGGCCACAATTTATCTAGAATTCTGAGGGCCTGAAGAGTTTTAAATTTAGAAAGAGTAGAAGGTGTTAGGTACAACAACATGTAGATATTTTGAGTGAATTCCTAAATGAAAGAACGGCATGTGGCTTTATGGATAGATCTCAAGGCTGTAGCGCACTATTGTTTCATATAACAATGGTCACGGTCACATTCCCACTTTATAAAGGGGGTGGATTTGGTGAATATATGTTTGTGTCAGGGCTGGGCTCGGCCCTTCCTTCTCTGAGCTGGCCACTCAGCTGTTGACTAATTGCCAGCTTCCATCTCTCCACATTTACTAAGCTGTTGATGATATACTGCTCATCAGTTCTGCCTTTTTAAGCCATCCAGTCCAGAAGAGCTCTGCCTTCACCTTGGTCAACATCACAGAAACATCTCCTGCGATCCTGTTCAAGACTTGCTTTGCTGACATACCTTCTGGCTCGTGATCCTGCTTGCTCTTCCACTACATTGAATCCCTGACTTCTGGCTTGGCTGACTTTGCGTTCCGGTTACTGAACTCTGGCTATGTTTTGACTAAGTTTGTTCCTTTTACTTTTAATACTAAACAAGTGTGATTTAATTGTACTTCTGTCTCAGCCTGATTTCATGGTTTCTGACAGTTTGTCCTGCAACAAGTTGTAAAAAAGAGAAATGCCTTTCAAGTTAGTTGATTCCAAATGGAGGTATTGGCTCATCTTGACAGATAGTGACCCTAGGAGGTTTAGGATTTGGGTTTAGCGGTTTTACTTTGATGCATCTATAGAATTCTGCAAAGGGAATTTACATTCTGATCTAAGATCTTCAAAGGATTCTTGAGTTCCATTCGCATTAAGGTCTCCGATAGATTTAATTCCCTGCAATGACCATCAGTGTTATGGAAAGTCGGCTATAAAATTACTTTAAACAGATAATGACATTTTGAGGGTAGAATCAATTACTTTGGGTTTATGGTTAAGGAAGAAGTCTCTCCATGCTTTCATGGAGGGTAATATAGTAGGGGACTGGTAGGAAGGGATACAAAAATTACAAGAGGAGCAGCTCATAAGCCACAATAAGTTGGCTCCTGATATTTGCAAATTCTCCAGTTTCCACCAACAATCTAGCATTTCATTCATGTTAGCATAGAGGCAATATAATATTCGCCAATGTCCATGTTTTCCGGACCCTCCTGCAAATCTGAGTTTGATTAACTTGTAATGTGCAAATCTGTTTTTTTTAACCCGCCAAAAGAAATGTGCCAAGAATGACAATATTTTTGATGAAGTAAGGGGATGGGAAGAGTCCTGAATAGATAAAGTAACTGGGGAAGCATGATGTTGGTAACCAATCATTTGCCTTGTAAGGTTGTGTACCTTTTCCAAAATCTTTTGTATGGGTTTGCAGTGCCAGAGCATATGACACAGGATGTCCCCTTCAGTGTTGCATCTCTAGAAAGCTGAAGAAATGTTGGAGTCAATTTTGTGCAACTGCAAGGTCTTGTACCAAAATAATAACTTTTATAGTTTGTCTCTTGTGTTGTTGCACTAAATGAGCTTGGGTGAACTAATTGGCAGATGGTCTGCCATTGCTCCATAAACATTTGAACTCCAAGTTATCACCAGAACGGTGGGACTGAAAAGAGCAAAGTTTAAGCTCCACAGGGAAAATCATTCCCCAACATTTTGAAAAACAAACTATGGAAGGTGGTGCAAATTACCTCCTGGCCAAGAAACAAAAAAGTCAATTTTATAACAATTATACCAGTGTTTACCTTCTGTTGTATTTTGATAGTTTTTTGATAATTATTGACATCTGGATTTTATTCTTTACATTTTATCTAAATATTATTCTGTATATGTAAAATTTTGGGATCGTGTATCATGAGTGAATGGGTTGGTGTGACCTTTGTAAACTTCTCAGCTTTAATAAACCATATTTTATGACAAAGAAAGCACTGAAACATGGGGGTTGATTTACTAAGACTGGAGTTCAAAATTTGGTGCAGCTTTGCACATAAAGCAATTTTCAGTTTCAAGGTTTTATTTTGTCAAAGCCTAATTGAACAAGCTGAATTTAGAAGGTGATTGGCTACCATGCACAACTGCACCTTATTTTGCATTCTCCAGTTTTAGTAAATCAACCCTATGCATTTCTAAACAACCCAATTCAAAAAATGTTGTCATTGGAGCCCCTGAATTTGGTTAATTCTCTGACATATGCTGTGTTTCTTGTGCTCACTCCTGACAGGCACAGTGTAAATGGATATTGTTTTTTACTGTCTTTAATAAATGCTTTGATTTTAACCACTCCTGGGCCTTTTTCTCTTCTGTCTGGCCAATAATAAATGAAATCCGTCTTTTGTTATCTCTTGCTCTGACTACTGCAACTCCATCCTCTTATCTATGTTTGAGATGGGCTATCCTTTCTTTAGTCTATCAGGAATGCTGCTACCAGACTCATCACCAACCAGTGAATGTCTGCCACACTTCTCTGCCGATGCTCTTCCAGCAACTTACACAGCTATACACAACTCTGCCCCCAGCTACCAGCTATATTGAGCATGCTGCCTGACTGGCCAGGAAAGGGGGAACAAGAATATGCCCCATCTGAACAATACCAGGTCACATGCCTTCAACACGGGGTGCCTTTCATAGAGGACCCCCTGGAAAAGCACGTTGCTCCCATGTTAATGAGGGATTTGTGGGCAGAATCTGAAAGCCCAATTTAATAATAAGGGGGCCCCACCTGAATGAGTATGGGATACAATGTACTCCTACTCATTCACAAAAAAAGTTGCAACCTTGAAATAAATACACCTAAACATTTGACAAGTCATAAAAAAAGCATCTATAGAATACTGCAAAGCGAAGGTTACATTCTGATCTAACGTCTTCAAAGGATTTTAGAGTCCCATTGGCATAGAGGTCATTCCCTGCAATGACCATCAGTGTAATGGAATGTTGGCTATGAGATTACTTAAAACAAATAACAAATTTTGGAGGGTAGAATTAATCACTTCAGGTTTATGGTTAATGTAGACAGGAGCGCTTATGCATTCACAAAAACATTTGTAACCTTGAAATAAATAGATCCAAACGTTTGACAAGACATTCAAAAAAAGAAAGAAAAAAATCACCATTTAATTATTCTCGTAAATCCATTGTAAATTAAGATGCTTGCCACTCGCTAAAAAAAAAAAAAAAAAAAACTGATAACCCAGGGCATGGACAGTAACGCTGGCCGAATGACAGCTTCCCAAGCTGCTATCAGCCATGTAAGCTAAAGGTTAGGGATAGTGTTGACATCACTGACCACAAAGAACCATGGCCATATTTCATCAAGGTAATGGTATGACCAGGTAAAAGGCATGACCAGTCGCCATATTTTGGCAGTGCTGTCGCTGCTATCCCCACCCCTTTGTTTAAAAAAGAGCAGAGATTATTCATGAAGACAGTGGATGCTAGGAACATAACTGATGGAAACACCCATGACTTCCTTGGAAACTAATGACAGCAGGAAGCATTATAAATACATACTCTATATTTAATACATTGCTCCCACTGAAAAGGGGGCTGAATGGGCTAAAGTTTGGGCAATTGTTGTTGCTGTTTGTGGATGGCCCCTTCCTGTTCCAACATAACTGCACACCAGTGCACAAAGCAAAGTCCATAAAAACATGGATGAGCGAGTTTGGGGTGGAGGAACTTGACTGACCTCAACCCAATAGAACACCTTTGGGATGAATTAGAATGCAGACTGCGAGCCAGGCCTTCTTGTCCACATTAGTGCCTCACCTCACAAATGCGCTTCTGGAAGAATGGTCAAACTTTCCCTAATGCCGCTTACACACGACCAGACTTTCCGGTAGACTAGGTCCGACGGTCTTCCCGACGGACTTTCGGCGGAGTTCTGATGGACTTTCCGAATGAACGGACTTGGCCACACATGAACGGACTAAGTCCTATCGAAAGTCTGTTCATTTTGAACGTGATGACCTAAACGGGACTAAACAAGTTCAATAGCCAGTAGCCAATAGCTGCCCTTGCGTTGTATTTGGTCCATCGGACTAGCACACAGACAAACAGTTTTCCCGATTTTAGTCTGTTGGAATGGAGTCCATTGGATAGATTTGAAACATGTTCTATTTCTAGGTCCATTGGATTATTATTTTTTTAAATGATCGGACTAGCCCACACACGATCGGATTGTCTGACGGACTGATCCTGTTTGACCTAGTCTCCCGGAAAGTCCGGTCATGTGTACGCGGCATTAGACACACTCCTAAACTTTATGGACAGCCTTCCCAGAAGAGTTGAAGCTGTTTTAGCTGAAATCTGTGGGCCAATTCAATATTGAACCCTACGGACTAAGACTGGGATGCCATTAAAATTCATGTGCGTGTAAAGGCAGGCATCCCAATAATTTTGGTAATTTAGTGTATATTTAGTGTAATCCTAGATCTCTGTTTGTTGATACAGTTTGCATTCCAGAGGAATTCAGATTAATGTGCACTGTTCTAATAAACAACATTATTATAAATGTTCAGTATAAACTGGAAATCTATGTCTTAAAGCATGCAAAATTATGTGCTAAAATATTTGTAATTAAAGTTTGTAGCACATTTTTAATACTGTATATTAAGGAGTTCATGTTATTTATATTGTCTAATAAAAAGCTTCAAGAATTGAGATCTAGCTAACAGAGCATTCAATTCTAGACACATATTTAAATTACATGCACCATTAACAGGACCCCTTGTTCCAGTTGCTAATTAGTAGTTATTTATATTATGCCTTGATAATTCTTATGCCATAAATGTAAAAAATAAAAATAAACATTTACAAATAGCTTATACTTCAGGCTCCATCATGGTTACCTTTTTTTCTAATTTGCTACCTTGCAAAAATCATTACTTATGAGGTCTAGAGTTGAGTTTATTTGTCAAGTTTGTCTATTATGCCTTGTGAAGAATACACTTATAATGAAGCAACTGCAAATGCTTTGTAGAAAACGTGGTCAAGTGCCATGTACTTCAGTGCTGTTCTCTAGTTGTTACATAATTATGAGGATCTTATGAGAAAAAAAGGATCATGATTCTGCATTAATACACTAATTTAATAAGGTCTTAAGATCAAAGCCAACGATTAATAATATGTATTTGAAAGGAGATGCCACATACATATTAGAGTTCTAAAAATGTGTATTCTGAAATTACTAAGCCAAACTAAGCTTGGGAAAATAAAGGAGATGTGGTGCGTTACATTATCTTATTGGGGTCTTAGACATGCAGCAATTTACAAAATAAATAAAGTAGTATGGTCCTGCTAAATTTGACTGTGACTGTGGCTGGATCAGTATTATAGTGTACTGCTAAAGCCAATTAGGGTGCAGCCATTTTTCTTTATTTTATATGGTATTCCTGTAAAGAGATTATATTGCTTTATACTGAGTCAGGGATTTAACTATAAGGAACCAAACAATTGTCTTGACTGCAGGACAATTATTAAAATTTTTCATTGTTTTGATTTGCTGTGCAGTTTTCTAAATTTTGGATTAATTTATCTTATTGCATAATAGATTAATAGATTTGCATTATTTAAAAGTAATATATAGTGGCCAGTACACATATAGCATATGACATACATTAAAAAGTTATATTTACAGAATTAGTGATGTAGCAATAGTGATGGACGAACTTCCGACGGGACGTTTCGCGAACGCGAAACGCGAACGGACACAAACGTTCGCGAAAACGACCGTTCGCCGCGGGCTCCATTGACTTCAATGGGAGGCGAATTTCGCAAACCTTTAGGTCGAATTTGCGGCCACGGGGTAATTATTAGGGGGTAGCACGTAGTCCCACCACCTGGACAATAGCATAATACATGTATGAGGTGAATTTGGGATCGATAACTACAAGCATTTTTTTTTTATTTGGGAAATTGTTCTGACAATTCAGGACTATGGAGCTAATGAAGGCAATGGAGGAGAGGGAAGGTCAGGGACCAGGGTAGGCAAACAAGAGGGTGCAGGAGATACAGAGCACTGACAGCAGCACCGTAATACAGAGCACTGACATCAGCACCGTGACATACAGCGCTGACAGCAGCTCCGTGACATACAGCGCTGACAGCAGCTCCGTGACATACAGCGCTGACAGCAGCTCCGTGACATACAGCGCTGACAGCAGCTCCGTGACATACAGCGCTGACAGCAGCTCCGTGACATACAGCGCTGACAGCAGCACCGTGACATACAGCGCTGACAGCAGCTCCGTGACATACAGCGCTGACAGCAGCTCCGTGACATACAGCGCTGACAGCAGCTCCGTGACATACAGCACTGACAGCAGCTCCGTGACATACAGCGCTGACAGCAGCTCCGTGACATACAGCGCTGACAGCAGCACCGTGACATACAGCGCTGACAGCAGCTCCGTGACATACAGCGCTGACAGCAGCTCCGTGACATACAGCGCTGACAGCAGCTCCGTGACATACAGCGCTGACAGCAGCTCCGTGACATACAGCGCTGACAGCAGCTCCGTGACATACAGCGCTGACAGCAGCTCCGTGACATACAGCGCTGACAGCAGCTCCGTGACATACAGCGCTGACAGCAGCTCCGTGACATACAGCGCTGACAGCAGCTCCGTGACATACAGCGCTGACAGCAGCTCCGTGACATACAGCGCTGACAGCAGCACCGTAAGCAGCCCCAGGAGGAAGTCAGCACAGCACAGGGATGGTGTGATCCCCTCATAATAAGAACCCCCAGGAGGAAGTCAGCACAGCACAGGGATGGTGGGAGCCCCTCATAATAAGAACACCCAGGAGGAAGTCAGCACAGCACAGGGATGGTGGGAACCCCTCATAATAAGCAGCCCCAGTAGAAATATGACACCGCTCAACCTCTTCAAAGAGGAGGGTAGGGGCATATAGTACGGTGTGCTTTTTTGGGTCAGGGAAGTGAGCCAAATGAATTAAGAAGGTCTGTGTGCTTGATTCCAAAAATTGTTTATAGACATATACATGGTCTACTGATCACATGTGTTGAATTCCTCCGAGATCCATGCCTCATTCATTTTTAGAAATGTGAGGTAGTTAACACTGTGGTGAGCTAGGCGAGTACGCTTATCGGTCACAATCCCCCCTGCTGCGCTGAACGTCCTTTCGGACAGGACACTGGATGAGGGGCAAGCCAACAGTTCGATTGCAAATTGGGCAAGCTCTGGCCAGAGGTCAAGCCTGCCCACCCAGTAGTCTAGGGGTTCATCACTCCTCAGAGCGTCCACATCGGCCGTTAACCCAATGTAGTCGGACACCTGACGGTCTAGGCGTTCCCTGATGCTGGATCCGGATGACACCTGTCGATGGGTCGGCTGAAAGAATGACCTCATATCCGAAGTCACCAACACATCTTCAAACCGGCCTCTTCTTGCAGGCGCTGTTGGATTGGTACCCGCAAATCCTTCTCTGGGAGTGGGAATTGCTCCTCTGCCAGCGCACGCAAAAGCAGAATGCAGCATTTCTCGAAGCAAGGCCTGGAAGTGCTGCATTCTGACAGCCCTCTGCGACGGCGGTAACATTTCCGCCATTTTGTGTTTGTACCGGGGGTCTAAGTACGTTGCCACCCAGTACTGGTCCTTGACCCTCATGCTTTTTATACGGGGGTCCCTATTAAAACACTGGAGCATGAAGGCCCCCATTTGCACTAAAGTGGAAGCGGTGTGGTGGCCTGGCTCCTGCTCATCATCCAGGATAATGTCGTCCTCTTCATTCTCCTCTCCCCATCCTCGCACAACAGGGATCCCAGAAAGGTTTAAAGCATGCTCTTCTTGCTCCTGCTCATCCGCCCCGGCACCATCCTCCTCTGACTCCTCATCAGACTCCTGTTGTTGACTTGTCTCAGATAGAGTAGCCCCCCCTGGGAATTCATCCAGCATTGCGACTTCCTCATCTTCCCGCTCCTGCTCCTCCACAGCCTGATCAATGACACGACGCAATGCACGCTCCAGAAAGAAGGCATAAGGTACCATGTCACTGATGGCGCCATGGCTGCGACTGACCAGTTTGGTGATCTCCTCAAATGGCCGCAGAAGTCTGCATGTGTCGCGCATGAGCAGCCACTGGCGCGGTGAAAAAAAACCCAGCTCCCCAGAACCGTTTCTTTCGCAGAGTTCATACAGGTAGACGTTAACTGCACGTTTCTGCTGGAGCAGCCTATCAAGCATATAGAAGGTTGAGTTCCATCGCGTCGGGCAATCGCAAATAAGACGTCTGACCGGCAGATGGTGTCGCCGCTGAATGTCAGCAAGGCGAGCCATGGCCGTGTAAGATCTTCTGAAATGGGCCGAGATTTTCCTTGCCTGCCGCAAGATGTCCTGGACCCCAGGGTATTTGACAAGGAATCGCTGCACGACCAAGTTTAAGACGTGTGCCATGCACGGCACGTGCGTGATTTTGCCCTGTTTCAATGCGCTAAGCAGATTGGCACCGTTGTCACACACCACTTTACCAACTGTCAAATTGAGCGGTGTTAGCCACTCATCTGCCTGTGAACGCAAAGCTGAAAGGAGTGCCGGGCCAGTGTGGCTCTTTGCTTCCAGGCACAACAGACGCAGCACGGCATGGCAACGTCTCACCTGGCATGTGGAATAGGTTCTGGGGAGCTTGGGCGGTGCAGTGGAAGAGACGCTAGCAGCGGAAAAGGAGGAGGCAGCTGAGGAGGAGAGGGAGGAGGATGGAGTAGGAGGAGGAGAAGAAGAGTCAGGCCTGCATGCAATCCGTGGCGGTAAAACCAAATCTACACGGGTGCCACGGGTTACATGCTTGACGGCCGTCAGAAGGTTCACCCAGTGGGCAGTAAAACTGATATACCTTCCCTGCCCGTGTTTGCTAGACCACGTGTCTGTGGTCAGATGTATCTTGGCACCGACACTGTGTGCCAGAGATACATTCACTTGCCGCTGAACATGGCCATATAGCTCTGGGATGCCCTTCTCTGAGAAATACTTCCTTCCTGGGACCTTCCATTGTGGTGTTCCAATGGCCACAAATTTGCGAAAGGCCTCCGAGTCCACCAGTTTATATGGCAGTAGTTGGCGGGCTATGAGTTCTGACAAGCCAGCCGCCAACCGTTGGGCAAGAGGGTTATCCGGCGTCATCATTTTTTTACGCTCAAACATTAGGCCCACGGAAGCCTGCCTTTTTGCAGAAAAATGTGAGCTTGGCGTGATGGAAGGTGGAGTGGAGGACAATTGTGAGGAGAGAGGAGAAGGAGAAGTAGAAGACGAGGCTGGACGGTGAGAGCCTGCAGTGTGGCTTTGTGTGTTCCGTTGCTCCCACTGGGCTCGGTGATGGCTGCTCATGTGCCTTCTTAAGGCGGTCGTCCCTAGGTGAGTATTGGGCTTACCGCGACTAACGCGTTGACTGCAAAGATTGCAGATGGCAACGCTATTGTCAGCAGCGGACACGTTAAAAAAAGCCCACACTGCGGAGCCATGTGCCGGTGTCCTGGGAGCGCCAGATGTGACCGTACATGGTCGATGACTCGCTCCTGATACATTTGCAGTCTGCTTTGTCCCTGCTGTGCAATGTAAGTCATTGCTGCTTCTCCTCCCTATCTGCTGGTCCATATCTCCCTCTGAACTCCCCTCCTCTTCCTCTCTTGTGGGCACCCACGTGACATCACTAGACACGTCATCATCAACGTCACCTTCCCCACCGCTATAAGTAGAGTAGGCAGCAACACCGGGGACCAACCTCCTCCTTGGGCTGATCTGGGTACTGGCGTCAGACTGCTGAGTAGCGCTTGTTGCTACCTCCTCTTCCTGATCCAATACCAAGAGTGGCTGCGCATCAGAAATGTCCTCTTGATATGGATCGGAAAATAATTCCAGTGACTCAAGCGGAAGGTATGTGGTGGTGGTGGTGGTGGTCGTGTTGTTGGTGGTAGTGTCTTTGGGGGTGCACATAGCAGAGAGTGAAGAAGAGGGTGCAGATCGAGAGGATGAGGAGGGTGCAGAAGAGTAAGGCTGAGCGAGCCACTCAACCAAGTCTGGTGCATCCTTTAAAGTAATTGAACGCACCTTCTGCAACTTCCCACTTTGGCTCAAGCCTGTTGCTCCTGCCCTACCCCTACCACCCCTGCGGAAGGGCCTGCCTCTTCCTCTGCATGTCATTTTTTAAATGACCCTGTGACAAAACTCTTAGTCCCTATACCGCTGAAGGACTGCTGCAGTATAGGTGAGCGGTCAGCAGTGGTGCACGTCAACCCTATCTATTGTGGACCGATAGCGGTCCTTACAGAACAGCAGACTGTACCGCACTCAAGCCTATGTACCGTAGCACCCTATACCAAGTTACCAGTCCTTATAAGAACTTTTGTGGACCAAGCAGGTTGTGTATTAGTGTTTAGCAGACTGTACGTCAGTCCCTATACCGCTGAAGGACTGCTGCAGTATAGGGCAGCGGTCAGCAGTGGTGCACGTCAACCCTATCTATTGTGGACCGATAGCGGTCCTTACAGAACAGCAGACTGTACCGCACTCAAGCCTATGTACCGTAGCACCCTATACCAAGTTACCAGTCCTTATAAGAACTTTTGTGGACCAAGCAGGTTGTGTATTAGTGTTTAGCAGACTGTACGTCAGTCCCTATACCGCTGAAGGACTGCTGCAGTATAGGGCAGCGGTCAGCAGTGGTGCACGTCAACCCTATCTATTGTGGACCGATAGCGGTCCTTACAGAACAGCAGACTGTACCGCACTCAAGCCTATGTACCGTAGCACCCTATACCAAGTTACCAGTCCTTATAAGAACTTTTGTGGAACAAGCAGGTTGTGTGTTAGTGATTAGCAGACTGTACGTCAGTCCCTATACCGCTGAAGGACTGCTGCAGTATAGGTGAGCGGTCAGCAGTGGTGCACGTCAACCCTATCTATTGTGGACCGATAGCGGTCCTTACAGAACAGCAGACTGTACCGCACTCAAGCCTATGTACCGTAGCACCCTATACCAAGTTACCAGTCCTTATAAGAACTTTTGTGGACCAAGCAGGTTGTGTATTAGTGTTTAGCAGACTGTACGTCAGTCCCTATACCGCTGAAGGACTGCTGCAGTATAGGGCAGCGGTCAGCAGTGGTGCACGTCAACCCTATCTATTGTGGACCGATAGCGGTCCTTACAGAACAGCAGACTGTACCGCACTCAAGCCTATGTACCGTAGCACCCTATACCAAGTTACCAGTCCTTATAAGAACTTTTGTGGACCAAGCAGGTTGTGTATTAGTGTTTAGCAGACTGTACGTCAGTCCCTATACCGCTGAAGGACTGCTGCAGTATAGGGCAGCGGTCAGCAGTGGTGCACGTCAACCCTATCTATTGTGGACCGATAGCGGTCCTTACAGAACAGCAGACTGTACCGCACTCAAGCCTATGTACCGTAGCACCCTATACCAAGTTACCAGTCCTTATAAGAACTTTTGTGGACCAAGCAGGTTGTGTATTAGTGTTTAGCAGACTGTACGTCAGTCCCTATACCGCTGAAGGACTGCTGCAGTATAGGGCAGCGGTCAGCAGTGGTGCACGTCAACCCTATCTATTGTGGACCGATAGCGGTCCTTACAGAACAGCAGACTGTACCGCACTCAAGCCTATGTACCGTAGCACCCTATACCAAGTTACCAGTCCTTATAAGAACTTTTGTGGAACAAGCAGGTTGTGTGTTAGTGATTAGCAGACTGTACGTCAGTCCCTATACCAATGAAGGACTGCTGCAGTATAGGGCAGCGGTCAGCAGTAGTGCACGGCAACCCTATGTATTGTGGACCGATAGCGGTCCTTACAGAACAGCAGACTGTAACGCACTCAGGCCTATGTACCGTAGCACCCTATACCAAGTTACCAGTCCTTATAAGAACTTTTGTGGACCAAGCAGGTTGTGTGTTAGTGATTAGCAGACTGTACGTCAGTCCCTATACCAATGAAGGACTGCTGCAGTATAGGGCAGCGGTCAGCAGTAGTGCACGGCAACCCTATGTATTGTGGACCGATAGCGGTCCTTACAGAACAGCAGACTGTACTGCACTCAGGCCTATGTACCGTAGCACCCTATACCAAGTTACCAGTCCTTATAAAAACTTTTGTGGACCAAGCAGGTTGTGTGTTAGTGTTTAGCAGACTGTGCGTCAGTCCCTATACCGCTGAAGGACTGCTGCAGTATAGGGCAGCGGTCAGCAGTAGTGCACGGCAACCCTATGTATTGTGGACCGATAGCGGTCCTTACAGAACAGCAGACTGTAACGCACTCAGGCCTATGTACCGTAGCACCCTATACCAAGTTACCAGTCCTTATAAGAACTTTTGTGGACCAAGCAGGTTGTGTGTTAGTGATTAGCAGACTGTACGTCAGTCCCTATACCAATGAAGGACTGCTGCAGTATAGGGCAGCGGTCAGCAGTAGTGCACGGCAACCCTATGTATTGTGGACCGATAGCGGTCCTTACAGAACAGCAGACTGTACTGCACTCAGGCCTATGTACCGTAGCACCCTATACCAAGTTACCAGTCCTTATAAGAACTTTTGTGGACCAAGCAGGTTGTGTGTTAGTGATTAGCAGACTGTACGTCAGTCCCTATACCAATGAAGGACTGCTGCAGTATAGGGCAGCGGTCAGCAGTGGTGCACGTCAACCCTATCTATTGTGGACCGATAGCGGTCCTTACAGAACAGCAGACTGTACCGCACTCAAGCCTATGTACCGTAGCACCCTATACCAAGTTACCAGTCCTTATAAGAACTTTTGTGGACCAAGCAGGTTGTGTATTAGTGTTTAGCAGACTGTACGTCAGTCCCTATACCGCTGAAGGACTGCTGCAGTATAGGGCAGCGGTCAGCAGTGGTGCACGTCAACCCTATCTATTGTGGACCGATAGCGGTCCTTACAGAACAGCAGACTGTACCGCACTCAAGCCTATGTACCGTAGCACCCTATACCAAGTTACCAGTCCTTATAAGAACTTTTGTGGAACAAGCAGGTTGTGTGTTAGTGATTAGCAGACTGTACGTCAGTCCCTATACCGCTGAAGGACTGCTGCAGTATAGGTGAGCGGTCAGCAGTGGTGCACGTCAACCCTATCTATTGTGGACCGATAGCGGTCCTTACAGAACAGCAGACTGTACCGCACTCAAGCCTATGTACCGTAGCACCCTATACCAAGTTACCAGTCCTTATAAGAACTTTTGTGGACCAAGCAGGTTGTGTATTAGTGTTTAGCAGACTGTACGTCAGTCCCTATACCGCTGAAGGACTGCTGCAGTATAGGGCAGCGGTCAGCAGTGGTGCACGTCAACCCTATCTATTGTGGACCGATAGCGGTCCTTACAGAACAGCAGACTGTACCGCACTCAAGCCTATGTACCGTAGCACCCTATACCAAGTTACCAGTCCTTATAAGAACTTTTGTGGACCAAGCAGGTTGTGTATTAGTGTTTAGCAGACTGTACGTCAGTCCCTATACCGCTGAAGGACTGCTGCAGTATAGGGCAGCGGTCAGCAGTGGTGCACGTCAACCCTATCTATTGTGGACCGATAGCGGTCCTTACAGAACAGCAGACTGTACCGCACTCAAGCCTATGTACCGTAGCACCCTATACCAAGTTACCAGTCCTTATAAGAACTTTTGTGGACCAAGCAGGTTGTGTATTAGTGTTTAGCAGACTGTACGTCAGTCCCTATACCGCTGAAGGACTGCTGCAGTATAGGGCAGCGGTCAGCAGTGGTGCACGTCAACCCTATCTATTGTGGACCGATAGCGGTCCTTACAGAACAGCAGACTGTACCGCACTCAAGCCTATGTACCGTAGCACCCTATACCAAGTTACCAGTCCTTATAAGAACTTTTGTGGAACAAGCAGGTTGTGTGTTAGTGATTAGCAGACTGTACGTCAGTCCCTATACCAATGAAGGACTGCTGCAGTATAGGGCAGCGGTCAGCAGTAGTGCACGGCAACCCTATGTATTGTGGACCGATAGCGGTCCTTACAGAACAGCAGACTGTAACGCACTCAGGCCTATGTACCGTAGCACCCTATACCAAGTTACCAGTCCTTATAAGAACTTTTGTGGACCAAGCAGGTTGTGTGTTAGTGATTAGCAGACTGTACGTCAGTCCCTATACCAATGAAGGACTGCTGCAGTATAGGGCAGCGGTCAGCAGTAGTGCACGGCAACCCTATGTATTGTGGACCGATAGCGGTCCTTACAGAACAGCAGACTGTACTGCACTCAGGCCTATGTACCGTAGCACCCTATACCAAGTTACCAGTCCTTATAAAAACTTTTGTGGACCAAGCAGGTTGTGTGTTAGTGTTTAGCAGACTGTGCGTCAGTCCCTATACCGCTGAAGGACTGCTGCAGTATAGGGCAGCGGTCAGCAGTAGTGCACGGCAACCCTATGTATTGTGGACCGATAGCGGTCCTTACAGAACAGCAGACTGTAACGCACTCAGGCCTATGTACCGTAGCACCCTATACCAAGTTACCAGTCCTTATAAGAACTTTTGTGGACCAAGCAGGTTGTGTGTTAGTGATTAGCAGACTGTACGTCAGTCCCTATACCAATGAAGGACTGCTGCAGTATAGGGCAGCGGTCAGCAGTAGTGCACGGCAACCCTATGTATTGTGGACCGATAGCGGTCCTTACAGAACAGCAGACTGTACTGCACTCAGGCCTATGTACCGTAGCACCCTATACCAAGTTACCAGTCCTTATAAGAACTTTTGTGGACCAAGCAGGTTGTGTGTTAGTGATTAGCAGACTGTACGTCAGTCCCTATACCAATGAAGGACTGCTGCAGTATAGGGCAGCGGTCAGCAGTAGTGCACGGCAACCCTATGTATTGTGGACCGATAGCGGTCCTTACAGAACAGCAGACTGTACTGCACTCAGGCCTATGTACCGTAGCACCCTATACCAAGTTACCAGTCCTTATAAGAACTTTTGTGGACCAAGCAGGTTGTGTATTAGTGTTTAGCAGACTGTGCGTCAGTCCCTATACCGCTGAAGGACTGCTGCAGTATAGGGCAGCGGTCAGCAGTAGTGCACGGCAACCCTATGTATTGTGGACCGATAGCGGTCCTTACAGAACAGCAGACTGTACCGCACCCAAGCCTATGTACCGTAGCACCCTAGACAGACCAAGTTACCAGTCCTGATAAAGAGCTTTGTGGAACAAGTGAGTTGTGAATGATTAGCAGACTGCAGCAGAAGGGCAGCAGTCAAGTATAATATTCTTTCTATATTTGGAAGAAAGAATATTATACGTGTACAAGCCTATTACCGTACCACTGATACCAGTCCTGAAAAGAACCTTTGTGGAACTAATAGTAACAGCAAGTCTTTAAAATTATCCTCACTGCCTGACACACTGCTTCCTGCCTGTCCCTATACAAATTGGCAAAAAAGAGTAGGCTGGAACGATTAGCTGGAACAGCTCTTTTGTGGACCTGATAGTAACAGCTAATGATGATGATGATGATGATGATGAAGAAAGACTAATCTGGCTGAGCTGTCCCTAAAATAGCAGCATACAGCGCTCTGTCCCTTTATCTAAACTGACAAAAGAAACTCAGGCTGCTGACCTAACACCTATACCAGTCCTGAAAAGAACTTTTGTGTACCAAATAGCTAGCGTTTTCTCTGTCCCTACTCCACACAGGATCCTTTCCCTACAGTGACAGAAGAAAGAATGTAAAATGGCCACCGGATCGGGTGTATTTATAGGTTAGGGGGAATGTCCAAGTGTCCATGAGCTGTCATGTCTCAATTGGTTGTCCTGTAACACATGATAAACGTGTCACGAAAGGTTAAAGTTCTTGTATACATTAAACACGTAAGTCCGCCGGGGCGAACGACGGAAAAAGGCGTTCGAACCCGCGGACGGCGAAAGTCGGAAATTCGCCGCGAAACGACCGCCGGGCGAACCGTTCGGCCATCACTATGTAGCAACAAGGAGGATTTTATATATCGAAAGGTAAGAGGGTGGTCTTCTATTTATGAGCCAGTAGCTAGGAACATTCAATACTGCTCTACTCTTGATTTAGAAACACATATAATAATGTTAAAAATTATAACTGCAGGATACAGTGTTAAATGGCCAAATAACTAGGGAAGGAATGAGTCCATTTGGTATCCAGGGTAGGAAGGTGAAGAATGAGTATGAAACATTACTAATGAACTGCATTGCTAAGTCAGCTGTTAAAAAAATAAATAATAATTTATATCTCGAATAGCATAACCACTTCAATACCAGGTACTTTCACCCCCTTCCTGCCCAGGCCAATTTTCAGCTTTCAGCATTGTTGCACTTTGAAATTGTGTGGTCATGCAACAATGTACCCATATTAACTTTTTATCATTATTTCAACCAAATAGAGTTTTCTTTTATTGGTATTTAATGGACACTGTTTTTTGTTTGTTTTTTGTTTGTTTTTTCCTAAATAAACTGAACAAAACCCCAACGTTTTGGAAAAAAAAGTGTTTTTCTTCATTTCTGTTATAACAATTTGCTAATAATCTTTTTTTATAAATTTAGATCAAATTCTGCTACATTTCTTTGGTGAAAATAACCCAAATCAGTGTTTATTAGTCTGTAGGAAAGTTATACGGTCCACAAACTATGCTAAACACAGTAGGTATAGGAAAGAATCACCCCCTTTAAAATAATCACATTTTGTTGCTTTGCAGCCTGAAATGAGAACAGACACAGTTTGTGTTTCATCCAGCTGTATTGCAATTATAACAGTGCAATTTATAACATTATGCTGAAAGATATAATACCATCATATCAGAATAAAAATAAAAATGAAAGAACAGAATTACTGAGTTGGAAAAGGGATCCCCCCTTGTGCCAATATTTTTTTAAACCACCTTTTGCTTTAATTACAGCCTTTAGTCTGTTGGAATATGTCTTCTTTACAGAACTGCTCAATTTCAGTTATATTTGATGTTGACTGTTTGTTAGGGTTCAATATTGAGTTGGCCCACCTTTTCCAGCTATAACAGCATAAACTCTTTTGGGAAGGCTGTCCACAAGGTTTAGGAATGTGTTTTGTAGGGGGAGCATGTGCGGATGCCTAGGAGGACGGTAATGCCGGCTTAGAGCTCCGCTCCTGTGACGAACGCGCCGGAGGACTACAGGTCACAGAAGTCCCTAATTCTACACAAAACAAGAGAAAAACCTACTACTAAGACTCAGGCACATATAAGTATGGTTTTAAAGGGTACAAAAGGTAAATTTAAAAGTGGAACAAGCAAAGAGAAATTACCTCAGCCGTCTTCCAAGATGGCTGCAACAGTCTCCTCACAGCCTCATTCTTCACAGCTGGCTAAACCTCCTAAATCCAATATAAACACCACAGAAAATACTGAGGACTCTGATTGTGGTGCTTCGGTATTGGAATCAGAGTTTCAATCTGTCATATTTAAAAAATGTGAGCATATTTTACAGAAGGCTTTGAAACAGACATATTACTGACAAACTGACAAGAGAAATTAGAGAGCTGGGTCAGAGAACAGCTGAATTAGAGATACGAGTAGATGATATTGAAAGTCAAACTCAGCACTACATTTCTGAATTTAATAGTCTTAAAGAAGAGACTGTCATATTTCAGTCACGTTTAGAGGACCAGGAGAATAGAGACAGAAGGGCCAACTTGAGGATCAGAGGAATTCCAGAGACTGTCACGGATGTGAATGCCACTATGATTGCTTTATTTCAGGAATTGCACCCTGGTATCTCTGTGGAAAGATTAGAAATGGACAGAGTGCATAGAGCGTTAGCGCCACGTAAACCTAACGGCCCTCCCAGGGACATAATTGCCAAAATGCACTATTTTCGTACAAAAGAACAATTGTTGGCAGCAGCGAGAGAAAAGGATTCCCTAATGTTCCAAGGACAAGTATACCAACTCTTCTCAGATTTATCTCCTATTACAGTGGCTAAAAGACGAGCTCTTAAACCACAGCTACAAATACTTCAACAGCACCAGATCACTTATCATTGGGGGTTTCCTTTCTCCCTCAAATTCACACATCTGGAAACCAGATATGTATGTCGCTCTTCAGAGGACTTACAGTCAGCCTTGGTCGAATTAGGTCTTGCAGATCAAACCACAATTAAAGACCAATTCCGCAGAGGATCAGCCTCCAGGTCCCCTCAACAAAACACTGCAACCAGCTCTAAGTCATCTACTCCTTCTCACCATAATCAGCATAAACGTGGTCGATTTGAACATCAGCCTCCTAATACTGAAGACTCTATGGACTGAGTTTAAAATAAATATATTTTTTTCTCCTCTTTGATGCATTTCCTCTTTTTCAGAACTGCAGGATTCCACTTTTTCTGAAACAACTTAATTTTTAAGTTACTAATTTTTGCAACTTTATGGCTCTTTGGCTTACAATTCTTTGCTGGCCCTCTTCTATATAAAACTTTTTTTTTTACTGCTTATTTACTTAAACCCCCCCCCCCCCCTTTTTTTTTCTTAATTTTTTTTTTTTTGTCTCCCTCTCTCATATTAGTCAAAGATACTTATGTGGTCATTTCCTGAGGTTATGGTCTTGATAGTCTTTCAACCCCCACCCCCCTTTTTTTTCTGGATAATATAGATACAGTTATTATTATGATAGTATAGATGCTTTTTGTATAGTTCCTGTGGTTCTCCGGCATGGTTCGTCACTTTAGGAACTACTTGCTGCCCTTTCGCCATCCTCAGACCCTTGCTTTTATTATGCAAGACTCTGATGATGGCTGTGGAGCCCCTGTGAGTCCTTTGTTCACTCCCAGGAGTTGCTCTCATACCCTAGTGATTTCTTATTGCATTAACTCACAGTTTTTTCATATTAGGGTTATTCTTCAAAGCTATGTTCTTCTTTATTCTATTCTTTCTTCCCTTCTTTTTTCTCTCGAGATGGTGACCTGTATTCTAAGTTCAAGTCATTGTTCTTATTATGAGCTAGTTTACTTAGACTTTTTATGGCCCCCATAAATATTTTATCTCTTAATGTACAAGGATTTAATATCCCACACAAACGAACAAAAGCAATGAGATCTTTCTCGGCCAAGAAGACACATATAATCTGTTTGCAGGAAACCCATTTTATTGACAAAGCTGCCCCTAAATTTCTTTCCTCCTCATACTCGCAATTTTTTACCGCTTCTACCATGGTTAAACAATGCAGAAATCTCATTGGATTTCACCGCTCTATGCCATTCACCCTCTTAACACAACTAAATGATCCCGAAGGTAGATATCTACTCCTTACTGGATATATAGCAGATATAGCTATTACAATTGTTTCATATTATGCTCCAAATAAAAAAACAGAATCTTTTTTATCCCATCTTTTTCAAGTGGTTGAGACACATAAATTTGGTACTATAGTCCTATGTGGTGACTCGAATATGATGGTATTTCCTTTTCTAGATAAGTCTCCCCCAGCCCCTATCACTAGCTCTAATAAGCTTAATCTTCAACATTTACTTACAAAACATAATCTGGTTGATACATGGCGTGAAACCAATCCGACTAGTAGACGTTTTACATATTACTCCTACCCACATAAATCTTTCTCCCGTATTGATCATATTCTGGTCCCTTCTAGTATGCTACCTGAAATTCTATCATCTAATATTATCCCGTTCACATGGTCCGACCATTGTGCCGTATTCACAACTATTGCTTCTATAATACCCAGATCACATGATACCACCTGGTGCATAAACAACTCTACATTAGCTAACTCTCTACATCGACAGACGATAGAAAAAGAGATTAATGACTATCTTTCATTTAATGATACTGGTGACACTTCCGACTTGACATTGTGGGAAGCCCATAAAACCGTTGTTCGGGGTAAGTTGATACAACTAGCTGCAAAGCTTAAAAAAGAACGTAAACTCATGTTTACAAAGCTGGAAGCTAACTTCACTTCCTGTCATGATACGTTTCAATCTTCCCCAAATGTCATTAATAATGCTAAATTAGATAAAGCCTGTTTAGATTTAGATCTATTTTTAACGGATTCGGCAGATAAACTCCTCCGTAAACGCCAACATACACAATACCTCAAAGCTAATAAACCAGACTCCCTTATGGCCAGAAGTTTAAGATCAATAAATCAAATCAGATCCTCCATAAGATTGAAAATGTCCGGTGATTCATATACCAGTAATCCAGTCAAAATTTTAGAGGTGTTTCGTTCCAAATTAGATAAAATTTACTCCCCTGCTACTGATTTCAATCAGGCCAGTGCGGACAGGCTATTTTCTAATATTAATCTCCCTACTCTTGATATTGAACAAAGAGAGAGACTAGAAAGCCCTAATACTACTAATGAGGTTCAGACTGCTATAAAGGGACTAAAATTACATAAAAGGCCTGGCCCTGATGGCTACTCGGCATCGTATTATAAAAACTTTGAGCATATTTTAACACCAGTCTTAACCAGAGCCTTCAACTCCCTTCTGTCGGGTCATTTATTTCAGCCTGAGTCATTATCTTCTATTATAGTTATGTTACCTAAACCACGATCAGATTGAACTATCTGGTCTAATTATCATCCCATTTCTCTCCTTAACTTAGACATTAAAATATTAGCTAAGGTCCTTGCGTCTCGTTTGAATAATTTTAAAGGTCACCTAATTCATCAAGACCAAACGGGTTTTATACCCAAGAGACAGGCAGGAGACAATATTAGAAGAACACTATTACTTATTCAAGCCGCTAAAAACAGATGTATCCCAACTTGCCTTCTATCTTTGGATATCAGTAAGGCTTTTGACTCACCTTTGAGTCACCTGGCCTTATATGCAATTTACTCTAAAAAAATTGGGTTTTGGTAATCATTTCCTGACTTGGATCTCTTCCCTCTATAACAATCCCAGGGCGTATATTAAATATGCAGGTTATAAATAAGCAATAATAGACATCAGAAGAGGCACAAGACAGGGTTGTCCCTTATCCCCAGTACTTTTTGCCCTACTTATGGAACCTTTGGCACAATTAATTAGATCTAACCCAGATATCAAGGGTTTTGAACTAGGTGGGCATCACCATAAACTGTGTCTTTATGCGGATGACATACTTATTTATCTATCTCATCCCCACATTTCTGCCCCAATTCTTCTGCGAATATTGGAAACATTTTCACATATTTCCGGTCTCTTTGTAAACCCCACCAAATCAAATGCATTGAATATTTCTATAAAACACTCTGACCTATTACAGGCTCAATCCTCTCTACCTTTCAATTGGGTTGATCGCCAATTACCATATTTAGGTGTACACCTTACATCCTCACTTTCTGATCTTTTTGCAGCTAATTATTTACCCCTGCTGAAGCAAGTTACAGGCTTATTAAAGCAATGGTCCGCACTACCACTATCATGGATGGGTCGGATTAACGCAATAAAAATGTCAATACTGCCTAAGTTTTTATATTTATATAGGGTACTTCTCATTTCCATACCTTCATATTTTGTACGACTCACACAGCATAGAATTATCTCTTTTATTTGGAAGAATATTAAACCCTGTATACCTAAATCCACTATATATCTTAGTAAAACCAGTGGAGGCTTGGGGCTACCTAACTTCGTTTCTTACTACTTTGCAGCTCAACTATCGTTGAATATCATTCAACAGAAGACATACCTTTATTGGTATCTATTGAAGCCATTGATTGTGACCCCATATCAGTGGCCAATCTACTATGGATTCAGCCAAAGGACAGATCGCATCTGACTAATCCTATCACAAAACATTCATGGTTATCTGGGATAGATTTGGTAGTTCATGTAAATTACAATCAGTACATAATCCACTTCTTTCCTTTCTAGGGAATCCAGCTTTTTATCCTGCATGAACATTTCCAAAATCTTTTTCAGCATGGTCTTCTACTAATCTGACTAGATTCTATAAGCCATTATCCTCAAATACCTTTCAAACATTCCCTATGCTATGTACGAACTATGGGCTCTCAAACAATGAGATATTTAGATATCTACAAATTAAAAATTTCTATATGCCTCTTATTGGGTCAGGTTTAGCACTTAGTCAGATGTCTAAATTTGAACATAGTTGTATAAGTGACCCACATGTTAAAGGTTTAATTTCATATGTCTACCAAACCCTTATTACCACCCCCAATGAGGTACTTCCATCATATTCTGTTAAATGGGCACAGGATTTGGGTCGAATATTTAACAACAATGACTGGTCCAACATTTGGTTAGCTACTAAATCATCATCTCCCAACTGTTATGCTTTGGAAACTAACTTTAAAGTTCTGGCACGATGGTACCTAGTACCAGCAAGGATTGCAAAATTTTCTCCATCTTACAGTAATCATTGTTTTAGAGGTTTCTCCTCTCCTGGTACTCATCGTCATATATGGTGGGATTGTCCGATGGCGCAAGAATTTTGGAATATCATATTTGCAATGGCTTCTAAAGCTTTCGATATCTATATTGCCCCAGACCCAGCTATTGCACTTTTAAATCTCAAACCAGATTCACTCACATGGACACAATTCAAACTACTTGTTTATATTAATACGGCAGCTAAACAAACCATAGCTAAGGCATGGAAAACCAAAAATTTAATTGTGGTGGAAGCCAAACACAGACTGAACAAAGCTCTCATTTTCGATAAAATGACAGCTATTGAAAACAATAATATTACAAAATTTCACATGATTTGGCAACCACGGGTTAAACATTTTTTTCCTTCTGATTTTGACCAGTCATTGCTGTTCCCACAATAAAATCCTTGTGTATCGCTGTTGTGCTATTGATTTATGTCATGTACCAGGTCACTACCTCGAGAGTTTTCATCTCATCCCTTTTCTTCTCTCTTTTCCTCCTTTTCTATCCCTCTTCTTCTTTTTTTATTTTTTTTATTTCATTTATGTTTTATATTTCAAAAGTTGGTTTATTTCTCATCAACATAGAGAATTGATCTCTCTTTTAGAGGGTCTATTCTTCAAAACTTTCTTTAAATACTGGCTGTGCTGAGCTAAAGTTAACCAGGAAAAGAGTTTTACTTTTTAATTATATCTGCCCCCACCTGTTCACAGCTTGAACCCATTTTGGGGTGGACAGGTGGTCTGGAGGCATATTTCATTAATTCTCTCATATAGTTCATTCCTAATTTAGTTCAGTACTTATAATATTATAGTATACAATCTCTATGTTACTTATACTTTCACTTATAACATACCTAATCTATGTGATCAATACCTGATTATAACTATATTGTTAATTTACGATACTTATGATATGATGCTCGTTATGATCTGTAAACTTCCCTTTTTTTTCTCTCTTGAAATTCAATAAAAAGATTTAACAAGGAATGTGTTTTGCAGAAGCGCATTTGTGGGGTCGGCACCTGCGGACTAAGACTGGGATGCAATTAAAGTTCATGTGCATGTAAAGGCAGGCATCCTGATACTTTTGGTAATATAGTGTATCTGAAAATTTACCAATTCTGATGTACTACAGTAATTGCCTTTCTCAGTTCTTGTGCCCAAAAATACCAGGACAGTAAAAATATCCTCCCCCAAATGACCAAAGTTTTTGTAAGCGGCATGGCAATTTTTTTGAAGTTGTAATTTGTTTGTTGCAATTTTTTGGAAGAGCAAGAGATCAACTTTGCCTGTTTTTACAGCATCAAAAATACATATTTATCCTTTTTCTGATTTAGGTGTTCTTTCGATTGCTAGGCATAAAGTGTTCCATGGTTTTGGAACACACACATTTCTTGTGGGATGTTTTCTTTCTCAGTTGGAAGTGATATAATTTGTACATGTTCATGTACAGTATCTTACAAAAGTGAGTACACCCCTCACATTTTTGTAAATATTTTATTATATCTTTTCATGTAAAAACACCAAAGAAATGACACTTTGCTACAATGTAAAGTAGTGGGTGTACAGCTTGTATAACAGTGTAAATGTGCTGTCCCCTCAAAATAACTCAACACACAGCCATTAATGTCAGGCTTGCACCCGAGGGTACTTAGGGAACTCAGTCAAGTAATTGCCAGACCATTGTTTCTAATTTTTACTGACGGTCTACTGAATGGAATGGTACCAGCTGATTGGAGAATGCAGCACCAATATTTAAAAACCTCAAAAATTGTCTGATAGGTAGATTTGTGAGATTTTCATGAGCAAGCTATAGTTCTTTGGGCAGTAAAGAGAGTAAAAGTGACAAGTATAAATTTGTATTAGTTACAGGCCTAGGGGAGTTTCTGGGTAAGGACCCACCCAGTACAAGTAACATCATATCATAAACTCACAGCCAATAAGACTGAGCCACTAGGCATTTCCACCAGATATGACCACATGTGCCAAGTGTGGGGCATCCTCTGAAACAGGCCAAAGAACTCTTTGGAAGTGCCTTTGAGATGTAAGAAGGAACCAGGTACCAACACAAAACAAAATTATATTTAGGGTTAGCTAACTTTTAGAGGTCTAGGATTGGATCTTGTGCCCATTTAAGAGTATAAGAAAAAGGAGAGACTGTCAAGGGCTCCATATATTTCAGATCTAAGCAAGATATCAACACTGCAGAGTGTGTGTGTCAAGAACTTGCAAAATGTTACAAGATACAGTACCTTCTGTTGTTTTAAGTTTGATTGTGAGAAATAAGCATCCCTTCTAGTTAAAGTATGCTTTAAAAGTTTCAGAATTCATAATAAAAATATAAAAACCTTCAAAAAGTCAGTACAAGCTTGTGTGGCGCTCCCATCCTCTCAAAACTGCTTTATGGACTTTCTAGAGGATAACAGTGGGTTTAACTGAGTTTATGTTTTTTGCTCACAGTATTCCTTTAGGATCTACTGGGCTGAAAAGAATACTTCAGGGTACTTGAGTAGAGTCTCATGAATAAACATTTAAGGAGGAGAGGAGAGAAACTCTAAGAACATTAGACCATGTTATGATCAGACACCAGGTGTAGAAATGATCTTGCCTGTTGAAACAAGAAAAAGTAAGGTGTAATGCATGTAAATGTGATTTATTCAAGAGAAGACATCTTGTGGAGGGGAGTAAAATGTGATGTCTTATTTTTAAGTGTTTAAGTTTTGCCTACAATCCATGAAAGCTCCTCGAAGGTCTTAAAAGTCTAAAACAGAGAGGAGGGATGTGATGGTCCTTTGGGAGAAAATGTATATACTATATATGCAGACTAAATTGGAGTCTCCTCACATGAGGACCCCTTTAAAGTGAGTGGTCACTATGATGAAGATGATTGAAAATGCTTAGCTAATGAGTATTGGATGCATAGTTAGATACAATCATAGCCAGTGAATCCATAATAATGAACATTGTAAATCAGTAATATATATATTGTATTGACTGTATATTTCTGATGTGCCACAGCTATTGGCACTATTTCATAGTATTCCACAACCATTGGGCATTTTTTTATTGCAATGCTATTAACCCTATTCACTACTCCACCCCTGTCCCAACCCCACAGGTGGGGGAAGGGGAGTTACACTTTCTGGAAATGGGCTGCTAATAGGTACCCAAGTGAAAAAAATGGGAACTACTGAGCTAAATATAAGCTTAATGTTCGTGCATATAGGAATGTGACCTGTAATCTGTTCCCTATTTATAGCTGTTATAATCGCAGCACCAGATACAAGGAAGTCTTTCATCCCCATTATTTCTTTCGACTCTGTACATTGGGTGATGTGGAATCTCAGAGCCACATCAAAATTCATAAAACTGAGACTTTCATTTTCAGAGCACTGCTCAGTTTGTAGGCTCCAATCAGGGAGAAGATTATTATAAAACTATCAGAAAACTCAGCTTTCAACGACTGGGTGTCCAGCCACGCTAACAGAAGTCTAGTGATTAAACAAGGTTAATGTATATAGTCCTTCTGACTTCTCTCACTGCCCTTTTCCACAGTCCTATCAAACTCCATTTTTTCCTTCTCAATCAACTATCTGGTCCTGTTGCTCTCTCTTACTCCCTGACTTTTCCAAACAAACAGGTACTAATGGTTGTTGGTTGGCAGTGAACTTTCATTTTAGTATTCATTTCAATTCAATAATAAAACTAGCTTATAGATATTAATATGTGTGTATTCATATATATATATATACATATATATATATATATATATATATATATATATATATATATATATATATATATATTTATAAAATATACTATTATCTCTGAACTTCCCCCTAATTAAGTAATTAAGCTTTCAAAATAGTTTATATACTGAATGGGTAGAAGAGAAAGACTAGTTGAGTTCATCTAGAGTTCCATGAGTGCCTGGAACAAGAAGATTGTAGCCTTGCACATACTTCTAATCACAAGATCACAAGTAAAACGATGCTGTATTTATCTAGTGTATCACCTGTAGTAAATATTTAAGGGTAAGTACATTCTTTTATTAATTATTATTATATTTCTTTAGGACACACTGCCGTAGGCTGGGTTCCATCTTGTCCAGTGCATTAACATATGCATGTTAATGCAGGTTACCGCGTGTGTTAATGTGGATTGCATTGAGGCATTCATTTTGAATGTTACTTAACCACAGTTCACCAATTCATGTAATGTGAGTTACCGCAAAACTAGGTCCACAGCTTTTCTATGTAAAACTTAGCAGTTTGTAAAACTTTGCAGCATATTGGCATGCTCATTGTGCCAACTTTCCAAATATTCATTGTGTAAAGCTTCATTTATAGGGTAATAAATAAGTACTCTCAACTATAAGTGAATCACGGCACAGTTAATAGTTGGAAGTTTTCACAATGTTTTTATAATTTAGAGATAATTTATTATGAAATTGTATTATTTATTTTATAAAAGGGAAGGGTGTATATACTGTATTTCAGCATTATAATGTATGTATCATCTCATTTTATACATTTGGGTATTCTTACAGCAGCTTATCACTAATAAGGGAATGCAGGCTAAACACTGTTTTTCATTTATTTTTCTTAGATGTTAGACTGCAAATCTTTGTTATATCTTAAACAAGAAAGAAACAACCCATCAATAATACAAATATACACAAATTTTGGCTGGCTGTGAAGCAGCTCATGCCAGGAAAACCAGAATCTTTCAAATAGTTCATCAAGCTCTAGTTAAACAATTTTCACAAGTGTATCTGGAAGACCAGTTTATTTAAATGGTTTTACATACTCAAGTTATATTTGACCATGATCCAAAGCTAGAACTATTGTACATGCCTTAAGGGAAGATGACAGAAGTTCTCAACACTTGTAACAATAGAGAGCTTGTTTGATAATATAGGCTTAATGGATCCCTAAACAGTATTGTACTACAAAGCTAATTATTTAAGCAGGTGGCATGGTTCTATTCTTGTGGATTGATACCTTAACTTATTATACCCTTGATTGTACACAAAACATAGTAATTTCATTCAAATAATGCTGGTAAAAAACTCATGCTCATAGAGTAAAACATTATTAAGACAGACAGAACATCTTTGTACATATATATTTTATTTTACCCTGTATTACTTTTATTACATTATTCGACCACACGAGCAATGCTGTTCTTGTACTGAACAAATGACTGCTCATATTTTATGATCAGGAATCACAAAATTATGAACAATGTACTTTTTTATATAAGCCTATCTATTTAAAATTGTTTGTGTGTTTGAATATATCAAAATGGTGGACAAATCAAAACATCCCTATTCACATAAAAGTAATATTGGCCTATGCATTATAATCATTAATAAGCTACACAAAGCCTTTATTGTTACTTATGCACAATTTATTTCCGACATTCGAACCTTGTGTATGTCAACAGGTCCAACAGAAGCCAGACATTTGACCGGCTTCTGTCGGACAAGCATGCTGGAAAACCAGCAGCCGACCGACTTCCAATCAGTGCTCTCAGTGTTCCGGGGGGGGGGGGGGGGGGGTATTCCTCCATCAAAACACAACAGCTCAGTGGGGTAGATTGCTGTACTAATGTCAGATTGCTAGTACAGTGGTTCAGACTGGAGCTGCCAGTTTTTTTTTTCAATTCAACCCAACGGATTGAATTGAAAAAAATTGTTATTGTGTACCAGGCTTAAGAAATAAAGCCATTGAGTATCTGCCAGGAAGACAAAGCCACAGAAAACACCATTGGTTACAGGGAATAAATCATTAAGATTTTCATAAATAAAAGGGATAAAGCCACAAATAACACTATTATTCATAGAGGCAAAAACAGATAACACAGAGGGGGTTATTTACGAAAGACAAATCTACTTTGCACCACAACTGCACTTGGAAGTGCAGTCACTGTAGATCTGAGGGAGATGTGCAAGGAAAATTAAAAAAACAGCATTTTAGCTGACAAATGATTGGATGATAAAATCAGCAGAGCTTCCCCTCATTTCAGATCTACCCCTCAAATTTACAGCGACTGCCCTTCCAAGTGCACTTGTATTGCATAGTGGATTTGCCTTTCATAAATAACCCCCAGAGAGTACTATCAGTCATAGTGATAATCACAGATAATGCCATCAGTTATTAGGATAAAGCCACAGAGAAACCAATCAAGTATAGGGAGAAAGCCATGGAGAACATTATAAATTATAGTAAAAAAACACAGAGGATGCCATCAGTCATAGGAATAAAGCCACTGACAATGCCATCAGTTACAAGGATAAAGTCACAGTGAATATCATCAGTCACAGGAAGAAGGCCACCGAGAACACTATCAATAACAGAGAAAACCACAGAGAATCATATCAGTCACAAGCAAAAACCCATCAGTTTCAGGGAAAAAGCCAAAGGGAATACCATTGATTACAGGGATAAATCTACAGAGAACCATACCAGTCATAGGGACAATGATAAAGAACGTGAAAGCAACACAAAAATACACCAGTCACATGGGAAAAGATGTATGGAATGACAATGATCCACATGAAAACAGCCACAGTATTGAAAGTTGTGGTGTACATAAAAGCCAAATTTAGCAACATTAAAAACAAGAGCTATAATTGTAACAATTGAATAAGTATGGGTAGAAGACCCCATCAAACACTAGCCAATTAACCCTTTAGTTGCCAGGCCCTGTGCTCCATTTTGTACACTCAGGTGGCCAGACCATTTTTGCAATTTTTCCTTTGCTTTTTTATTTTTTACTTATGACTTTCAGAGTTTGTAAAAGACCCCCCCAAACCTATATTTTCTGAAAACACATGATCAGTAGAATAAAAAGAAGGCGCTACTGATGTTTTAGACCCCGTGGTATTTGCGCACAAATACACTAAAACCATTATTAGCAGATAAAAACACAGAAAAATTTACAAAATGCCTATTCAATATAAAAGCTTAACCTGTATTGAGTTAATAAATAAATATTTGTAATTTTTAAATTGCGCCTTTTTGCAAAGTGGTGAAAATTGAACAGACGCAAAAGTGTAAATATCCAAATTTCTCCAAAAATCTGAAGGTTTTCATTTTTTCCTTACATCTTACCCAAACCCATACATTTTCTGAAAGCATATGACCTCTATAATAAAACGAAGGTGCTGCTGATTTATTAGACCCAGTAGTATTTGCGCAAATGTTTATCAAACCATATATTCACACAAAAAACACTAAAACCATTATTAGCAGATAAAGACACAGCTAATTTTATAAAATTCCTGCTAAACCCCTACTAAATCTAAAAGTTTAACCTGTATGGAGTTAAAAAAACAACAAAAAGTTGTAATTATTACATTGTGCCTTGTTTGAAAAATGGTGAAAATCGAACGTACGCAAAAATGTAAATCCAAATTTCTCAAAAAATCGGAAGGTTTTCATTTTTCCCTTACAGCTTTCAGATTTTGTGGAAGACCCCAAAACTATATATTTTCTGAAAGCATATGACCTCTATAATAAAAATAAGGTGCTACCTTTTTTTTGGCGTAAATATTTATCAAACTAATATATTCTCAGAAAATACACTAAAACCATTATTAACAAAAATAGAGCAACAATTTTGAAAAAAAAACGCATTATTTTTTACTTTATAATATATATAATAAATATCCCGATACGTATTCTTCTACATATTTTTGGTAAAAAAAATCGCAATAAGTGATTATTGATTGGTTTGCGCAAAATTTATAGCGTTTACAAAATAGGGGATAGTTTTATGGCATTTTATGGCGACCGGACTCACGGCGCCCTCGCGATGGCAGGGCGGCATTAAAGATTGGATGTACCTGAACGCCAATATGCCTGCTCGTGCCATTCTGCTGACGTGCATTGGCGTGCGCCAGTCGGGAACCGGTTAATAACTGTAAATAACAGCAATTTACTCTAATGATCCAGAGGTTACCATTTTTCTCTTATAGCTTTCAGAATTTGAAAATGCCCCTCAAATTAGACATTTTCTAAAAGCACATGACCTGTACAATACAAAAATGTGCTACTGATTTTTTTGATATGTTTATCATATTGGTATTTTCACAAAAAATACACTAAAATCATTAATATTTCACACAAACACAAAGTAACTTAAAAATCCCTGCTAAATTAGTACTAAAGCATCATTCACATATGGCATACTAAAGTGTACTCCCATGGGGGGCCATGTTTACCTGCACAGGGATGCACAGGTGTTCCCCGTACAGGCAGTACCATTCAATTGGGATGCAGCGGCAGCACAGGCATAGCTGCTGTTCCCAATCTGACATCCGTGTCGATGTGGGTACGCAGACAGTGTGAGCTCTGGGACATAAATGTGGACCTACATGGATATAAAATTGAGAGCAATGGCTGTTTGTGCAGTTGCTACATCACACATTACAACAATGGGACTGCCTGCACAGAGATGCACGAAACACCTGTGCATCTCTGTAAAGGTGTGCTGTGTATGCCCTGTGTGAACAAGGCCTTAGGCGCCGTTCACACAAACACACCGATCGGGTATGCCTGTCCCTTTTTCAGCCGGGCCCAATCAGACCAATTGTTCTCTATGGAGAAGTTGATGTAAATGGACATATGTCCGTTTACCCCCGCCAGCATCCGATCCAGTCCAGTCTGCTAAAAACAGACGGATGGGGATTCCATTCCCCATCAATCTAGCAGATCGGATCTGATGGTATCTGATGGAAATGAACAGGCGGGCAGTTTCCATCCAACCACCCCATAGAGAACAGCGGCTGTGTCCGTTCTGCATCAGTAGAGTGGAGACAGACTTGTCATCCGCCTGTTCAGTGGGGATCAGCAGACAGATCCCCCGCTGAGCAGGCGGATCTGTTTGACAGAGTCTGCTCCATGTGAAAGGTGTCTTATCAGGAGCGCCATCCATTAGGGGCGCAGGGGCGGCGCTACCCTGCAGGGTGCCAATATATAATCTTTTTTTATTTCAAGCCATATGATTAGATTCTGAGGCTCTAATTGGCTTATAAAATGTTGGGCTCGGGGCACAGAGTATTGCACCCGAACCCACCCACTTGTGACAATAGCAAATTAATAATCGATATGGTCTTCCGGCTTCAATGCTCGGAAGCCAAGGAGGGGTGAGTGCGGGGGGGAGACCGTCACCGTGGAGGGATAAGTACAGGGAAAGACCATTGTCATGGAGGGTTGAGTGCAGGGGGAGACCGTCGCTATGGAGGGGTGATTGAGTGTGGAAGGGGGGCCATCAATGTGTTAATTGTTGGTTTGAAACCCAGACTGCTTTTTTATTTTTTTAACTGCAGATTTTAATATGAAGAAATGCCTCAATCTGATTAATCTAAAAGGTAGGGGCAGGTGCCATCATCCATAATTGTTAAATGTTGAGACAAGATACCTGAGGCTGCCCCAAACATGCTCCTGGTAAAAAGGAGTAATTTGGACTATCTCGGTACCCAAGGATTAGGAAGAAATTGTAATTAAAATAACATTTTATTCATAGAGAGACAAAATTAAAACAATTTTACAAAAGACACTATATACAATCAAAAGTTACAACCATGCATTGTTCATGTAGCTGGTTTTGTACCTGGCAGAGAAGCCCAGGACAATACAATGAAAGCTTTGAGTATCCATTATTGGCTTACCAAAATTGGCCGACCTGTTTTTTTGTTTTTGTTTCTATGGATGCAGAGAAAGCATTCATTAGAGTGGCTCTAAATGATTACTGCTCTTGTATATTGCAGCCTGGGAAATAAAATATGAGTGAGGATTAGGGATGAGCTTCGTGTTCGAGTCGGACATCTTGCTCGTTTTAAATAGAGCTTGCAGTCAGTTGTAGGAGATTGTGCGTGCTGTCTGCATGCTCTGAACCCAGTATACACCGCTATATCCACCTATATAGCTAGCTATCTTGCTCGTTTTAAATAGAGCTTGCAGTCAGTTGTAGGAGATTGTGTGTGCTGTCTGCATGCTCTGAACCCAGTATACACCGCTATATCCACCTATATAGCTAGCTATCTTGCTCGTTTTAAATAGAGCTTGCAGTCAGTTGTAGGAGATTGTGCGTGCTGTCTGCGTGCTCTTAACCCAGTATACACCGCTATATCCACCTATATAGCTAGCTATCTTGCTCGTTTTAAATAGAGCTTGCAGTCAGTTGTAGGAGATTGTGCGTGCTGTCTGCGTGCTCTGAACCCAGTATACACCGCTATATCCACCTATATAGCTAGCTATCTTGCTTTTTTAAATAGAGCTTGCAGTCAGTTGTAGGAGATTGTGCGTGCTGTCTGCGTGCCCTGAACCCAGTATACACCATTATATCCACCTACATAGCTCTTCTCTAATTGAGCCATCTGCCATCTGCAGGAGTTAGTGGATGTTGTGTGTGCCTCCAGCACAATATACACTACCCAATTGCTGGTTTTTCCATCTCCCTTCAGGCCATTACCATGTCTGGAAGGCCAGCAAGGAGAGGCAGACAGGCGCGAGCCGATAAAAGAGGGCAAGCAGGCTCTGTGTCTAGAGACAACAGTGCTGGTCGTGGACGCGGTGCATCATCATCATCAGCACGTGGCCATGGGACACGCTTGTCCTTCTTTTCGGCAGCTGGACATGTTGAGCCGCAACATGCCAACGACTTGGTAGAATGGATGACCAAGCCCTCTTCATCCTCCTCATCCACTCTCACTCAGGCTCAGGATACTAGCAAAGCAGCTGCCAACGCATCGTCTTCCCTCCTCTCAATGTCATCATCAGTGACTCCTTCCCTAGATCCACCACGTCCTCCTGAGGAGTCTCCTCAACTCTTTGAGCACAGTGTTGGGTATATGATCCAGGAGGATGCCCAGTGTTTTGTAGGCTCTGATGATGATACTCAGCTAGAGGAAGGCAGTAGCGTGAATGCAGAGAGAGGGGATGCTCAAGAAGGACAGCAATCTGGCAGTCATGTTCCACAAGCTGCAGCATACTGCCAGGTTTGCTCCAGTGATGAAGAGGGAGAGGATGATGAGGGCATTGACTCCACGTGGGTACCTGGTAGGAGAGAGGAGGAGGAGGAGAAGGAGGAGGAGGCACATGTCCAACGAGGCAGGATGCCCTCCGGGGGCCAGCTTAGGGGCAGCACACCGACTGAATCACACCACAGAGCTCCGCCTGTGCAGGTCGCTGCCTCTGTGCGTTATTCTAAAAGTTCTTTGGTGTGGGCCTTTTTTGAGATGAGTGCATCAGATCGCACTGCTGCTATTTGCAACATATGTCTCAAGCGTATCTCGCGTGGCCAAAACATCAGCCGCTTGGGCACCACATGCTTGACCAGACATATGTTGACCTGCCATGCAGCTCGTTGGCAAGCGTACCTCAAAGACCCACACCAAAGAACAAAGCGGACCTCTCCTTGCTCCTCATCAGCTGGCATCTCCAACCCCACTAGACCTTCAGTCCTCTCTGAAACCTGCTCTGAGAGGAATGAAGGTGTAGAATTAGGTGTGTCACAGTCAAGTGCTTCCGGGCACTCTGCTAGCAGTACACCCACGTCCGATTATAGCAGGCAAATGTCCCTGCCCCAGCTGCTGGACCGGTGAAAGAAGTTCACTCCCAGCCATCCACATGCCCAGCGGTTGAATGCTAGCTTGGCTAAATTGCTAGCACTTCAACTGCTGCCTTTTCAGTTGGTAGACTCGGCCCCCTTCCGTGAGTTTGTACAATGTGCGGTTCCTCAGTGGCAGGTCCCCAAACGCCACTTTTTCTCACTGAAGGCGATTCCGGCTCTCTACCGGCATGTGGAAGGCAATGTCCTTGCCTCGCTGAACAGTGCGGTCAGCGGTAAGGTGCATTTTACTGCTGACTCATGGTCCAGCAGGTATGGACAGGGACGTTACCTGTCTTTCACGGCCCATTGGGTCACTCTTCTGGCAGCTGGGAAGGATGCAGGACAAGGTGCAGTAGTGTTGGAGGTTGTTCCGCCACCACGCCTCCAAAATGCTACTATTGGTTGTGACACACCTCTCTCCTCCACCCCCTCCTCTTCTTCTTCCTCCATGGCCTCTTCCAGTGCTCTGTCCTCAGAACCAGCGGTGCTCTGTAGGCGTTCCAGGGGCTACGCATGTACGCAGGCAAAACGATGCCATGCCGTGCTTGCACTGGTTTGTTTGGGGGACAGGAGCCACACTGGGGTGGATGTTTTGCCAGCTCTGCAGGGGCAGGCTGAGAGGTGGTTGACGCCACGCCAGCTTAAGCCAGGAATGGTGGTTTGCGACAATGGCACCAACCTCCTCTCCGCCCTCCGACAGGGACAACTGACCCATGTGCCCTGTGTGGCTCACGTCCTTAACCTGGTGGTGCAGTGGTCCTTGGGCAGGTACCCAGGCTTACAGGATGTCCTGAAGCAGGCCAGGAAAGTCTGTGTGCATTTCCGACAATCATTTAATGCCTGTGCTCGGCTGGCTGAGCTCCAAAAGGAGTTGAACCTGCCCAAGAACCGCCTTATATGTGACATGCCCACCAGGTGGAACTCAACGTTGGCCATGCTGCAGCGGCTGCACACGCAGCAGAGGGCCATCAATGAGTACCTGTGCGACTACGGCACCAGGACAGGGTCAGGGGAGCTCGGTTTTTTCTCACCACGCCAGTGGGGCATGATCAGGGATGCATGCACTGTCCTGTCACCGTTTGAGGAGGCCACAAGGATGGTGAGCAGTGACAGTGCATGCATCAGTGACACTATACCTCTTGTCCACCTCTTGGAGCATACGCTGCGTGGAATAATGGACAGGGCACTTGAGGCAGAACAGAGGCAGGAAGAGGAGGATTTCCTTGCCTCTCAAGGTCCCCTTTATCCAGACAGTGTTCCTGCTGTGCCACCCATCACACAGGAAGAGGATGAAGAGGAGGAGGAGGAGGAGGAGGATAATTGTGTCAGCATGGAGGTGGAGGCTGGCACTCAGCATCAGCAGCAGCAGCAGTCTTGTAGGGATGATTTACAGTCCCAAGAAACCCGTGGACTTGTACGTGGCTGGGAGGAGGTAGCTGTGGATCATGTTGTCCTTAGTGACCCAGAGGACTCCGGACCGAATGCCTCAGCTAACCTATGCTGCATGGCCTCCCTGATCCTGCAAAGCCTGCGGAAGGATCCTCGTATTCTTCGGATCAAGGAGAGGGACCATTACTGGCTGGCCACTCTCCTTGATCCACGGTACAAGGGTAAGGTTGCTGACCTTATCTTGCCATCACAGTGGGAGCAGAGGATGAGACATCTCCGGGAGGCCTTGCAGAAAGGTCTGTGCAACGCGTTCCCAGAGACTGGGAGGTTACAAACTCCTGGTCCTGGACAACGTGTTGCTGAGGCATCGGTTAGAAGGAGCGGTGGAGAAGGTGGCCGTCTGACTGATGCTTTCAGACAATTTTTTAGTCCGCAGCCCCAAGGTATGATCGGTTCCAGCAACCATCACCAGCGTCTGATTTACATGGTGCAGGAATACCTAGGGGCAAGGTCAGACTTGGACACCTTTCCCACCGAAAATCCTCTGGCTTACTGGGTCTTGAGGATGGATCACTGGCCAGAGCTTGCACAGTATGCAATTGAGCTACTGGCCTGTCCTGCATCCAGCGTTCTTTTCGGAACCTTCAGTGCTGCTGGTGGCTTTGTTATCGATCACAGGGTGCACCTGTCCACCGAATCAGTTGATCGACTCACCTTCATAAAGATGAATCAGTCTTGGATCACCCACAGCTACCAAGCACCTGAAGCTGATGTAACAGAATAATTTTTTTTGAAATATCACATCCTTTCAAGACTGCCTATGCTGATGCTGAGTGACTGTCCTGTTATGTTGATTGTCTATCCTCTTCCTCCTCCGCTGATATGTTGGAAGAACATTTTTGGTTCTGGGTGATGCCACCAGCCCAATTTTTCTGCCCCTGTTTAACAGGGGCGTTTAATTACAATTTTTGATGCGATGCTTTGCAGCAGGGCTCATTCCTGCACTACAACTAGCAGCCAAATTTTTCAGCCCCTGTTTAACAGGGGCATGTAATTACAATTCTTGATATAATATTTCACAGGAGGGCCCGTTCCTGTGCCCACCCAGAGTAACTGTGAGGACTTATAGTGTTTTGGCACCAGCACCACAACCACCAAAGGTCAATTTTTCTACCACTGTTCAACAATGGCATGTAATTACATTTCTTGATATAATCGTTCACAGCAGGGCGCTCCAGCACCCACCAAGAGTCACTTTGAGGGCTTACAATGTTGTGGCAAAACTGACACCTTGTTCCGCTATTTCTGCAGAGCATATAGGGCAGTCCCCTACTTTCAAACATCCAACTTACAAACATCTCCTACTTGCAAACGGAAGGAGACAACAGCAAGTGAGATGAAAAAAGACGGACGGCAAAACAAATTATACAGGGGTGATAACCCTTCCCTATGTTTTCCAAAAAGCTTAAAAATAGATTTTTTGACTGGAGCTACACTTTAAAAATTTACCAGTTGAAAATGACAAACAGATTCTACTTAACACAACAAACCTACACAGTCCCTGTCTTGTTTGCACCGCCTGTGTACTGCTGTTCTGAGTATATAGGGCCTGGGGGCCACACGTATTTCCTTTTTTTTAAATGGGTACAGGGTTCCCCTTAATATCCGTACAAGACCCAAAGGGGCTGGTAATGGGCAGGGAGGGCTACCCATGCCATTTTTCTCAATGATTTTCAACTATATTGCAGGAACCAGATATAACATTAAAACCGCAAGCAGTTTTAAATGACGTTATTTCTGTTAAATGTAATTTTGTGCAGGGACTGTTCTAAACACGGGAAACACGTGGCACTTCACATGCATACTACAGACACCCCCCAGGCACCATATTTAAAGTAATATTTCACTTTTTTTTCACTTTAATCGTCATTAAAATCAGTGCTCCCGCCAAAACTGCCATTTTTAAAAACATTTTAGGCATTGACCCATGTCCCCTGGGGCAGGAGCCAGGTCCCCAAACCCTTTTTAGGACAGTATCTTGCATATTAGCCATTAAAATTAGCACTTTTAATTTCGAACGTTCGAGTCCCATAGACTTCAATGGGGTTCTAACGCTCGTACGAATTTGGGGTCCGTTCGAAAGTTCTGGTGCGAACCTAACCGGGGGTTTTTCGGCTCATCCCTAGTGAGGATACTCACTCTGTACACAACCCTGCAGGCCTAAGTGAAACTTAATGGCCACCTATCAGGAGCCTTCACCATTCATAATGACAACAGACAGGGTTGATCCATGTCCCTCATTCTTTTTGTTCCCCAACTAGAGCACTGTTTTAGCACTGATTGTTGTGTAATTGTCAATGGTCCTAAAAAAGGTATAAAAAGTGTTCAATCTGTCTGTCGCAATGTCGCAGTACCACTAAAAATCACAGATCACATCACTACTAGTAAAAAAGAAACTCAAACGCTTATTGCATTTTTTTCCCCAAAAGTTTGTAGAAGAATATATGTTGGCCTAAACTGATAAAGAAATTTGTTTTTATTTTTTAAATTTGGGGTATTTATTATAGAAAAAATATTGTTTTCAAAATTGACACTTTTTTTTGTTTATAGCAAAAAAATAAAAACCACATAGGTGATCAAATACTGCCAAAAGAAAGAAAGCTCTATTTGTGGCAAAAAAAGGATGCAGATTTTGTTTGGGTACAGCGTTACACAACCGCGCAATTGTCAATTAAAGCGAAGCAGTGCCAAATTGTAAAAAGTGCTCTGGTCAGGAAGGGGGTAAAATCTTTCAAAGCTGAAGTGGTTAACAAGTGTACAAATGGACAAAAACTGCAGCAATCCTGTGTCTATATTGGTACATGTCTATTGATCTGCAACACCAATTGTGTCTATAAAACATTATAACAAAATAGCAGCAGGAAAAAGCTGGCACTATTTTAGGACAAGATTGACATCCAAGTGGTGATTTAGACATAGAGGCCTTGAGCACAATCTAAAATCTCTCGCATAAGGAGCCTCTAGTGCAAATCATCATCTCTATCTGTCAAAAACATAATCCCTACACCCCAAAAAGAAAAGGATGTAATTTTTCCTCCATGACCTTGCATAAACTATTTAGAGACATTAAATGGCAGTTTTGCTTTAGGCAGACATACAAGTTTGTTTTAGCACTACCCTCTGATCTGTAATAATAGACACAGGTGCTCTCCTTCTAGAAAAGCAGCACCCATTATTTAGGATGTCATAAAGTTGTTTGTCACTGTACTAGCAAATGCTTATTTATAATCCTTTTGATACTTTAAAACTCCACAGTTAAAAGCTGTTACAAAAGTAACATATTGATCTGCAGCAGGATCTTTACTTTGATCTATACTTTAATCACTTTAAGGGCGCATTTTATCTGCTCTTAAAGTGATTGTAAAGTCTTGTTTAAAAAAAAAAAAAAAACAATATATATTAAACATGTTATACTTAACTCCTCTGTGCAGTTGGTTTTGCACAGACCTGCATGGATCCCCCTCTTCTCTGGTCCCTCTTTACTGCTCCTTGCCTCTCCCTCCTATCGAGTGCCCCCACAGTCAGCAGGGGTACTGGAGCTGAGTCACAGCTCCATGTCTCCATTAAGACACGGAGCCCCGACCTCCCCTGATTGGCTAACTGACTTTGATTGACGTGGGAGCCAATGGTCTGCTGTGTCTCCCAATCAGGAGGAGTGTCCCGGATGGCTTAGACATTCATGGACATCGCTGGAGAGAGATGGGGCTCAGGTAAGTAATTAGGGGGTTGCTGGGGAGGCTGCTAAACACAATAGTTATTTTTTTATCTTAATGCTTAGTATGCATTAAGATAAAAAAAAACTTCTGCCTTTACAACAACCTTCAAATAAGACTTTTTCTAGCACTATTGTAGCCAATATTTTTGCCTCATTGAATTAGCCTCTCTCCTTCAGTTTATTTTCCCTTACATCAGATTGCACCTCAAACAAAGTGCCTGTAAAATATTGTCTCCTGGTCTATATAAATTCCCCAACTGGTATAAATGTATTAGTGTGTGATGAATGACAGCTTAAAATAAGCAGTGAGGAATTGCGGAAAATATACCTAGAGACTTAATTTGCTTCTACAACCCTCACTAATGTTATATCCAACAATAGTGATTGTTTAATTCTATTCATTTGATAATTCCAGATTCAAATCATTTATATTCAAAACCCAGTAAAATGTATCCGGATAGTCCCCATCCCTCTTCCACACTAACAATAAATCATCAATAAATTTGTTATATCACCATATATAGTTCCTAAAAGGGTTCTCCTCTAAAAAGATCAATAATTCATCTCACCACCACATGTATACATTTGTTAAAAGGGGCAGACAATTTAACGCCCATGGAAGTCCCACATTTTTGCAGATAATAATCTTCATTAAAAGACAAAAAATAGTTAAGTGTTAAAAGAAACTGAATGGGTGATATAAAAATTCCTGAAGCTCCCCAGTATATTTGATATCATAAATATGTTTTCCTTAACCCAAAAGCAAAAAGTAATATATTGCAGATTATCAGTCCTCAGATGTAGTGGCTGCATTTATTTTTTCTTTTTTTTTCCCTTTTATTTTCATTTGTGAATACTGACAGTAAATCTGGTATTTTTCATCTTCTTTTAACAGACCTAGCTGCCCAGCGATAGAAACAGTTAGAGGTTTGAGACAAACCATTTAATACTGACCGGGGTTTCTTACAGTGGTCAACTTTTATTATTTTAATTAAAACTTTTAACCCCCCCCCCCAAAAAAAATGGTGTCACAATCAGTTTTATAACATGGGAGGAACTGAAGTGACTCAGGTTTTAGGGCCAGGTTAAATGTTAGAGATCAGTGGCATGGATACTATTGGTATAATTCACATTTGTTTTTTGTACCAAATGTCTTGTACCAAAAGTGTTATGTCAGACTAATGGCATAAAAACAACATGCTTAATTTACTTTCTCTATTAAAGCACTACGTTTTTTTTTGTTTTTTTTCTTCTTTATGTAAGGTCTTGAAAGCAGAAACTCACAAACCTGCAATATAAAAGCCTGATATAAAAGTAAAATTTATCTTTGGATAAATCAAGAATACCCTTACCTACTGGATAGTTAAGGATGCAGAGATATATAATTGAACCCTGTAGAAATATTATTGGTTCTTCCTAACACAAGAGCTTTTGTAACCGCCCCTCAAATGTGTTACACACTTTTAAATTTTTGCTATACAGAGATAAACAGTATACGCAGAAAAGCACAGTGAATATAACTTACAACTTATTGATAATCCATAACAAATATATCTAATTTTGCCAGTAGAAGTAAATTGATTAATATTTGAAGGATTGCTGTGCAACATCATTCCATTTAGCTTCCCTAGCCTTTATAATTGAATACCTATATTTTCTGAATCTTCTCTTTCCCTTTACATTAATGACACTCTTAATTCCATTCAGTGGTCCCTTGTCATACTACATTAAAGCATATCTGGAGCTGAACCATCCATTTATATAACCATTAATAACTAGAACCTCCATCTGGTACTGTTGTCTCCATAGACCATCTTTGTTTCTTACTGGAAATTTAAAATTTTTAAAATAGCAACTTCTGATGCTTCAATGCTTCAAGACTAATGGAATTAAAGAAACATGGTTCTAAAACGTATTTAGTCATGTTGCCTCCAAACAATCTATTTGGATTCAGCAGTTTGAGCGTGGAAAGAAAGTATTGTTCCTTAAAAATTACACTTATGATGAATCATTTAAGCGGTTCCCGACCAGCGCACGCCGATGTACGTCAGTAGAATGGCACGGGCAGGCATATTGGCGTACAGGTACGTCCAATCTTCAATGCCGCCCTGCCATCGCGAGCGTGCCAGTCGGGACCCCCGTGATTCCGGTCGCGGGTCCCGCAGACTCGAACGGCATACCCGCGATCGTCTCATGGGACGGCTGAATGGAGAAATGCAGTTGTAAACATAATTTCTCCATTCTGCCTAGCAACTAGTGATGCTGATCTCTGCTCTATGTGATTGGAGCAGAGATCAGTGTTCACTAAATGAAAGCCCAGCCCCCCACAGTTAGTAACACACCCCTAGGAACACTTAACCCCTACACTGCCACCCACTGGTTAACCCCTTCACTGCCAGTGTCATTTACACAGGAATCACTGCATTTATATAGCAGTGATTGCTGTATAACTGACAATGGTCCCAAAAATGTGTTAAAAATGTCCGATGTGTCCACCATAATGTCGCAATCACAATAAAAATAGCTGATCGCCGCCATTACTAGTAAAAAAAAATAATAAAAAATTATTAATAAAAATGCCATAAAACTATCCCTATTTTGTGAACGCTATAACTTTTGCGCAAACCAATCAATAATCATTTATTGTGATTTTTTTACCAAAAATATGCAGAAAAATACGTATCAGCCTAAACTGAGGGAAAAAAAAAATGTATTATATATTTTTGGGGGATATTTATTATAACAAAAAGTAATAAATAATGTGTTTTTTTCAAAATTGTCGCTCTATTTTTGTTTATAGCGCAAAAAATAAAAACCGCAGGGGTGATCAATACCACCAAAAGAAAGCTCTATTTGTGGGAAAAAAAGGACATCAATTTTGTTTGGGAGCCGTGTCGCACGACCATGCAATTGTCAGTTAAAGCGTCGCAGTGCCGAATCGCAAAAAGTGATCTGGTCTTTGACCAGCAAAATGGTCCGGTCTGTAAGTGGTTAATGTAAATAAGAAAATATCACAGAATACTGTGCATATGTGATTATATCATGTGAAAGGCCATAACAGTATTATGACTTTTTTGCTAAAGGAGGTGGCAATAGTGTGAATATTTGCTTCATTTACTAAATCTTGTGAAAAGAACATTCTTGCTCACTGAGTATACAGTCAGGTGAGGAGGCTTTTTACATGATAAGAACAATAAAGTGAATATTCACACAATTTAAGTACGTTATATACGTATCTACAAATCTGCCAAATATAATATTATGGCTTCTTCTTGCTTTTGGCTCCTCTTTGTTAGAGTGCATGCACATTAAAGCCTTTCACTTTGCGCCTGTTACCATTTCTGCCTTATTTAGATCTGTATGTAAAAGTGATGCTAAGTGAGTGAAGTGGTGGCTAAGAAAGAATATAGCAATGTTCCTGCCAAAAATGCAGCATTTCTAAAAGATGCATGTCTCTGCAAAGAAAGAAAATAAAGAGTATGACACGTTGCACTGTCTGAATTTAGAGACACGCACCTGCACTGTATGGCTGCCAAATTGGAACCAGCAGCCACTACATCCCAGTATACAGGTATGGGACTACCTGCACATGGTAGCATGGAACACCTGTGCGGGCAAAGATGTACGCTTAAGTACACCCATGGGAATAAGGCCCATGCTAGTTTCCATCTGATATCTTATTTTTGAAGATTAATTAGGCAAAAGATGGGAAGAAAACAATTACACCCGTGTGCAGAGATCCCAAATTAATATTAATTCAGGAAGCAACAAATGCCCCATTAGTAAATAAATATATTTTTTTTATACTTATCACATTTTGTTTTATTATCTACTGCTTCTGTGCTCACTTTATAGACATAAAACTCACAGCTGTAAAAGTATGATGTACAGTATTACTGTAAGTGATGCTTTCAAATCACATAGCAAAAAAATTATCTGTACTTAAATAAAACAGAACTTAATTTTCTCATAGGACCATTACAGGGTAATGATTATTCTGCTGGAAATTAAAAATATTACCTTAATAACCAAATCAAATTTCTGGTGCAAGTCTCTATTTACTGGCTTCAGCAGTGTGAGCACAGCAGTTGTACGATTCATATGGAAATATTCAGTATAATCCTCGGGAGTGCCTGGGAGAGAAGAAAGCGTTATGAACATCTAATTGATAAAAAAAACTAAAATAATGATTGTTTATAGCCTAGCACCTTATGTATGTGTGATGCTGTTTTTATTTGATATTAAATGAGCCAATAAAAGTATTCATTTCAGCACACTGTTCATAAAAAATGCAAGATCGCTTAAAAGAAGCAGAATTTAATATGATCAGGGATCAACTCCATTGCATATGAAACCAACAGTTTAATAGCGTCTCTGCTTTTAATAACCCATCAAATATTTTGTTGAGCAATAGACAGGTTCTTTTGCAGTGAATGACATTTTTTCTGGTATTTAACTATGACATATTTAAACAAAAACACGAAGATTGAAAAATATAAAAGAATAAGCAAGATAATACAGGGGGCTTGCCGATTACATTGGTAGGTGGTAAAATAGGCACGGCGTCACACTAAATTTATAGGAATAAAGTGTTCCCATTCTGAGTACAGTTACATTGAATAAAAACAAAGTTTGAAGTTCTGAAAAATGGTTCAAGGAGCTTATTTAAATTATTCAGTGGGACTTCATTCAATGCTCCTATTCCTTTCATCCCTGAAATCACTGGTAAATTTTAAGAATACAGTTATGCCACTTAGGTATATGCATGTACCTCTGTTATCAACCAACATAATGTCAGTTAAAAGGATACAAAAAAGTAAGGTCAGAATTAGCATTGTGATCATTCTTCAAAGTAAATGAAGCTGTCCATGAACAGCTTGAATAATAATAACAATCTGTGAAGTTGAAGGGCAGCAAGTAGTATGTAATGGAAATAACACTAGAATATTTGGAGAAAATAATCAATTTCTCCATTTTGTAAAAGAGAGAAAACATACAGTATAATTGGTTCTGTACAGAGTAAATTATTGAATGGAACTACCCAATGATGATTGTATGTCTACATAGACCTTGCTTTTTCTATGAACCTCTCTAAAAGTTTTTTACAAAATTCATTTGAGGATCCCGGTGTATGCTTCTATGCAGGACAGCGCCTCCCAATCTTTCCCTATATCACTCTGCATCCCCCCTCACAAGAATAGTAGATTGGTTCCCCAATAAATCCTCTAAACAGTGGACCCAAGTTGAACAAGCTCTCTCAACCTGCGATACCCGAGCTTTCAATTGCATCAGTCATATCCACAGGAATTAACCATCCTTCCTCCATATTCTTACACTCCATCTCCTTACCTTCTGGGACAAACTAATCCCCAAACTTCAATTTCCTAGTGTCATATGTTCTGTAATTCCCCTTTTTGTAAAACTTGCAATCCTTGCTGCCCTCACTGTCCTGAATCTCCCTTGCATTGTCCTACTCTCTATACCAACAGGCTCCATTAAACAAACTAAATGGGACATCCTGTAACATTCCCTCACTGCTGCATGCACTGGTAATGGGTCACCCATCTGTGAGTTAGCTTGTAGCCAGGTGAATATAGTTAGAACTGTGGCATTACGGCTCTGAATGGGTTATGTTACAAGCTGGAACTACAAACCTATGTTGTAAAATGTTGAATTTGTAATACACTTTAGTATCCCCTGCCCACTTTTGTATTCATTCTGTATCCTTTAATTGTTTTATATAAACATTCAATAAAACATCATGCATACATATGTCATGATTATCATTAATAGATCCTTAGAATTTAATGATACACTCAAAAATAAATAAAAATGGCTGGAGATATTTTATGTTGCCAGTCAACTTATTTAATATCATAAACTTCAATATTCACTAAAAAATATCTTGGTTGTTAGAACATTTTTGCATTACAAACTTTATGGTATACCATATCTATATATCAAGTCTTTTGTACACAAATACTAAAAAGAACCAAAACACACTATTTAACGGCATTTAAGAAGAATGTCCAAAGGAAGGGTCCTGCATGTCACATACTGTTATAACTTGCCTGGTAATAAATCAGTAACAATCTTATAATGTCTCAAATATAAAGGTTAGTAAAGTATATGTTACTAAATATATGATCACTTGTCACAAAGTATATTCAGAGATGTAAACAAATCCATGCATATAATGACAACAATAAAAAAAAAACATCCATGAACAATCTCAAATGTATACCCCCAAACATTTTCATGGAAAATACATTTTAGTGTACAAAAACACAATATAATACCCAATTCTTTTAAAACATAGAAGATGATGTTACATTGAGTAAAAAGATACCTAACATGTCTCGCTTTAAAAATGGAATGACAACAAACTACACTCTACAGTACATTAAATGACCCATAGGCAACAATTTGAAAACCTTTACTTGTTATAAGTTTAGAGTTAAATAGGAGGTCTGGTGCTAGAATCATTGCTCTCATTCTGATGTTCGCTGAGATACCTCACATTTGTTGTGCGATCACCATTTACATATTCATGCAGGATGTGTGGGTTTGCGGGGGGGAATGGGCACTTCAAAATTATTATTTTTTATTTATTTTGTTTCAATATACTGTCTTTTTATTGTTTTTTTTTTTTTTTTTTTTTTTTTTTTTTAATCATCAACTTTGTTGCTATAACAAGGGATGAACAACATCCCTTCTGATACCATAGGCAGTGACAGGTACACTTTACTGAGAGATCGGGGGTCTAATCTTCTACTCCCTCCAAAGCAGATGAAAAAACTGGCTTTATCAGATGGAAATGGCCAGTAAACAAAAGACCAAAATCAGAAGTGGTGAAGACCTTGTTGCTTTTGGTTTCTTATACCACAGAGGTGACTGGATAACAGAAGGTCTTCTTTCATCTCTATGGTCAGCCCATGTGACCATCCACAGCGGCCCTGGGCTCCCAGGTGGGGTGGTAGTATGCAGCAAAGTGGGGACGCCCTGACACTGCTTGTAAAAGTATTTGGGCAGATGTTTGGCTGCTCTGATCAGTTTTAATATAAACTGCATCACCAGCTGAAAAAAAAAATTATATCAGGATCATGACTGCAACTATAGCCATAATCCTGATATAACCACCACTTCCTGAGGAGAGAGCAGGAGGTAGCATAGCTCAGGATGGACGGCAGGAGGAGGAGCTGGCCAAACTAACTTTTCAAGTTAACCCACAGGTGGTTAGTTTCTAGGACACAGGGCAGTCCCAAGCAACTAATCACCAGCTTGTTACTCTGGCTGGTGAACTGTGCTGCCTTCCACTCTCTCCACTGTGTGCACAGACAGATTCCTGATTATGTGTGAGGGGTGATGTTAAGAAAGCAGAGAACACTGCTATGGGCCACTGCTATGGAAAGGAAGGGGGGCAGAAGACACTGTGGGGGGGCAGAGGTCACTGCTATGGGGGAAAGGGGGGCAGAGGACACTGCTATGGGGGAAGAGGACACTACTGTGGCGGGAGGTTATGTGAAGGGGCAGAGGACACTGCTATGGACAGGGCCTCAATAGCAGTGTCCTCAACTGCCCTTCACATCACTCTCCCACAGTAGTGTCCTCTCCCCCCCATAGCAGTGTCCTCTACCGCCTTTGATATCATCCCCACAGTAGTGTCCTCTGCCTCCCTTTTCCCATAACAGTTACCTTTGACCTCTACCCCCCCAGCAGTGTCCTCTGCCCCCCAATCTCTCCCATAGACAGTTTTTAACAAGTAGCTGGGGTTCAGATTTTACTGTCCCCCCTACCCTGGCACTCTAAGGTGGCTGATTAAGCAGGCTTACGCTGGCTACTCCTATAGGCAGGGTCACCCCAATAGCAGTATCCTCTACCGCCCTTCCTTCACATCACTCCCCCACAGTGGTTGCTTCCCCCCTATAGCAGTGTCCTCTACTGCCCTTCATATCACGCCCCACAGTAGTGTCCTCTGCCCCCCCCCTTTTCCCCATATCAGTGACCTCTGACCCTCATGTCCCCTTTTAGTAGTGCCCTTTGCCTCCTCTCCCCTCCCATAGACAGGTATTTTAAAAACCTGAATTACCAGCAAGTGGCTGGGGATTAAGATTTTACCAACCCCTACCCTGGTGTCATAAGGCGGCTGCTTAGGCAGCCTCCTTAAGGCGTCAGAGTGGGGGGAAGGGGGGGGCAATAAAATCTGTATCCCCAGCCACTTGCTAGGAATTCAGATTTTTAAAATACCTGTCTTCTGACAATCCCCTTTATTTCCCTACTGCTGCAGCTGAAAGCCAGCTTCTTCTCCTATGCCTCCCCTGATGCCCCTCCTGTCCTTGTTCCTCTTTTTTTCTGCTTCCCGGCCCCCTGCATACTCCCCTATTATCAAAATCCCCCACAGGGGCTCCTATAAAAATTGAAAAAAATCCACATCCACTGACCTACTGACAAGTCCACTGCCCTACTGACACCAACCACTGCACTACTGACTCCATTCACTGCTCTACTGACTGACACCATCCACTTTTAAGGTAGGCAAAGTTTGTATTTTTACAGTGACATATGCTTTATTATATATATATTTTTAAGTTTCCCTTACTATTTAGTTAGGCCTTGCTAGTTAATTTCTTTAAAATAAATTATGCTAAACCCCAGTGATCTTTGATCTCTTTCATATTGTTCCGTTGGATCTCCACCTCTCAAAGGTTGCCTACCCCTGATATAAATAATAGACGGGGTGAGCTTCTATCCTATCTATCCTACCAAAGCTATCCTTAGTTTATATCTATAACTTAAATACATCTTGTGTCATTTACATTAACAATATGTTTGAATATTATATAAAATATAATTAAAAAATTTTCTGGATTATCCCCATTAGGTTAGTGGGTACCATGTCCAATGGGAATAGTGATGCGACATGGTGCAGATCTAGTGCCATATATATGTTCCTTTGGGAACCATTCGTGGTTTTATACTGCTGGAAACTAACATCCTGAATATAAGCAGCCGGCAACTGTCAAGAGCATCTAATGCTCCTGCTCCTCATTTCAGCATCCTGAATTTGGCTGTGACATTCTCTTTGTCTCTGTCTGTCCACCTGCAAGATGATTAACCAGTTCCCGACCAGCGCACGCCGATGTACGTCGGCGGAATGGCACGGGCAGGCATATTGGCGTACAGGTACATCCAATCTTTAACGCCGGCCTGCCATCGCGAGCGTGCCGTCTGCGGCGTGCTCGCATGCTGGTCGGGACCCCCGTGAGTCCGGTCATGGGTCCCGCAGACTCGATCACGGTGGGCATACCCGCAATCGTCTCACGGGGCAGCTGAATGGAGAGATGCCGTTGTAAGCAGCATCTCCCCGTTCTGCCTAGCAACAAGTGACGCTGATCTCTGCTCCATGTTTGAACTTTTGTGCAAACCAATCAATAATCACTAATTGCGATTTTTTACCAAAAATATGTAGAAGAATATGTATCGGCCTAAACTGAGGGGAAAAAAAATGTATATATATTTTTGGGGGATATTTATTGTAACAAAAAGTAAAAATTAATGTTTTTTTTTCAAAATTGTCGCTCTATTTTTGTTTACAGCGCAAAAAATAAAAACCACAGGGGTGATCAAATACCACCAAAAGAAAGCTCTATTTGTGGGAAAAAAAGGATGTCAATTTTGTTTGGGAGCATGACCGCGCAATTGTCAGTTAAAGCGATGCAGTGCCGAATCGCAAAAAGTGGTCTGGTCTTTGGCCAGCAAAATGGTCCGGGCTGAAGTGGTTAATGTGGCCAGTCTCTGGGGGAAGATCAAAATCTGCTTTAAGCCAGCCAAGCCTGCAGTCTCATGTTGGTGGTAGCATGTGTAATACGTGCAAGCTTTCTGTCTGTCTGTCTGACTTGCTCAGCTCTGTCTTTGGATTCCCCTATATATGACCTCAGATCGGATATTGATTATTCTCTGAACTCTGCCTGCCTTTTGATTACCGGTTGACCCTGACTAATCTGAACCTTGCCTGCTTTGTACCTGGACTGTCATTGAACCACTTTGCCTGTCTGCCAAACGCAAGTACCAATTTGCTTTGCTCTGTTCACGTCTGCCCTGGTGTGGTGGCCAGGCACTATAGCATTGTGTATAAGACCTGGGGGAAACCAAGTACCAGCAGGCCTGCTTGCCTTATGGGAAAATGGGCTGCTATAGGTGAAGAACATATATGCTAGATATAGTGTCTAACCACCTTCATATGGATAAGTGTGACAGCAAAACTGCAAAGTATCATCAGCCTGAAAGGGAGCTTTAACCATACTCAACAGGTGCTGGATGAACCAATAAAGAGTACATAGGAATTGCAGAGGTGCAGGCACCAGAAAAGGGTACAGCATTAGAGGGACCAGTCCTGAGCTGACACATAATAGTAAATAGGCCTAGTTGCATGATGTTAGGGATATCAATCAAGCAGTGACATTGCTGGAGTAACTCTACTGACTCTAGTTGCCAGGGGAAAAACTCCACCAATGAGAATGGAGATGGGGTTACAGAAAAACCTAGAACGATTCTGGTGTTAGAAGACTCTTAGCAGGGCAGCTAGGTCAATCTATTACAAAGACCATGATCTCTGAATAGTATGTTGTTTACAGGGCACTTGGGTTTTGCACATCAGATAGACAGATTGTTAGGTGGGGCTGGGGAGGACTCAGCTGTCATGGGGAAGATGGAACATTCTAAATGATCATTTCAAGGACTTTCAGTAGATGCTATATTAAAGAAAAGAACCCCTAAGGCAGTATTATCAGAAATAATGCCTGCACCTAAAGCCACATGAACTTAAGACAAGTGGCTGAGGATCTGGTGAAGAAAGGAGGGTTTTGGGGGGTTCATGGAGAACTGATCTGATTTTTGGTCAGTTACCGGCTCTACAGCAGGGACAGGCTGCACTTAAATGGGGAGAGTGCAGCTCTGTTGGGGGGACAAAATGGGCAAAAAATGTGGAGGAGAATTTAAACTAGGTGGAGGGGTTGAGAGAGATCAGTGGAAGCAGTAAGCAAAGGTCAGAGGGAGCTATTGTGGTCAGTATCGGTAGTGTACCTAAAGGTGCCTAAAGGTAGATTACCTAAAGCATGTAGGCTGGCAGAAACCTATTGCAGCCTCAGAACAAACAAGGCGAAAATATGCACTGGTACAAAATCAAAAGGAAGTCACAGAAATGCTAGAAGCTTTAAAGGCTTATTTACACTTGAAACTCTTCAGAGCCTCCAGGCTTCTGGATCCAGTGCAGAACTTAATAGGATTCTGAAGAAAAAACAAGCTTGTTTCCCCTATATCGGTCATCAACCATGGAGCTCCTCCCCATAGGTAGGTGAGAAACCTAGAAACTTAGGAAAAATTCATTTATGCCCAGGGTGCCCCTAGTGGTGATGTTTTTTTTCAGAGCTCAGGGAATGGGCCTTGCAAAAGATTGCAAGATTGCAAAACATAAAGCTGCAGAATCATCTTTGGACATATAAGGAAATGCCACTCAAAATTTGCCTGTGACAGGACCCATTACACCAGATGTATCCAAGCAAATGGCTAATCAGGCTCAAAAAAATCCAATTGGCTCCTTACAGAAGCTTGCTATATATTGAGCTGTACCACCCAGAGTTTCCATCTTGGTTTCCAGTTGTTAGCCCCTTCTAATATCCCAGACTGGAAATTGGTACTATAAACAGCTTTGGGTTTTTTCCACAGTAACCAAACTACCAGAGACAAGCAAAACATTTCTGTTTTTGCCATTAAATCCAGCCTTAGATGGTGTAATTTTCTTTCTTGTAACCATGGGTCAGTCAGTGTTGATGGGGGATTCGCTCCTATGGAGCTATTGAGTTCTGCTGGTGGGGGGGAGTTGTCACAGCCGGGAGAACTCACAGTGATTATTGCTAACGGCTATTACTGTTGGCAATACTTGCAAGAAAAATCCAACCGTCTAGTTGTACCCAAGTTCGATTGATCAACTTAGGTACAATCAGCCTGCTCATACATGGTTTAAATCTAAGCCAGTCCAGCAGTTCAAACCTGCTTTAAAGTCAAGGCCATTGTTTGTTTTTCTGAGTTAGCTTCTGACAGGGCAGAGCCTGCAGGGGTAATAGGCACAGATGAGTAGTTATCTTCCATGGTAACCTGGAAGCGCTGACTTATCTGACATCTGATACTCTGCAGGCAGCTGTCCTAACATATGACATTTATTATAGGCATTCAGGTCTCTATCAGTAACTTTGTTCTGTTAGAACCCGACAAGCATGACTTTCCAGTATCCACATTCAACCTTTAACAGGTGGCACCTTTTCTTATCTGATATTGTTGCTAGGATAAAGTGCACATTTTCTTTAGTGGTCACCACCACCACATTTATAACATGTGTCTTCTCAACCCCTTCAGGCTTAATAGGGACTTTTCCACCATTGCAGAGGCAGCTGCAGAAACTCTTTCATGAAAACTCGAACAACTACAGACTTCTGCTTGACCTGCTAACCTTGCACTATATGCTACATTTTACCTGCTCTGACCAACAATCAGTTTCAGCACAGAAACAACTTTTTTCCCAGGTGACAGCCTTGCCAGAATTCCTGCTTCTCAAGCGACTACACAGACATACACTTTTTAAAGTTTTTCTAAACCCACAACAGTAAAATCAGTCAGAGATTGGAATATCCACTCAACCTCCAAAGACTGGGTCCAATTAGAAAACTTGTTTGCCTCGATCCCGGTAGCCCAAACTCCGTGTCTGATTCCGAAACATGTCCCACTAACATATTCCTCACACCCAATAATTTCTCCGACACTCTCCACTTTTCGATTCACATGTGATAAATACAAAATTTCATCAACTTTAGGACCCCTGACGCCAATTAAACTCAACCCGGACTTTTTACCGGGGATGCAGTCTTCCTTCCTAGCAGATTGCTGGCCACATACCACTGTTATTGCAGACCAGTTTTTTGAGAATAACAGCCCGCTTTCATATTCCAACCTAAGGACTAAATTAATGACGGACAAACTCTCACTCTGGACGTACACTCAAATCAGACATTATCTGGACACCAAAGCTAAAAACTTAGAATGGTCGAGACGTTAGACACCCTTTGAAGAAATGTGTATACGTAAAGAGCCCCAAAGGCACTTAATATCATTCACATATAACCTACTGTTCACAAACAAACAACTCTCTGACAACTGGGCCCATAATAAGTGGCAAGAAGAACTTCCTATTAACTTTACGGAAAGGGACTGGGAAAACATTTACACAATTGTCCATAAAGGATCCCTAAACGTATACGCTCAAGAAAACGCTTACAAATTACTCTCAAGATGGTATAGAACACCCCTAAAACTACACAACATTTACCTGACAACCTCCCCACTCTGTTGGAGATGCAAACAAGAGAACGGATCCCTGTTGCACATACGGTGGTCCTGCTCCAAACTTCAACCATACTGGAAAGAAGTTCATAGACTTACTCAACAAATCACCACATACACTTTGGAATACACCCCTGAACAACTCTTATTGCACAGAACGCCTCCACCACATTGTGCATACCTAAAATCCCTGCCCATGCACATGATTATGGCAGCAAACATGTGTATTCCCTCTAAATGGAAATCGTCTGAACCACCTTCTTTAACCACTTTCAGACCGGACCATTTTGCTGGTCAATGACCAGAGGTCTTTTTACAATTTGGCACTGCGCTGCTTTAACTGGTAATTGCGCGGTCATGCAATGTTGTACCCAAACAAAATTTGCGTCCTTTTCTTCCCACAAATAGAGCTTTCTTTTGATGGTATTTGATTGCCTCTGCGATTTTTATTTTTTGCGATATAAACGTAAAAAGACCGCAAATTTTGAAAAAAAATGATATTTTCTACTTTTTGTTATTAGAAAAATCCAATAAACTCAATTTTAGTCATACATTTAGGCCAAAATGTATTCAGCCACATGTCTTTGGTAAAAAAAAAGTCAATAACTGTATATTTATTGGTTTGCGCAAAAGTTGTCACATCTACAAACTAAGGTACGTTTTCTGGAATTTACGCAGCTTTTAGTTTTTACGACTGCCTATCTCATTTCTTGAGGTGCTAAAATGGCAGGGCAGTACAAAACCCCCCCAAATGACCCCATTTTGGAAAGTAGACCCCATAAGGAAATTGATAAGTGGCATGTTGAGCCCATTGAATATTTTATTTTTTTGCCTCAAGCGATTGAATAATGACAAAAAAAATATTTTTTTTTTTTTTACACAAAGTTGTCACTAAATGATATATTGCTCACACATGCTATGGGCATATGTGAAATGACACCCCAAAATAAATTCTGCTGCTTCTCCTGAGTACGGGGATACCACATATGTGGGACTTTTTGGGAGCCTAGCCGCGTACGGGGCCCCGAAATCCAAGCACCGCCTTCAGGCTTTCTAAGGGCGTAAATTTTTGATTTCACTTCTCACTACCTATTACAGTTTTGAAGGCCATAAAATGCCAAGATGGCACAAAACCCCCACAAATGACCCCATTTTAGAAAGTAGACACCCCAAGCTATTTGCTGAGAGGCATGTTGAGTCCATGGAATATTTTATATTTTGCCACAAGTTGCGGGAAAATTACAAACTTTTTTTTTTTTTTTCACAAAGTTGTCACTAAATGATATATTGCTCACGCATGCCATGGGCATATGTGAAATGACACCCCAAAATAAATTCTGCTGCTTCTCCTGAGTACGGGGATACCACATATGTGGGACTTTTTGGGAGCCTAGCTGCGTACGGGGCCCCGAAAACCAAGCACCGCCTTCAGGCTTTGTAAGGGCGTTACAGTTTTGAAGGCCATAAAATGCCAAGATGGCACAACCCCCCCCCAAATGACCCCATTTTGGAAAGTAGACACCCCTAAATTTAGGGGTACTCTAGTGAGACTAGGTAATAAATGGCGGGTGCCCTGAAACTATAAAAAAATAACTAACCAACCAGCGTTACCTGTAAGGCCGCGTACACACGCGCGGACTGTTGGCCCAACTTTGTCCGTCCAACAGTTTGAGCGAACAGTCCGCTCAAACTTAGCATGGACGGACATGGCCACACACGACGAACGAACAGTTTGCTGAAACCGTGCGCGATGACGTGAACGGCACGTACGACGGGACGCAAAATACGACGTCCTATACACTGCATTATAACTTTCGGCTTGAAAATCCTTTCTGAGCATGCGCGGAACTTAGTTTGACGAACAAGCCTACACACGGGCGGACTGTTTGTTGAAACAAGGTTTCAGCGGACAGTTTTTCGGAATTTCCGTAAAACCTTGTCCGTCCAACTGTCCGCTGAAACTGTCCGCTGAAAGCCCACACACGAGCGGACTGTCCGCCCAAACACTGTTCAGCGGACAAGGTTGGGCCAACAGTCCGCGCGTGTGTACGCGGCCTTACAGTTATATGGTGATCACTGGTGAAAGGGTTAACTAGGGGGCAATCAGGGGGCTTTATGCGGTAGTATATGGGGGTCCCTGGCGCTATAAAAAGCTGCGGCGAACCTAAATACCTACCTGCCTAACTAGCGTCACCTGTGACACTAATACAGCGATCAGAAAAATGATCGCTTATTAGGCTGGGTTCACACTGGAGCGATGCGGGAACGCCACGAATCCGCGGCGGGTTCCCGCATCGCATGCCTCCCGGCGGCAGTTCACATTGCCCTATGCGAACTGCTGGGAGTGTCAGTGAAATGTTAATGACACCCCCAGATCAGTTCGCATATCGCAGTGCGATCTGCAAACTCGGATCGCATGGTGTGAACACCCATGCGATCCGATTCTGCTGCGGACCAAAAAAAGGGTCCCGTGCGAATTTGCGGCGGGTGCGGCGCGAATTCAGCCATACTATCTGTATGGCTGAACTCGAATCGCACAGAGATCGGATGTGATTTGCACTGCAGTGCGGTGCGAATCACATTCGTTCTCATAAACCGCTGCAATGTGAACCCAGCCTTAGTGACACTGGCGACGGGGGGTGATCATGGGGTTAAACCTTTATTGGGGGGGTTCGGGGGGTACATTAGAACTAAAGGGGGCTAACCCTAACTGCCCTAACAGTTATTACAGTCACAAATGACACCAATGCAAAAAAATAAAATAAAAAAATGACATTGGTGTCACTGTGACTGGGGGGCAGGGGTAATTGGGGGGGGGTGATCGGGGGGGTGTGAGTGTGCCTGGCATGTTCTACTGTGTAGTGTTGTGTTGGTGCAACTCACCGATCCTCTCTCCTCGGTGTCGGAACGAAAAATACCGACACGGAGGAGAGATTACATCACTTCCTCTCCTGTGTTTACATTACAGGAGAGGAAGTGATGTCACGGAGAATTTCCATTCGTCGGGAGCGATCGCAAAGGGGGTGGCCATGAATGAATGGCCGCCCCCTCATCCCGGATCGCTCCCGAACGAATACCGACCGCCGCAGGCACTGGGGGGGGCCCGATCGGGCCCCCCACCCGCGGGAAGGCAGGGACGTATATATACGCCCATATGCCTGCCCGTGCCATTCTGTGGACGTATATCGCCGTGCGGCGGTCGGCAAGTGGTTAAAAGACTGGTTTCGGCGCATTAACAAAACAGCAGAAATGGAGGAATTAATTCACCAGGCTAGAGACACCCCTTTCAAATACACTCAAGTTTGGTCATGCTGGCTACATTTCCGTACAACAGACGAATACAGTAATATATGCACATAACCTAACAGTGGGAGCTGTGATGACCCCCTGGAAAAACTAGATAGCAACGACGCAAGCTAGGCTCAACAGTTCATACCCTTTCCCCAATAGACATATCACAATGGATACTTAATGCTCTTTTTATTTCAAATACTACAAATACCACACAGATAAAATACGTTAACAACAAACCCTATCAACTACTGAGCTCCATGTCATTTTGTTTGACCATTGATTACTCATAAGTAAACTTTCATTTATTCAACCCCAAAATTTGCAATCAAAATTAATCCAGGTGTAAATGATGATAGTATTATGAACATGTAGACACTTTGGACTAACTATCGAATTTCATGTTAAGTTTAAATTGCTAGTCTTTCTGTTATAAATATGCTTAACCAAACCGTAGGATCTCTGTTTTCTGATGTACAAGGCATTTAGAGGCTGCGTCCGCAAGTGTTTATTCCTGTTATGCTTTTCAAATCTCAATAAAATGTTTATAACGAAAATCAGTCAGTATATGAAGTAAAGCATGCTTGTTACATCCACCGTGGAACCTAAGGGGTTAATCCTCTGCATTGTGTAAAATGGCTGTATAACCTGTCCCCAAAATATATTCTGATAGTATAGAGCTAGGGGACAAGCTGCATATGCTCAGTTTGGTGTGTATTGAGAGTTTTTTTTTTGTCAGGGTGCATGTGATTGGCACAGGGCCAATCAGCACTGTCCAGACAGAGGTAAGGGGTCCTGTGTTCTCATAGAACAATCATAGGAGAATGAAAAATCCTCTACAAGCTTTAACTAGACACTGATAGAAGTCACAACTGCTCTAACTGCTGATGAGAAAAGGTATTTAGAAGTTTATATTTACTAAAATAATTGCATTTCCATGTTCTGTGTACTGTGGGAGACCAGTTATAGTGAATGTACAGTCCTGGGTTTAGTAACACTTAAAGTGTTTGCACACACCTGCTTCTCCCTTGCAGCATGACAGTCTCCTGGGGGTGGAGCCTTGAGCCTTAATTAGCTCACCCACAAAATGATATAAGCACAGATATATGATATGATCAGATATGATCTAGGCTTCAGATATAAGAACAAAATAAGAATGCTGAGAAATCAAAATTTTTGTTTCTTGTATTTCAGTCATGAACCTTGGAGCCTCTCGCCATGTGTGGATCAGAAACCTAGGTGACATATCCACAATCCTGCCAGGCACTACCTACTTCTTACATGCACATATAAACTGTACTCAAACTGTCTCTTCTCAGCGTGACAGTTCTACACTGTCACAATATAGATAGATATAAGAAACAAAATCACTTTGCCACTTTCTCACTGAGAATGCACACCAGAGAAAAAGTTTATTTATTTTTCCAACCAAAGTGATACTGCTTTTACTGCTCCCCAACTAATGTAAATATACATTACATTTCACACTCCAACAATGGCTTCCATAGGCACTGATTTAGTGGTCCTTTAGTGGGAAATTCCAGCCTTGCTTTTATTTCACTGCTTAAATTATCTTGAGCCCGCCACAGTCTTTGCTATCTCTAGCATAATGGTATACAAAATGTAATTTTGCACCTGGATTGAGCTTAAAGTGGTTCTAAAGACAGAAGTTTTTTTTTTTATCTTAATGCATTAAGATTAAAACACTTCTGTGTACAGCAGACCCCTCTCATCCCCTCCAATACTTACCTGTGCCCCATCTTAATCCAGCGATGTTGCATGAGAGACTCGGCTGTCTGGGACACCACCCCCCCGGCTGAGACAGAAGTGGGTGCCATTGGCTCCCGCTGCTGTCAATCAAAGCCTGAGAGCCAATGAGGAAATAGATTGAGCAGGCCTGAGCTGTGGCTCTGTTTGTGAATGGACATACAGACCAGCGGCTCAAGCTGCGTGCTCCCACAGCAAGCTGTTTGCTGTGGGGGCACTCAACGGTAGGGAGGGTCCAGAATTGCCAGCGAGGAACCCAAAACGAGGACAATCTGGGCTGTTCTGTGCAATACCACTGCACAAATCATTATAACATGTTTGTTATTTTAAAAAAAAAACAAAAAAAAACAAACAAGACTTTAATATCACTTTAAGACAGGGAAGTGTTATCTTTAACAGAAACAGTACACATAGTTACTTTAGAGCACCACTGGACAGTTAGACTGGACATTGCTACTGTGCATAGGCACATATATTATGCACATGTATTATGTACTATGCTTTCTGTTGTGCAGCCCCGAAACAATAGAAACCACAATATTTATACGTAAAATGCACATGCACTCTTAAGGCTACAATTGACTAGAAAGTGAAGTGATAAAAAAAGGCTTGCATTTAGATGTAGGGTTCATAATAAAATGAAAACATACTATCATATATAGGAAAGAACTAAATGAGTTTGAGTTACTCACCAACAAGAATGGAGAAAAGGATGCCAGGTCGGTCAGATATTGGTTGAATATCCCGATCTTGGTCTTCAGCTTTTATAGGTGGGGTAACATTGAGAGGATTTACTTTTGCCTAAGACATAAAAAAATAAACTTCAATGTTGAATTTTTTTTTATTCTGCTTACTTCTTAGCAATAAAGTTTAACAATTTACATTTTCTAAACTTGTATTTTATTTTTCTGATATATACTTATTCAGTGGGGTAAAAAATGTATTTATTTCATTCGATTTTACTATATTGTGCTCATATGTTTTAGTTATTTCCTGGACAAGATAGCACCAACATGAACATTGTGAATGTATGAGTGTTACCATTTCCCTGTATCCTACCCTTCATTCTATTTTTTCTAAAACCCATAGAACCACTAAACAAAATTATTTATACATTGTTTATAGGTTAATATGTATACAAAAAAAATTGTCAGAACAAGTAAGATCATATGGTCACTAAATATACTAAATGTACAGTACATGCAAAAAAAAAATCAAATACTATTAAAACAATGCTTTCACCTACAGTCTACTTGGGTCTTTGTGCCATTATTGGACCAGCTAAAAATGAATAATGAATACGGAAAAAAAAAACACTACCTGCCTGGAGTCTGCATGTTCTCCTTGTGCCCGCATGAGTTATCTCTAGGTACTCCCAGGTTTCCTCCCACACTTTAACCACTTAAGGACCGCCTCACGCCGATATACGTCGGCAAAATGGCATGGCTGGGCACAATCACGTACTGGTACGTAATTCTTTAAGTGCCCAGCCGTGGGTCGGTTGTTTACATAGCCAGACTGCCATTCTGTCTGCCTCAGGAACAATTGTCAGATCCTGGTAGACATCGATGTCCACCAGGTTGGTCGATTGGCTCCTGCTGTGTCCAATCACAAAGGGAACGGGTCGCTGGTGGCGTCCCAGACCCAGAAAAAATATCACGTACGGGTGTTCAATTTTGCATTAAAGGGCCATCCTGGGGTTTATGTACATGGGGAGATCCTTAAACAGTTAAAGTGCATCCAAGTACACATTTCCCCTTCTCTATTACATTTCATTTTATATGAAATGTATATATAAATTACATTACTATTACATTTCATTGATAAGTCTCTCCATCATATCTGGGAGGCCAAAAAGGAGAGCCAGATGTTCCCATTGCACTGTGAGGGGACCACCAGGGTCTTTGTCCACAGGCAAAGGTGGAGGTGGTCTGTTCTCAGGCAGGGCACCATTTCTTCTGTTTAGTGATGTTGCCCATGTTATCACGCAACAGCATGAAGAAGAGGTGGTGGACTGGCTTACTAAACCATCATCATCCCCTGTCACCCAAGCAGAAACTAGTGCACAGTCCACTGCAACTGCCAGAGTGGCTTATCTGCCCCCTTGTCCACAGCTGCTCTGGCAGCTGAAGTGGACTGCACACTAGTTTCTGCTTGGGTGACAGGGGATGAGGATGGTTTAGTAAGCCATCATGCATGGAGGAGTCAGCTGAGTTATTTGAGCACAGTGTCAGCCACATGCCCCTTAACGATGCACAGGCATTACTTGATTCTGATTTTGGTTCTGAGGTTTGAAAAGGTAGGAACATGAACCTACAAAGAAGGGACACTGGTAAACAACAAATTGCCAATCATGTTCCCCCAGTTACAGTGCATTGTCAAGGTTGATGATGAGGTCACTGATGTGCCTGGGGTGACCAGATTGAGCAGAAGAGGAAAGTGGGAGTGAGGCACAACCTCAATGAGGCAGCCATCATGGAACAGTAGACAGCAGCCACCCTATTCCATCACACTGTGGAGCTGTTATCTCCCAGCCTACTTCCCACAGCTCAGCTGCCTGGATCTTTTGTAGTACATGGGCAGCCGATCGCACTGTTGCAATTTGTAAACTTTACCTCAAGGAGATGAAGCGTGGCAAAAAACACCAGCCATTTGGGTACCACATGCTTGATAAGGCATTTAACCTCCCACCACTCAGCCCATTGGCAAGAGCACCTGAAAGCCGCAAAAAAGGGATGCAATTCTGCTTCTCCCTCCTCAACTTCCAAGTCTACCCCCACTATATCTCAGCAGCCTTGACTGACAGGGATGATGGTATAGCGAAGGGTGTCACAGGTCCTTGCAGCACATTTGTCAGCAGCACACCACCAGCTGTAAACTATAGCATGCAAATTTCTCTGCCTCATCTGTAAAAGTGAAAAAAAAAATACACTGCCACCCATATGCCCAGCATCTAAATTCAAGTAAATTGTTAAAGCTGCTGGATTTACCATTCCTGCCTTTCCATCTGGTGGATTCTGCCCCTTCTGTGATTTTGTAGAATGTGCTATACCACAATGGCAGGTTCCCTGTCGTTATTTCTTTGCACATAAGACCATTCAAGCACTGTACTATCATGCGAAAGACAATATTATGGCATCATTGGACAAGGCAGTCAGCCGCAAGGTCCACGTTGCTGCTGACACATGGTCCAGCAAGCATGGTCAGGGATGACATTTCGTTCACAGCACACTGGGTAATTCTGCTTGCAACTCGGAAGGATGCAGCTTGTTTTGCCCCCACATCTCCATAGAGCTGGTGCTGATGAGGTTTGTCAGCTCTACCCCCTCCTCCTCCTCCATGTCCTCCTCTGCTTAATTTTCCTATGAACCACCAGTACACCCTAAGCATTCAAGAGGCTATTCAATGAGTCTGAAAATTATGCCTTGCAGGGCTTCAGCTGGTCTGTCTAGAGGACAGGAGCCACACCAGAGCAGAGATTCTTTCAGCTCTGCAGGAGCAAGCCCAGAGATGGTTCATGCCAACAGGAGCCAGGAATAGTAGTGTGTAATAATGGCACTGACCTCCTGTCCGCCCTAAGACAGGGAAAGTGACACATGTGCGATGCCTGGCACATGTCCTCAATTTGGCGGTGCAGCATTTCTTAAACAGGTACCCAAGGTTGGAAGATCTGCTAAAGCAATTCAAAGAGTATTTAACCATTTAAAGTGGTCATATACAGCCAGTGCTCGTTTGGCTGAAAGTTAGTCATTCCACCTGCTCATAAACCGCCTAATTTGTGACATGTCTACCAGGTGGAACTCAACTTTGGCAATGCTGCAGTGGCTGCACATGCAGCAGAGAGCTGTCAAGGAATACCTGTGTGAGTATAGCACAAAGTAACTTATGAACCATGCCAAGCCACATGCCCTCAAGATGGGGGGGTGGGTGCTTTGATGAGGGTCTCTTCCCCACAACCCTGATCAGTGGTTGTAGGGGCTTGTGAGCTGAGGACTTATCGGAATCTGGAAGCCCTCTTTAAGAAGGGGCCCCTAGATCTGGGGTAAAAAGTGTCAAAAGGTAATAAAATCACAGGGATATTTTTGACAATTACTTTATTAAATAAAAAAAACAACGTCACCTAATGTAGATCATGATCACCCATCGTCAATCATGATGCTGCCGCACCACATGAACTGATAATAAACAAAAAAATCACTCTGCTCGTCGTGAAGGCAAACTGCTGAATGGCTGGTTTGCCATTTGACAGTTCTTATATATGTAAGGGTGGGACCAACTGGCGATGTCACCTGGTGGCACGACACCATGTGACGTCACCGACCCAGCTGCATCAATCTGTGATGTCACAAGGACGGGCAGTGCCACCAGGTGATGTCAGGTGGCCAAGCCCTTACCTAAATAAGAACTGTCAAATGGCAAGCCAGCCATTCAGCAGTTTGCCTTCATGCGGGTGGAGCGGGGTTTTTTTCGGCGTTAACGGTGCAGCGGCGTGATTGATGATGGATCTACAACAGCAACACTGTTTTTTTTTCATTTTTAATAAAGAAATGATAAAAGCAGTGATACACCTGGGCCTGTCTTCTTCACACCTTTGAGCCTCTCAGTGTGAGAATCATTGGTACCAATGGTGGAGTGGGCGCAGTGGAAAAAAGGCTCTCTCTAGCAGAGACCAAGTCATTTACATAACCCTGACTATGAGAGAGAGTATTTTCTGGTGGCTGCAATGGGGGAAATCTACTCAACTGCCATTCTCACCACCATTTCCTGGGTCCCAATCCTGATGGATGCCATCAATATGGGCGGGTGGAGATTTCCCTCTTAAGATCATGTCGAACATTCTGGACCTGAGGGCAGCCTTCTGCATCCTACAGAGCTTGTATCATCTAACAAAGGGGGCATTAGTGCTCTTAAGGCTAGACAACACCACAACGGTCTCCTACATAAAGAGACAAAGGGGGACTCACAGTATATGCCTATTACAGGAAGTGGAGCCAATCATGTCCTGGGTTCAAAAGAATCTAGGCAATTTATCAGTAGTTTATATTCCTGGGGTCCAGAACATTCAGGTGGACTTTCCATCTAGAAGCTAATTGGACAACGAGTGATCTCTTAATCTGGAGACCTTCAGATGGATTCTGTCCTTTGGAGTCAATCTGGAAGTCGATCTTTTTGTCTCTCTGTGTACCAAGAAGTTTGAGAGGTATTATTCTAGGGGCTGGTATCACCAGGCCTTTGGGGCAGATGCCCCAATGGATCATATGAATTTTTGCAGGGCTTCTGTGTTTTCTCCAGTTCCAGTCATTCTCAGATTCCTACAAAGACTCAGGGCAGAAGATGCGGAAATGGTAGCAGTGATTCCGTACTGGCTGAGAAAGCCATGATTCCCCTTGCTGGTACAGTTCAGCTATTGGGACCTGGTACCCCTACCTCTCAGTCTGGACCTTCTGTTGCAGGGTTCAGGTCTACATCCATGCCCAGCACAGCTATATCTGATGGTCTGATTCTTGAGAGGGGGAGCCTGCAGCCCTTGGCTGCTCCTTTGGAGTCATCTCAACTCTAATAAATGCCAGGAGAATGAGCACAAAGTTTATGGAAGAATCTGATCAAAGTTTATGGACTACAGGAACACAGCTGGCAGGTCATGCAGTGATCTAGAAACACAAGATATCCTGGGCTTCCTCCAAATGGGCTTAGATCTTGCCCTATCGGTCAAACTCAAGTGTCAGCTCTATCAGCCTTCACCAGTGTATCTTAGGCTGAATATCCCCTTGTCTGACAATTCTTCAAGAGAGCTGCTAGGCGTAGACCTCATACAAAGCAGAGGTTTCCCAAATGGGATTTTCTCATCTCAATTTCCACTTAGGACCTTGATTGGAGTGTGAAAGATCTGTCTCCATGAAAGACCTCTCCATCAAGTTTTTCTTGTGTTTATCAAGTTAGCATCTCACAAATTGTGGCCCTTGATCATAAAGTACCTTTGTTAATGTTCTTCCCAGATAGAGTGGCGCTGATACCTTTGCTTGACTCAAATCCCAAGGTGACATCAGTCTTTCATGAGAACCAATAAATTGTTCTGCCAACCTTTAGAGTGCCTAAAGCCCCGTACACACTATCAGATTGTCTGCTGAGTTTTTCCTTCAGATTTACCAAAACCATGTAGTAGAAGGGCCTGCCTGATTGCATACACATTGAAACTCCTAAGATTTGACCTCATATTATATGGTTTTGGTAAATCTGAAGGAAAAACTCAGCAGACAATCTGATAGTGTGTACGGGGCTTAAGAGTACCAATATACATCATCTAGATGTGGGATAAACTCTAAAGTTGTATCTACATCTTCCTTCAGGATTTTCAAATTGTTTGCTTGTTCTCTTTGCCGGAATGAATAAAGGGAATCATGTCTCATCTAGGACAATTGCGGCATGGTTTGTTCAGGCCAATATACAGGCTTACAGAGCCAAGGGCTGAAAGGGCTGGTGATGGTGTGGCAGGGAAGCAAAGGGAAGGTAGTAATTAGTAGCAGTGGGGGCCTGCATGTTCAAAGCACAGGTTCACTTTAAATCAGATAACAAGGTAAAAGTGCTCACAGTCTGTTAAGAGAGCAGAAAAAAGCTAAGCACATTTACAGTCTATTAGTGTACAGGGCAAAGACACAAAGTAAAAGAGCTTATAGTTTCTTAGGCTATAAATAGAGTAATACATAATGTGAAAAAAAGCTTAAAATCCGCTTGTTTCGCATTATTTTACTAATATAAGCATCACCTTGATGTGTTTGTTAGATAGAGAATGTTTTCATTCTTGGAAGTTTACAAAATATTTTGCAATTTGTTTAAAAAATGTTATATGCAATAAGAATATGTGGTGACAATGGTTTACATTTTTATCACATTCATGGTAAGGTTAGCTAACCCACTGCACAATTCAGTGTAGTTTCAGGTACCTTAGTGAAAGCATAACAGTTATCTAATGGTTTAAAAAGGTAATTCTGAATGCATCCTGGAGTGGACGGTCTTATAGGTAGGAGCTATCTTTGTAAATGTCTGCAAAATATGACAGTACTTTTCTTCTTCTGAAACAATGACTAGAATATACATCGAAATTGTGAACACTGTCAAAAGAATATAACCTCAAGGGCACTTTAATATAAGCAATGTATTATTTTGGCTCATGTTGTATGCTGAACAACATCAGTAAGAAAAGGTGTTGTTTGAAAAACAGCTCAGAGTCTAATCAAAAGGTTAGTTCATAGGTGTATATCCATATCACAGGGTTTCCTTACAGAGCTGCTTCACTATATATGTTTAGATTAGTGCTGTCAGTCTTATTCAAAGGTATTCAGGCTATGAAATGACACTTATTGTAGGCAGCCTGATCCAATGGAGATTAGGGTAAAAAGTGTTTCTATAAATAAGAATATTGTCATGGCTTTTATTTGAATGTCAACAGGACAAGAAAAGACTTTACTTACTCACATACAAAATTCAAACAAAATTTTATAACAAAAGCTCTTGAATATTTGTGAGATTGAAACGATATATATATATATATATATATATATATATATATATATATATATATATATATATATATATATATATATATATATATATATATATATAAATTGTTTTTTGCATAAGAGAACATACTGTAGCCCACTGTAACTTAGGAAACAATACATTAATGATTATTTTCCACAATGACTGTTATTTTCACCCATTTAACTAAGTTTCAATTTTAAATGAAAATAAAAGTTGTCACTTATCACTAAATTGTAAAATGTTCCACACATATATTTAATGTGTTTTTTTTCTTGTGTAAAACAATTGTGTAGATATATCTAAATATCGTTTTTATAGTTTTGATAAACGAGATCAAATTGATCAAATGTTTGCTTTAGTTAGAAATTTGTCTTATTGTAGCTCGGAAGTGTGCTCAGCGAGTGCATTTTTTGAATAGGAAGAAAAAAAAGCTGGACAGCTGAACGCCGATGCAAGCTTCCTCATTCCATTGTAAAAATTCTTGGATGGTGAACAAAAACCACTGATGCATTTCACACCCAAACTGTTGCTTAAGCACCAGTTTGAGTGTGAAACGCATTAGGTGTTTTTTGTAGCTCACCATCCATGTTGTACATGTTTATTGTTTTTATTACATGAAATAAAAGAGATTGCTAGGAATGCAGCTGTCCAGCTTTTATTTCTTTCTATGAACTTCTGTTGCAATCAGAGCTGGCACCCGATCCACACCCAGAGGTAGTTGAACAGCAAGAGAGGTACATTCCCTAGAGCGGTACTTTTCTATTTAGTTTGGACTGGATGCATTTTTACAATGGTATGATGCTAGGTAATGGATAGATACTGATACAGTTCCAGCAGTAAAATATTAAAGGCAAATGGATCCCTAATAATAGTGACTATTATACTTGTTTATACAGAATAAAATCTAGTTATTTATTTGAAGTATTTCACCTAAAAGGAATAAAAACAGGAGAACATTAATTAGAGAAGGTTTGTGGTGGCAAAATTTCAAGCATTCAATTTGAATATTTAAGTGCTTCACAGTATGAAACAAATTTAGACATAAGCCTAACCACCGTCAGTAAAGGTCAGCAATTATAAGTAAAAGAAAAAAAGAATGCATTTAAAATAGACTATAACAAGACTATAACAAGAATATTTTATGTAGTTTCCTATTTTAGAATTATACAATTATACAACTTCCTTCATAGTTTTCCTAAATCTTCCTATGCTGTACACGTGTTAGTATACCATGGGGGGGATTTACTAAAACTGGAGCACTTATATTGTAGTGCAGCTGTACATGGTAGCCAATCAGATTCTGACTTCGGCTTGTTCAATTAAGACCCCTTTCACTGGGGCCTCGGGCTAAGTTAGCACTAAAGCACTGCTCATTTTGGCGGCACTTTAGAGCTGTTTAAGCGACACTTAACCCCAAAGAAGAACTTTTCAGGCATGGAAGTGCTGCCCATTCATTTCAAAGGGCAGGACATTTTGGGTGCACTAAATACAGTCCTCCCAAACCACTCCAAAGATGCTGCTTTCAGGACTTTTCCTAACATCCTGCAAGCGCACCGCTCCAGTGTGAAAGTTATACTGAAATGATTGGGAGGTGTTTTTCAGGTGTTTTCAGGCGCTTTACAGGCACTATTTCTAGTGCTAAAAAGCTTGAAACCTGCTTCAGTGTGAAAGGGGTCTTAGCTTTGGCATCAAGGACTGGATGCTGATTGGTTTCTAAGCAGAGCTGTATCGGATTTTTGCACATTCCAGTCTTAGTACATCTTCTATCACGTGTATTATTAGCTAAAGTCAATCTATGCAGATTTTTGCTTGTTATTTACTAGCAAATTAGGATCAATGTTTTCCCATAACCTTTTGGGCATTGAAAACTTTGTTATACCCAAATATTTCTCATTCAATGCACTTATATTCAGCAATCTAGAAAAACATTTTTATTTTTTTATTTTTTTTACTTTTCATATTGTATTAAAATGTTTTAGCAACATTATGTTAAACATTTTGAAATCCGTATATATATCCTGGTTTCTATTCCCCCAAAAATTTCTGTTCCACAAAATGACATCTAACATTTAATCATATATATTGTTAAGGGTCTAAAATTGATAGATGAAACATAAAAAATGTATAGGGAAATTTTTACCGTATACATATTTGTAACTTCACATATTTAAATGCGGAATTAAAAAATGTTTAAATGAGATCCTCTCTTTGTTAACTATATGGTGATTACAATGTCAAAGAAACACAGACAATATCAATTTATATATACTATAGTGCCAATTCAGACCTTTCTGGTCTGGTGTAGTAGTGTAGTAGGTAGTAGGTGTTAATACATGTTGTGTTAACATGCGTTGCATTAGGGAAGCCCATTTGTTTAAAAAGGCTGGCAACATACCATAATGGACCAGAAAACCTAGCTGCACCATTTTTTTCCACAACCAAGTGTGATGAAACAGTTTCTTGAATGCAATGAGGTACCATTTAAAATGAACAACACTTCAACGCACTAATGTATATTGTGCTACAATGTATTACAAAGCATAGATGTTAAGCCAGGATTAACGTGGAATGAGCATCATAATACTGTTGAAGCGCACATATGTTGGGGTGCATTTGCAAAGAGATTAGGGGTACAATTCAAAATTATTAACACCGCAAAGCAATTTACTTTAGTATGTACATAACCATGCTTAACATTAGAATTGCATCTTATTTCCCATTACTGCAAGGTACAGATGTGTAGCCAATCTAAGTGTTCTGCCTTGCTTTTCCTTATGTTCCTGAATATTTCAAGTTGTATACGGCACAAAGGTACTTTTTAACAAGCAGCAGGAAAAGTTTGTAAATGAGCTCAGTGCTGGATAAGCTTTTTAGTGGATAATGCCTACACTACTGTACTGAACTGTGTAAATCCAAAATCCGCACATTCTAAGGTTTCTTTTAGCTTTATTTTCTGTTGATTTCAATGGGGAATGGAAAGTTGTCATGGATACTAAGAAAGATCATTGCTTAAATAAGTTTCTATCAAACTACACCTGTTGTAAGCAGATGTTGTATTGTAGGCTGACAGAGTCCAACCTGACAGTGAGATGTTAGGATCCTTTTAATAGAAGTCTTTGAGTCACATTTTTGCTTCATTAAAGTGTTACTAAACCCTGGACCCGCATTCACTATATCCGGTCTTTCACAGTACACAGAACATGGAAATGCAATCATTTTAGTAAATATAACATGCTATATAGCTTTTCTCCTCAGCAGTATATAGCACTCTTGTGACTTCTATTAGTGCCTGGTTAAAGCTTGTAGAAGGAGTTTTTATACTGCACTGGATGTCCTATCAGCATGCAGGATCCCTGACCCTCTGTCTTAAACAAGGCAATTCCCAATTCTGCCTAGTGACATGTCAGAGATCTTCTGTTCCCAGTCATTGCTAAAAATCTTAGATTACTGCCATTACCAGCAAAAAAAAAAAAATTGTATAACTTTTACACAAGCCAATCAATATATGCCTATTGCAATTTTTTTTTAACAAAAATATGTAGAAGAATACATATTGGCCTAAACCGAAGAAGAAATCTTTTTTTTCAATTTGGGATATTTATTATAGCAAAAAGTAAAAATAAAAATAAAAATAATTTTCACTATTGTCAGTCTTTTTTTGTTTATTGCGCAAAAAATAAAAACCGCAGAGGTGATCAAATACCACTAAAAGAAAGCTCTATTTGTGGGGAAAAAAGGATATAAAATGTATTCCTTTGTGTCTTGGTTCTCTGGTTATTACTAGGGATGAACTGAACACCCTCCTGTTCGGTTTGCAGCAGAACATGCAAAAAATTTGGCAGAACACACAAACACCATTAAAGTCTATGGGACACGAACATAAATAATGAAAAGTGCTAATTTTAAAGGCTTATATGCAAGCTATGTCATAAAAAGTGTTTTGGGACCTGGGTCCTGCCCCAAGGGACATTGATTTTTCATGTTAGTGTCCCATAGACTTTAACGGTGTTCATGTGGCTTTTTAATTTCCCCCGAACCGCATATTGTTCGGTGTTCACAGAACTTCCAAACAATCAAAGTTCGGCCAGAACTTATGCTCGAGCCGAACCGTTCGCACATTCCTAGTTATTACTCAGGGTTGTCTACTTTTTTCTATTTACATACGTGCAGTAAAATAAGCTGTGCAGTAAACTAGGCTGAGGTAGGCTCTTGTCATCAGATAGCTGTCCTCATGTTCCTTCAATTTCATCATAGATTAGTGCATGCTGTTCTAAGTCATTTTGGCCACTAAGGTTTAATATCTGTAACTTGTTTTGCCTGTCCCCTGTAGAATAGATCTACATTGTTTTTTTGTTTTTGTTTTTTTAAACTTCTACATCTAATTTACTGTTCAGCTGTTTGTTCCTGTATTAAATGTCACCCCACTTCATATTGGTGGATCAAATTTACCTTTCTGAGCTGTATGCAGCACATCTGGTAATTTGGGTACGTCTTTGAGAATCGTGTCTTATAATGTCAAAGGTCTAATATCCATCAGGAAGATATTTTTGGCATTAAAAGGAACTTAACTCTTCAGAGGCAGATGTAATTTCTATTAAAAAGATGCACTTCCAAAAAGGCCACTCATTCACCTTTGCTTCAAAAAACACTTTCCCACTGCATATATAGCTTACGAACCTTCTAGGAAGGCCAGTATTTCTATTTTGATTAAACTGCCCCTTTAGGGTACATGCTCCTCCAATTATTCCCATGGCCATTTCATTCTGTTGAAATGTAAATATGCATAAACGTTGCTTATCCTGTGAAATTTTTATGCACCTAATTTGGACCAATTCCCTTTTCTGCCTCAAGTTCTTGATAGATTGCAATACACCTCCCATCTGTTTGTGGTAGTTGTTGGAAACTGATAAGAGAACACAGCTTATTTGATGTCTGGAGGATTAAAGTGTTTGAAAGGGCAGAAGGTTTTTTTTATCTTTAAGATAAAAAGCCTTCTGTGTGCAGCAGCCCCCCTCAGCCCCCCCTAACACTTATCTGAGGTCCATTTAGATCCAGTTATGTTACAGGAGTCTCGGCTGCCTGGGACTCCCCTCCGCATTGGCGCCATTGGCATCCACTGCTGTCAAAGTCAGTCAGACAATGAGGAAAGAGAGGGGACAGGCCTCAGTTCTGTGTCTGAAGGGACACAGGGATCTGCGGCTCAGCTCGGGTGCCCCCATAGCAAGCTGCTTGCTGTGGGGGCACTCAACAGAAGAGAGGGGCCATGAGCACCAAAGAGCGACCTGTGAAAAAGAGGATCTGGGCTTTAAGCACCCCCTTTACAAACAATTTAATTTTTATTACAACACATACGATGTACTCCAGACTTAAATCATGTCATTATTTCTTCTGCTCTGATACATAACCTTGCAGAGTCTCTCTTAGTTTCTGAAGCACACAACACAATATGAGGATAATATCGAGATAAACCACCACACATAACTGAAAAAAATCTCAGAGGACATCGTTAATAAATTCTTGGAAAACTTCTGGGGCATTACAAAGGCCAAAATGCATTACAAGGTACAAAAATGCATTACAAGGTACTCATTCTGGTATGGGTTTTTCACTTGTCGCCCTCCTTAATCCTCACGAGATTGTATGCCCCTCTCAAATCAAGCTTCATGAAAACTATTGCTCCCTTGAGGCAGTCAAATAACTCAGTAGTCAATGGAATCGGATAGTCATTTTTAATAGTGAAATGATTGAGACCCCTATAATCAATACAAGGTCTCAGTTCACCACTCTTCTTCACAAAGAAGAAACCAGCACCAGCAGGAGAGACAAGGATTTGCGGATGATACCTTGAGAAAGTGCGTCTGAAACATACTCCTCCATGGTCTTATCATTCAAGACTGACAAAGGGTAAACCCGGCCACGAGGGTGTATGGCACCATGTTAAAGGTCAATTGTGCAATCATACGGCCAGTGTGGAGGCAAACTACCAGCTTGACCTTTGTCAAAGCCATAGCAAAAATCGAGACCTTGGCTACCTTCTGGAAGCATGTCTCTCTACATTGAGATGACCAGGAGCGAACCTCAGCATGGAGTCAATCAAAAGAGGTTGAGCCCCTATGGCCATGGACAACAGAAATGTCTCATGAGTCACCCAGGCAAGCTGTAGAGGTCTCCGGTCAAGAACCTCAAGTGGAGTGGCAATGGCACATAGCTGCAGCGGAACTGAGTGCTCCAATAGAAAGGCAGCATCAGTGAACAGGCCTGCAGTCGATTAGAGCCTGTATCTCGACGGATGACTCAGCTCAAGAAAGGGTGACTGAAACCAGGAGCTTAGCCTTCTGGATAACTGGGGATGAAACAACACCACCTAAGGTCTGTCCGTGACAAGACCTCAAGGTTCGGGCATTCCCTGGACGGGTAGGACAAGACTTGAAAAAGTGATCTGCCTGGCCACAATAACTGCACAATCTTTTCCTCCTCCTAAAGGTTCTCTCATCAGAAGATAGACGCATGAAACCCAACTGCATGGGTTCACCTTCACTAACCGACTCGGTACCAGGAGACATGGGAGGTGAGGGAAGCATGGGTGAGACTGCAAAGTTTGGAGACAACCGTACAGGAGGCTTCAGCAAGTGCTCCTTAAAAGAGTCTTTCTCTGAGTCTGGAGTCAATGATAATGGCATATGTGATCAACTTCTCCAGTTCAGTGGTAATATCTTGGGCTACTATCTCATCCTTGATGGTATCCGAGAGACCATGAGAAAAAGCAGCCACGAGGGCCTTATTGTTCCACGCAACCTCTGCTGCTGAGTACTGAATTCAATGGCGTAGTCGGCAACAGTTCCCTTACTATGTTCGATGGACAAGAGGCACTTGGCAGCAGAAGCAGAGCGTGTGGAAATGTCAAATACCCTTTTAAAAGAGGCCACAAACTCAGGGTAACTCGAGACAACAGGTTTTTGCATCTCCCATAGAGGGTTTGCCCAGGTCAAGGCTCTCTCAGAAAGCAAAAGATATCATAAAACCTACTTTGCTTCAGTCTGTGGGAAATGCCTGAGGCAGCATCTCAAAGTATATCTCAGCCTGGTTGAGAAACCCTCTGCATTGGACTGAATCGCCCCCATATATATACACACACACACACACACACTATATACAGTGTAGTTTGTGTAGAATATACACAGTATCTCACAAAAGTGAGTACACACCTCACATTTTTGTAAATATTTTATTATATCTTTTCATGTGACAACACTGAAGAAACGACACTTTGCTCCAATCTAAAGTAATCGGTGTACAGCATGTATAACAGTGTAAATTTGCTGTCCCCTCAAATGAACTTGACATACAGCCATTCATGTCTAAACTGCTGGCAACAAAAGTGAGAACACCCCTAAGTGAAAATGTGGGATCTCTGACCCTGCGACGCCATGTGCCGGCGTCTGGCCAGCGTGTAGGTTAGCATTGCACGGTCGGGAGCTACAAATAACAGTCATTAGCCTGTTCATTGATGCTCTGGACTCTGAATACCCGGGATCTTGTGCCCCAGCTTCCTTTGGGTAAGTAACCTTTCTATTACCAAATTGCAGTCCCTTACCTGAAGGTACTGGCATTGGTTTATTTAATCACACATTGATTCCTCTTTCTACAGGTGCTCCGGGCATGAGTGGATATGCTTTACCATGCTCCCACCCCCTGCCAGTGTCCTTAGTGCTACTCATGCTAGCTGTATTGTGGCACCTACCCCCTCCCCGGTATCCTTACAATTTCTACATCATCATCAGGTACTACTGTGCCTTTTACTCACTTCACATTTAACACTTCACTTTCTTCCTTTTATCTCCACCTGTGTCCCCCCCCCCCCACCTTCTTCCTTGCCTCTCCCCTTCACCCTCCTCCCCGGTTATCTCCATTTTCATTCCCTTTTTCCCTTCCCCTTTTCCCTCCTTTCCCCATTTATCCCTTTCAGTTTTGTTTTCTCTTTCCATGTCTCTCTCCCTCTTACCTTTCTTGCCCCTCCCCCCTTTTCCCTTCCTCCCTCCCCCCTACTCTCTTACCAGGCCCTCCTCTTTTTTCCATCCCCCCACCCCCTCCCCTTTCTCCTCCTCCCTTTCACCCCACACCCTTTCTTTCTTTCCTTTCTTTCCTTTATCCCCTTCCCCCTTCACATTCTTCACTACCATTATCGCGCACACTAATTGTATCATCTTCGCCATTCAATTTCCCCTACTTTTTTCCCATGGTGCACTCCTCACGCATTTACCACTATCTTATTGCCCTCACTGATTCAAGTCATTTATAGTTATTTCCTTTTCACCATCCCACACTCCGCTCATTTATTTTATTTTAAGTGTGGCAACCCCAGCATATCCAAGTTATTTATTCTATTTACCAAGATTCCTATTCATCATTTTGGTAGCTCCCCCTGGTCGCCGTGGGGATCACTATTTGGTGGTGGAGCCCTGCGTCTGGTGTCTGCTGGGACATGGGTAAGCAGCCTTTCTCCCTCCCTCTTTTAGTTTATTAATATCTTGTTTAATTATGATGCTGTATTACAAGGTTTTATTGGTCATGCTTTTTGGCAATTACATTGTTTTGTTTTTTGATTATTACAGTTAAAACATGGGGACAAGGTTCTTTGAGAAGAACCCCAAAGCACCTTCCTCATGTTGAGGGCAAGTGGCCTGGTATGGTTGAGGAGGGAGGGACGCTCGCTCACCCCCCTTTCCTGGCCTGCCAGGCTGCTTGCTCAGCTAAGGGTCTGGTATGGATTTTGGACAGACCCCATGCCATTTTTTTTATTTGGCGTGGATTTCCCCTAAAATTTATGCCAGACTCAAAGGGCCTGGTATGGATTTTGGGTGGCTCCACGCTGTTTTTTTTTAAAATTTTGGTGTGGAGTTCCCCTTACAATCCTTAAAATCCGTACCAGACCCGGGAGTCGGCAATACATTACAGCCACAAGCAAGTTTAAATTAAATTTTGCTGCGGCGCTGTTCTATACATTGCACAGATGTGCCACTTTACAGGTAGACTAAGAGGACCCCCCCCCCCCGGCATGGTATTTAAATGAATATTTCATTTTTATTGTTTCACTTTAAGCATTATTAAAATCACTGCTCCTGAAAAAATGGTTGTTTTAAAAACTTTTTTGCATTGATACATGTCCCCTGTTGCAGTACCTGGGTCCCCATACACTTTTTATAACTTGCATATAAGCCTTTAAAATGATCACTTTGCATGTTTCCTCAAACTTTTTGCCTGTTTGCATGTTCTGGTGCGAACCGAAACTGGGGGGTTGCTCGGCTCATCCCTAGTGCCAATATTAACAAGTGTCTTCAACAATGCTTTTATGGCCTACTTATTAGCTTAATTGGTTATTTTAGATCACTGAGTCTAAGCCCCCGTACACACGGTCGGACATTCTGACAACCAAATCCATTGGATTTTGTCCGACGGATTTAGTCAGACGGATTTTGTCCAAAACTGTTGCATACACACGGTCGGACAAAGTTGTCGGAAAATCCGATTGTACATAACGTGATGATGTTATTTCGTTACAAAGGGACTACGTTCAGACTAGTAGCCAATAGCTTTGGTCTAGGAATTTGACCGTGTGTACAAGGGCCAACTCTTTAAGGTTAGTATGTTGTGGTGTAGAAGTGGATACCTCTTGTGTTTTGAAGCACCAACTTATGATGAACTGAATAAACTCAATCAAGCTATGAATCACTGTTTCACATTTAGACCTATGGAACTAAGGAATCAGTTGGTTGCAGCATACCGACAGAACTCATTTGGGATTCTTGTTAGGGTATGTGACAGACCTAGCCAGGACAGGGGTTTTTTAGAGGGACTGAATGCCAGGCTCGATCATGGGCCCTGGCATTTGGGGGAACGGTGCTCTTTGTGAGAAGGTTTTCTTGGATTTGCCCAATTGACCTCCGGAGATGGACTGTCTGGTCACCTAGGCTGCCTTAAGTGCTGTCTTAATTAACATGTTAATTATGTAATTGTCTTAAGTTGTTGCTATAGTGGAGGGGGGAGTACCCAGGAGCCAGCCCTACCTCATTATCTAACCCCTTGGGTTAAAAGTGTATTGTGACTTTATTCTGGTTCTAATAGAGTCCATGTTAGCAATGAAAAAAGTCTTGTCTTGTTTTGTGCTTGGGAGCGGTTGGAATATCTGATATCTATATTTAGACCAATGGGCATTGCGGATGGTATTCCTGGGAGAGCGGCCCCAGGAGCAATGGGTGACTGAGTTGGACAGACTGGTCCAGCAGGAGAGAGCTGGACAATCGATATAGTGCTCTGCAATGGCACGCAGAGCAGGGATATTTAGGGGAGACAACAGAATACTCTCCAGAGGGATATTACTTTGGAGGCCCTGGATTGCTGTGGGAGAGCCTTACAGATCATTTTGTGTTTGGCGATGAAGGGGAACATACCCTTGAGGACCTGAAAGAATATAGAGAGGCTATGCACGGTCTTGTAGGTGTCTCAGAGCTTGAACCTGATCTGGACTATTTGCTAAGCAAGGAACAGCATCTGGAAAGGGCACACAGGAAACTGCTAGAACATGTTCAGCAGCATGCCAGAGAATCGGCATTGGAAACTCTGGAGATTGCTGTCCCCAAAACTGAAGTGCTGACAACAGGGCAGAGCTCTGCTTACTTCTGCCCAGCACCAACAGTGGCTTCGGCCTTCTTGAGAGAAGAGGTATTCGGCCTTCTCCCACAACACCGACAGGGACATGTGATTTTCTGCCAGCAGCATCTATGGAGTTATAACAAACTTCTCCAGCTGAAAATCTGGTAACTGAACAGAGGGTCCAAGACCTCTGTCCCACACTTTTAGCAATTCCAGAGACTGGGGATTTAATAGATGTTTCTGTAGAGGAGGAACCATCTAGAAAACCCCCATTAGAAGTGCTGGCAACCGGACAGAGGGTCCAAGACCTCTGCCCCACACCTGCAGAAATTCTGGAGGCCCAGGGTGGGGTGGTGGCAGTCTATGGCGAGCTGGATCCAAGGAGTGAATGCAGTCATCACCTCACAACTGCAGCTTGATCTGGTGTCAGTGGAGGGACCTGTGGTCTCCACTAACAGAAAACCAGCAGAAGTGCTGGCAACCGGGCAGAGTGCTACCAACCTCTGCCCAGCACCGAAAAACTGCGGAGTTTCAGGAAGCCGGGGCAGTCTCAGTAGTTTGGGGTACTGTGGGGGTACCGGCATTAGAGGACTGGAACTATGCCCTAACGTCAGAGTCAACCTATCTGGGGTCTCCTCCTATGTTAGTCTTCTGCTGAAAGGGGAGAACAGACCTAGCCGGGACAGAGGCTTTTGGAGGGGACTGAATGTCAGCCTCCTGCCCACCGATCATGGGCCCTGGCGTTTGGGGGAACAGTGCTCTTTGTGAGAAGGTTTTTTTGGATTTTGCCCAAAGACTATTCTTGGTTAATTCTGAACAGTAGATGGTCATTAAAAGGACTGATCACATTGACCTCCAGAGACAGATTGTCTGGTCACCTAGGCTGCCTTAAGTGCTGTCTTAATTAACATGTTAATTATGTAATTGTCTTTTAAGTTGTTGCTATAGGGGAGGGGTGAGTATCCAGGAGCCATCCCTACCTCATTATCTAACCCCTTGTGTTAAAAGCCTATATCTTGTCTTGTTTTGTGCTTGGGAGCGGTTGGAATATCTGATATCTATATTCAGACTGGGAGGAAGTGGTATATGAAGAAAGCACTCAAGCAGAGTATAGGGATGTTTTATCACAGGGTATAATTGACATCAATGTATAATTGACATGACTTTATATTTGGGGGGGGGGGGAGTCAGGTTCAGTTTTGTTGATAATATATTTATTTGGTTTATTTATTAAAGGTACTTATACTGTATACCGCCGCCAATACACCTAATAATATATATATAGAACAAAGCTAATGTTCCAAGTGCAGTAGCCCACTGCAACCAAATTCTTTTGTTCTAAGAATTTTTTGTAATTTGTCACTACACTTTAATTATTACCTTAAAAGGCTAATTCTGCTTATAGGATTTTTGCTGTGTAAAACCTTATACTATACAATTTGAAAAATTCCACTGAAACAAAATGAATTACCAGTATTCAAAGAGCAACAGCTTATTTGTGTTTAGCCTTGAAGCTTTTCTGAGGTCCCCTGAAAAAATCAAAGGGTTGCATAGGAGGTTTGACAAGCTCTGATGCTCAAGCTGCCTAGGAGCAACTTTAAGTCACAATGTTATGGAGTTTATCTCCTCTGATACAGATGAAAGAATCTCTTAGTTGTATTAGAAGTGTGAACTAATCATCAACAATGTTCCGCTGTAGCCAGAAATAGAAGAGAATTTGCTGCTGAGTGAAGATGAGCAGAGGCAGTAGCTTGCTTCTCATAAACATATATCCCTCTATTTGCTAAAGAATTATTTTACATGACTTTTTCTTTAGGCATCATCTTATTGTCAATAATCCTCAAAGACATTTGCCTAAAGTATGTTTACACAACAGCTCTGTATAATACATACAGAAATATTGGTTTGAATATATGACAGATATTCTAAAGAATTTTTCCATAAACAAAATTGAGAATAGATCAAATAAATACCCTTTTAAACCTCTTAAATGATGTGCCATAGGAATAATATATTTATCTATAAGTAGCTTTCAATGTAGTCAAATTGTTTTCATATGTGTATGATTTTTTTCATGGTAATTTAACCATTTTTTGAGAACTGACAATTTTTATTGGTTTTCAAAAATTTCCAACAGAAAATATAAGAAGGCAAGTTACCAACATACAGTATGGCCAGTGAAAAAATTTGGTTAAGACATGTAAATCATACATCCAGAGACAGTATGTGGCATTATCAGATTGAATAGGATTCAGAATTTCTAGTAAAATCTAACCTGCAGAAGTGCATGCAAACGTATGGAGAAGAAGAAGAGTATATTGAAAGGGTTAGGAAGAATCAGAAAAGTGAGAGAAAGTAGAGAAGACCAGGTAGAGAGTAGTGGGGGAGAAAGGACAGGAGAGGACAACCACCAGCCTTAGGGACCAAAACAGTTTTTGCTATTTAGCACTGCGTTACTTTGACTGTAATTGTGTGGCCATGCAAAGCTGGACTAATGTGAAATTAAAATAGAGCTTTCTTTTGGTGGTATTGGATCACCACCTTATATTTTCTATCATATAAATTAAAAAAAGGTCGAAAATGTTAAAAAATGTTTTTACGTTCTGCTATAAAACATATCCAATAAAAAAATTTAAAAGGAAAAAAAAAAATATTCACAAATTTAGTCCAAAATGGTATTCTACTACATGCCTTTGATAACTTTGATAAAAAAAATCCCAATAAGTGTATATTGATTGTATTGCGTGAAAATGAAGGCTTCTACAAACCATGGTATATCTAATGGAATTTTTTTTTTACTTATACTAGTAATGGCAGTGATCAGCGACTGGGAGACTGTGATAGTATGGTGGAAATGTGGACTTTCCAGCAGAAAAGGTCCTACGGTCTTCCCGATGGAGTTCCGACCGAATGGACTTGCCCACAAACAAACGGACCAAAGTTTGTTCGTTTTGAAAATGATGACGTATGACGGGACTAGAAGAGGTAGCCCAATAGCCAGTAGCTGCCCTTGTATTTGGTCCGTCAGACCAGCATACAGACAAACAGTTTTCCAGATAGAAATTGATTCCTTCAGACAGATTTGAAACATGTTCTATTTCTAGGTCCATCTGAATTTTTGAAGGAAAAAGTCAGATGAAGCCCACACATGGTCGTAAAATCCAACGGAATGATTCCATCAGATCTTTTCTGTTGGAAAGTCCAGTCGTATGTACGTGGCATAACTGTCACTGAGTGGTAACTGACTAACTTACACTGACATTACCAGTGACACTAATACTTTGATCAGTTGCTAATAATATACACTGTCACTGTACTAATGACACTGTCTGGGAAGGTGTCTAACAAGTGTTAATGTGTGTTATGTGCTGCTTTTTTGCCAAAACATCTGATTGTTCCTTCTCTTGAGATTATTCCCTCTGTACAGATGTGATTGAACATAGGTAAAATTTGGGGAGTGGGGAAAAGAGATGCCCCAAGAGAGCAGTAAGGAGGATCAGCCACGGTATACCATATATAGAAATATATATAAATGTATGTAGCTTTATTAATGTGTTGATAGTATGTTAAAAGTTTACTAATCGTAAAATAATGACAATTGTCAACTGACCGTGAGGTTGACTACGGTGGCTCATAAGTCAATACAGAGCGGCCAAGGGAAGATGCAGGGAGATCACGCACATTAGCTGGGATGCATGGTAGAGCGTGGGGCTAGTCTGGCACTACCTCTGTAGATGCATTTCACACACGTGACCTTCGAGTCAACCTCCAAGTCAGCTGATCGAAAACCTCCATGCATATCCGAGACACTTTGCACTGCAATTGCACTGCACCACATGGACACTCCTCAAGCCTAAACTAATACGGCAGAATCTATATTCACCTAAGTGACACTCCAGGGGAAGCACGGACCAGATAGAATCACAACAGTTCCAGCCATTATCACAGAGTGGTGAAAGCCTTTGGGCTGTGTTATAAACTTACCGCCTCTCTCCTTACCCATTCACCCTTATATATGAAGTGAACATTCAGTATACCTACAGTATCTCACAAAAGTAAGTACACCCCATCACATTTTTGTAAATATTTTATTATATCTTTTCATGTGACAACACTGAAGAAATTACACTTTGCTACAATGTAAAGTAGTGAGTGTACAGCTTGCATAACAGTGCAAACTTGAGGTCCCCTCAAAATACCTCAACACACAGCCATGAATGTCTAAACTGTTGGCAACAGAATTGAGTACAACCCCTAAGTGAAAATGTCCAATCTGGGCCCAAAGTGTCAATATTTTGCGTAACCACCATTATTATCCAGCACTGCATTAACCTTCTTTGGCATGGAGTTCACCAGAGCTTCACAGGTGGTTGACACTGGAGTCCTCTTCCACTCCTCCATGACGACAGTACGGAGCTGGTGGATGTTAGAGACCTTGCGCTGGTCCACCTTCCGTTTGAGGATGCTATACAGATGTGCAATAGGGTTTAGGTCTGGAGACATGCTTGGCCAGTACATCACCTTTACCCTCAGCTGCTTTAGCAAGACAGTGGTCATCTTGGAGGTGTGTTTGGGGTCATTATGTTGTAATAGTGCCTTGCGGCCCAGTCTCCAAAAGGAGGGGATCATGCTCTGCTTCAGTATGTCCCAGTACATGTTGGAGAAAGCTGCGGGCTGGCCCTATTAGACTGTGGGTGATACACAGAGGAGAAAGCAAGCTGAATTCCCAACTGTGCACAAAAGGCTCCCCCAGGACACAATCTGACTACCTTTGTCCGAGACAATCACCTTGGGTAGCCCATGTAAGCGAAAGATCTCCCAAGCAAAAATGGAAGCCAGCTCCTTAGAAGTGGGCAACTTCTTAAGTGTAATGCAATGACACATCTTTGAGAACTGGTCAACCACCATAAGGATAACAGTGTTGCCCTGGGCATTGGGTTACTCCACAATTAAATCCATAGACAGGTGGGTCCAGGGCCTCTCTTCATTGGGTATGGGCTGTAGGAGGCCCACTGGAAGGTGTCATGGAGTCTTACTCTGAGCACACATGGAACAGGCAGCTAAGTAGGCAGTTACACATAGACTAGGCCACCAGAATTGTTGGGAAATGGCACAAACGAGTTGATTCTTCCCAGGGTGGCCAACTGCCTTGGGAGAATGGTAAGTTTGGACAACAGCTGTACAGAGACTCTCTGGGACAAAGTAGCAGTAACAAGGTTTCTCAGGAGGAGTATGGACCTGAGCAGCAAGAATTTTGTCACCTAAAGGAGAAGTGAGACTGGTACGATTTGTAGCCAGAATATGATCAGGAGGAATCATAGAAAACGGAACTATCTCCAACTTGGAAGTGGAGGAAAATTGTCATGACAAGGTGTCAGCCCTTACATTCTTAGTACTGGGTAAGAATGAGACAATGTAATTAAAACTTGACAAGAAAAGAGCCCATCACACCCTTATGGAAGTGAGACGTTTAGCCTTTAGACAAGAATGTGAGATTCTTATGGTCAGTAAGAATGGTAACCGGCACAGTGATACCTTCGAGGAGATGTCTCCATTCTTTCAGGGCTAAAATGATCGCCAACAGCTCTCTGTCACCAATCTTGTAATTGCACTCCGCAGGTGACAATTTTTTGGAAAAGCAGCCACAAGGACGCACAGCGCTCTCAGAGGTAGGATGTTGAGACAGAAGGGTGCCAACTCCAGCCTCAGAAGCATTAACCTCAAGGATAAAAGGTAACATAGGATCAGGATGTGCCAACACAGGAGCAAAAACAAAAGGCAGCCTTGAGACAAGACAAGTTACTAATAAACTTCCGATAATAGTTGGCAAAGCCCAGGAAATGCTGCAGAGGACATAAACCAACAGGTTGGTGCCACTGTAGGACTGCTAAAAGTTTCTCTGGGTCCATCAAAAAACCAGCAGTGGAAATGACATAACCTAGAAATGTAACCTGTTCACCAGGGAACTCAACCTTTTTTCCGTTTACAATAGAGATTTTCTCTTAGTTTCTGAAGCACATGACAGACATCTGTGTGGTGGCTCTCCACGGACTTGAAAAATATGAGGATATCATCAAGTTAAACCACAACACATAACTGCAACAAATCTCGGAGGACATTGTTAATAAATTCCTGGAAAATTGCTGGGGCATTGCAAAGGTCAAAAGGCACTACGAGGTACTCATAATGGTCTGTTCTGGTATTAAATTCAGTTTTCCACTCTTCGCCTTCCTTAATCCTCACAATTGTATGCCCCTCTCAAATCAAGCTTTGGGAAAACAATTGCTCCCTTGAAACAGTCAAATAACTCTGTAATCAACGGAATCAGATAGGCATTCTTAATCGTGAAACAATGGAGACCCCTATAATCAATGCAAGGTCTCAGTTCACCGCTCGCTCTTCTTCAAAAAGCACCAGCAGATGAGGATTTTGCGAATGAACCTTGAGAAAGTGCATCTGCAACATACTCCTCCATGGCCTTATCCTCCAAGGCCAACAAAGAGTAAACAGTAAATGGTAAAAGGTAAACAAGGGTTGAAAGTTTATTGTGCAATCATTCGGCCAGTGTGGAGGCAAACTACCGGCTGGAACTTTGTCAAAGACATAGCTAAAATCGCAGTACTCCTCCAGCAGGGAGGAGAGTGAGGAGGTCACAGGACCGACAAAGGTTAAACCCGGCCACAAGGGTATATGGCACCAAGTTGAAGGTCAATTGTGCAATCATTCGGCCAGTGTGGAGGAAAACTACTGGCTTGACCTTTGTCAAAGACATCGCTAAAATTGCGGTGCTCCTCTGGCAGGGAGGAGAGTGAAGCGGTGCACAGGACCTTGGCTACCTTCTGGAAGCAAGTCTCACTGCATTGTGGTGATCAGGAGAGAACCTCAGCATGGAGCCAATCAAAAGAGGGGCTGTGCCTCTGTAACCAAGGATAACCAAAAACCAGCAGACACTTAGGTGAGGAAAGAACTTAGAATTGGATTATATCATGGTGAAGAGCGCCTACAGCCATGGACAACAGAACCGTCTTATGAGTCACATGGGCAGGCTGTAGAGGTCTCTAGTCAAGAGCCTCAATGGCAAGTGGAGTGTCACGCAGCTGCAGCGGAATCGAGTGCTTTGATACAAAGGCAGCATCAATGAACAGGCCTGCAGCCCCAGAGTCGATTACTGCCTGTATCTTAAAACCTTTCAATAAGTATGCCAAACAATCAATAAACCCGTCCTGTTTGCACACTTCTCTGCGCTTACAAATGGAATGAATAAATAAATAAACAAACGGATAAAAAACAAATAAAACTGGTCAAATAATTAATTGAATCAATAATTTAAAATAGTTGAATCAAAAGTAGCTTCTGCTTTTTAGTAAAGAACCTGTAAAAAGAATATACAAAAAAACTGTCCCAATAAAGAGTCCACTTTCTCATATATAGCAGCGCTTTGTCACTTTCCTCTAAATGAGAGATAGTAAATTTCTTTCTGAGTTTATAACAGCGCTGCTCAGTAGTGATTCAACAGATGTTATCATGATTAAATGAAGGAACGGCTTCCACCAAACGATTCACCACTCGTGATTCAAACGTACCCCTTATGGAGATGCACTCACCAAAACGCCAGAGAAATAAAGCCTTCAGTATAACATCAGTCATAAGTGAACTCCTTCTTGGCCACTAGATGTCTCTGTTACTGTAAAGGGGCTCCGGTGTACCCTGAGATTGCTGTATCTTGTAGTCCCCTACAAGATTGGGGACTACAAGATACCGCAATCCCAGGGTACAAGATCAAATGCGGGTGCCTGGTGGTCATCGCACCCACCAGGCACACGCATCAGCACCAGAGCCATGCTGCGGGTGTGAGCATGCCTGCAAAAGCGTCTTAAAGAGCCTACGTACAGCTACAACAGCTCACACAGGGGAGCCAACCTTCCACAGTATAACTGCTGTGGCTGGTTGGGAAGGGGTTAAGCATAATTAAAATCACTGTTCTTGAAAAAATTGTTTTTTAAAAAACTATTTGCATTGATACATATACATATACAAACATTACCAATTACTTGCATATAAGCTTTCAAAATTATCACTTTTGATTTTTCCTATTCGGCTCCCAATGGGGTTCACCGTTTAGAACATTTCCCCTGTTCAGGAGTACTGCTGCAAACTGAACAGGAGGGTGTTTGGCCCATGTCCAATTACAAAAAAAATTACCCACTTTAAAAAAAAATTTTTTTTTATTATTCTACTTGAATTACATGTTCTGCCCTGCTCAGATTTGCATTCGCCATAATAAAAAAAAAAAAAAAAGGAATTCAGAACAGATGGTGCTAGACTTGCAGCAAGGGTGCAAAGATCCTATAATAAAAGATAAAAGAAGCCAATGAGTAAGTCACATCTATGGGAGTTATCCAAAACTGAATTTAACTTTTCAGATGGGCCAGACATTAAGATTCCTAAACAGTATTTTGAGTAAGTATTATTGCCTCACACTTTTCCAGAAATTGAAATGATTTTGTCCCAAAACATTCCGATTTATGCAATATGCTATTTAGGCTACCGGATTATGGCACAAGATGTCTGCTTTTTTTTTTTTTCTGATTTTTTTACCCTGCAATGACAACTTGATCTCAGATAATTTTAGTTTTAATAAATACCCTTTTTCCCAAATGTTATCAAAATCTGAGATGCATAACAATGTGTATAGTAAATAATGTTTACTTGCCTTAGTATTTTATTATATTCACCAGCATATAAATATGTACTTGTGGTTCATTTTTAAATTTATGTTTTTTTTTTATATAGTTTTAATGTTGCTTCTCAATATAGATTTCCAAGATAAAAAAACATGGAATAAAGCAGCTGTATTATTTATCAAAGTTAGCCACGACTGTAGCTTAACTCATCATGCACAGCTGAAAAGATTACTGATTTCAAAGTGCATCAAATAAAACTTGTATTAACTTTACAATAACATTCCAGGCATTCTTCATAGGAATGATTCAGAGAGGATTCTGCTGTAGAAGAATAGTCACCAAGTTGAATTTATTTTAGGTAAAGTAGAGCTATGAAATAAGAAATATGCTTAAAGCAAAATGCTGATAAGACTCCATTGTGTAAACATTTCTGCTAAATGTCAACCATTTAAAGAACCACAACTAATTTCCAATGACATTTCATATAAAAATGACTGTAGCTTTCCACTGGGGCATTTTTAAAGATATATTCATACTTGCAGTTTTTTTTTTTTGTTTTTTTTTATATAAATCTGAAAGAAAAAGAATTTGCTACATTCTCATACTGGTACCTTTGGAAAGTCACGTATTAGGAAATTGGTATGCCCATATACAGCATTGCACAAAAAAAAAACACAGCTAATTTTCAAAAATGAAATGTAAAGCTATGATGCATATATGGGGCTTTCTAGAACAGCCAAATTTATACAGGGAGCCTCAGACCTTCGTTTTAGGGGCTGCGGCTGAGCTGGCACTTTAGTACGTGTGGTGGAACTGTCTTAAAATAAAGCAAGTTTGGACTAGGGTTCACTAGTTGGTGTATATGGTTTTGGGATGCAGCCCTACTAAAAACATTTATGAGGCTTTGTTATATCTTAAAGTGGTCTTTTAGGGAAAAAAAATCATGAAAATTCTTAAAAAAAATAATAATAAAAAAAAAATTGGAAAAAAAATTAACTCACCTCTAAATGCCTGTTGCTAGGGGGTCCCTCGTAGTCTGCCTCCTTCAGTGCCTGGGCTGGTGACATAATTTCCCTCGGCACAGGAAGGGCTCTGCTCTGCCCCCTCCCTCCTGTCAGTCACCTGGGACACGTGACAGGTCACAGATGACTGTGCGGCCAATCACGGCGTGCGGCGCCGCTCACGCATGCGCAGTGGGTGCCCGGCTGTAAAGCCACTGCCGGATGCCCACAGTTGCAATGCCGGCGCCGCCGAGAGGAGGGGGGTGAGTGGGGCTTCATTCCCCCGCATTGCTGTACCCTGGGACAGGTAAGTGTCCGATTATTAAAAGTCAGCAGCTGCAGTATTTGTAGCTGCTGACTTAAATTTTATAGAAACTCCTCTTTAAGTCCCTCTACTGTACTTTAAAACAACTTAAATTGGTCTCCTTCATTTTATGGCAGCTAAACAGATGCTGGTAAGATCATGGAAATCCCACTATTACTCAAGTGAAACAAAAATGAGAAACTGGCTACTATATTACAGGTCAAAATGTTCCACAAAGTGGGGAAAATCTCAATGACTTGGCTTATTTTATTATTTCTATGGGGTGGTTTGTGCAAAGTGTGGTTCTGACATGACCCATTCCTGACTCTCCTCCCTACCCCTCCTTGTCCTCTTTCTTATCTTCTGTTGTTCTTTACCTCTTTGTTTTTTTTGCTTTTTTGTTTTGAAGTTCCTAGTTTTTGCACAGGCTTTTTTTCTGGGTGCTCCTCTACCCCTTTTAATGACACTCAAACATCACTAGGGTATTCAATTTATTTCCCCAATATTTTTTATGGGGAAAAATGTAAAGGTTACGGGTGGAAAAAGTTGTAATCAAACATAAACAGCCATCATTCCACATCATGCCACAGTCCCAGATTTGTCATATTTCAAAATGGCTGTTACAAAACAACACTTTAAGAAGAGATAGAAAATTAAACAAAGGAAGAAAGGGATTGTATATTGTAGTCGGTGAGTCTGAAGAGCTCTATACCAAAGTTCCAGTAAAGCTTATTAACTAAGGCCCCTTTCACACTGACGTCCCGTTCAGGCCCGCCTGTCAGTTTTTCAGGCGGACCTTAACGGGTGCTCCATAGAGGTCTATGGAGCGTCGGATGTCAGCGGTGACATGTCCGCTGACATCCGACCCGCTCCGATCCGAAAAAGTGTAATGGAGGAAAAAGCTATTTTTCCATCCGTCTGCGGATCGGATCGGGTGACGACGGGCACTGCGGTCCGTCGTCATCCGATCTCCCATAGGGGAGAGCGGCGCTGTGACAGGTCCGTCCCTGCGCAGTATGCAGAGACAGACCTGTCATCTCCCTGCTCAGCGGGGATCGACGGAGTGATCCCCACTGAGCAAACGGATATCCACGGGGCGGATCAGAACTGATCCGCCCCGTGTGAAAGGACCCTTAGGGTATTTCCTTAAAGGCAGGTGATCCAAGGCTCCTAAATCTTTTCTTTTTTTTTTTCCAATAAAATTTTTTATTCAAGAAAAATAACATAAATCAGTTACAATAATAAAGATGTCATACACTTCTCCAGTTAATATAAAATGTATATAAGGAAAGATCCAAGCTAGAACATGTTGTAGGTAATTCACATCCATTTGTCGTCAGTTAAGATACACAAAGCAAAAGAAAACATATTCTCCAAACAAAAGGTAGGAAGTGCGTTCAAGGAAGATGTGTTAGACATTTTGAATCAGCCAAATCAGGATGGACCAAAGGCAGATGCATCCCAATAGTAACGTAGCTGGGGTCAATTCGTGAAGGATGTTTCGGTGGGAGTTCCTACCTAGTCAAGCCGATGGGTATTTATGTTCCATAATAATTCTGCGAGTACATGTAGAAGGGTCGGCTTGGATATCTCAATTTAGGCATCTAAAAAATAACCAGTGAGTTGTGGTAGATATGAAGGACAGGAGGGAGTGTAGGGGGGGGGGGGAAGAGTCGGGTTAGTAAATTGGGGAGGAGGGGGGGGTCAGGGTCAAGGGAATGCAAATAAGGAGGGGGAAAGCTAAGAAAAGGGAAAGGGGGTGGATAATGTCTCCTCGGTCTCCACTCTGCACTACACGAGATCTGCCTATTATTGCTTCTGAAGGGCTAGGGTGAAAAAAGAAGAGCTCTGTATGAAATCTAATGGTGATTCTCAGGCCCATCCCTCGCGAAGGAATGGAAGCACCCCGTCACCTGGAGAACTGGGGTAAATACCGGGTCCGTTCTCCGTACGGACATTCATACCGCATTACATGGAATCGCACATTCGCTCGTCAAGTTTCGACACCTGTCAGTGGTAAGGAAATGTTTCCAGCAGGCCCATGTCTTGGAGAATTTGGTTGTGGAGTCTCGAGCTATGGCGATGAGCTCCTCCATTTCCGCTATTCTATTCACTTGCTTAATCCATTCTGAGATTGTTGGGGGGTGAGGTGAGGCCCAGTGCCTGGGGATGCACATTTTGGCTGCATTAAGCAGGGGCAGGATCAGGGTCCTTCGGTAGTGAAGGGTTGGCATATCAGAGAGATGAAACAGACAGTGAGCTGGGGTGAAGTTAATTGGATATGTTGATATTATTTCTTTGAGTTGTCTGACCTGTGCCCAAAATGGTTGTAAAACGGGGCAGTCCCATAGTATGTGAAGTAGAGTACCTGGCGCTTCCGTACATCTCCAACATGTGATAGGGTAGGAAGGGTTATATTTGTGTAAAATCATCGGGGTTCTGTACCAGCGCGTCAGGGATTTATAATTGTTTTCTTGTATGGAGACATTCAGGGAGCCCTTATGCGCTATCGTGTAAATATGTTCCCATTGATCCGCCGTTATTTCTAGCTGCATTTCTTTTTCCCACGCTTTGGGGGCCTTCCCATCTTTGGCAGATATATTTGCAAATAACATGGCATATGTGTTGGAAATCAAGTGCCGTTGGGGTGTTGACTGAGAGCATAGGCTTTCAAATGGGGATAGGCCTCTGGAAACCTTGGCATTTCGGTTTAATATTTGTAGGAAATGACGAATTTGAAAATAGGACCAATATGGGATAGGAGCTTCAGTGTGATTGGGGATTAGAGCGAGACGGTCTAGTATTAGATCATTGTGGAAAAAATGATGCGCTAGCATGTTGGGGTGTTGCCATTGCTGCGCTAGGAATTGTGTAGACATGCCGGGGGGGAAGGCCGGGTTCATTCTAATAGGAGTGAGAGGGCCTGGGATAGATGATATGTGTGCCGATTTGCAGATTTCTCTAAAAGATCGGAGGGTCGCGTCGATAAAAGGGTGGTTTTTCCATAGGGGAGAAATGAAAGATGATTCTATCCATGGAGATAAATGTAGCGGGACGGGGGAGGTCGAATTTTCCAGAGTAACCCAATCTTTATATCGGCCGTGTACGGCCCAGTCTACAATTCTAGAGAGCTGGCAGGCCCAATAATATTTTCTAAGGTCTGGGAGACCAATGCCTCCTTTTGACTTCGGGCGAGTTAGGACCCCATAGGCAATTCTCTGACGTTTATGGCCCCACAGGAATTTCGTAGCCATTCTTTTATAGGATAGAAAGTAGGATGGGGGGAGTCTTATAGGGACGGTTTGTAGAACATAAAGAATGTGTGGGAGGATATTCATTTTGAGTATCGCCGCGCGGCCAAACCACGAAAATTGTGGTTTATTCCATCTATTCAAGTCATCAGAAACGTTTTTAAGAATGGGTAGGAAGTTTTTACTATAAAGGTCAGAGAGGTTCGTAGTGAGATTTATTCCTAGGTACTTGATCATGTCGCGGCGCCATTGAAATGGAAAGTTATTTTCACATTGGTTAACTACGTCTGGAGATAATGTTATATTGAGGGCTTGGGACTTGGAAACATTTATTTTAAAATTGGACAGAAGTTGGAAGCATTCAAGGTCTTTTAAAAGGTTAGGAATCGAGATATGGGGTTCAGCAAGGAAAAGTAAAATATCGTCGGCAAATGCAGCAAGCTTATAGGTCCGGTTTGCAATGGGAATTCCTTTGATATTTGAATTGGTTCTAATACAATTAAGGAAGGGTTCTAGGGTTAAAATAAAAAGAATGGGAGATAGAGGGCATCCTTGTCTAGTTCCATTGGTCAAGGAGAAAGCGTCCGACAGATAGCCATTAACCCGAACCCTAGCAGTCGGGATAGTATAGAGGGACATTATCAGGTTAAATCGGCGTTCTTGAATGCCTATATGTCTCAAGACTGCTGCCATGTAGTCCCAGGCCAATCTGTTGAACGCCTTCTCCGCGTCCAAGGATAGGAAAAAACCTTTACATTTGTTTGTGGACATCCAATGCTGAATATTGATGGCCTTAATGGTGTTATCTCTTGCCTCCCTTCCTGGCACAAAACCTACTTGGTCATTCTTTATCAGGGACGGTAGGAAGGGAAGCAAGCGGTTGGCAATAATTTTGGCAAAAAGTTTTACGTCCACGTTTAGTAGGGAAATCGGCCTATAATTGGAGACTATCGCTGGATCTTTACCGTCTTTTGGTATCACGGTTACATGGGCTTCCAGAAGTCTGTGAAAGGGGCGTGTCGAAGATGAGAAGGAGTTGAACGCTTTGAGAAAGGGGTTGGAAAGGGTATCTGTAAAGGTCTTGTAGTAAGAGGCTGTAAGCCCATCAGGGCCTGGGCTTTTCCCAGCTTTCAGTTGTTCGATTGCCAATTTGAGCTCTTCTTCAGAGATGGGATTTTCCAATTGCACAGCAGCTGCTTGGCCAATGGGCGTGGGGCAGTGTTCATTTAGAAAATTTTCCATAAGGGTGCGTTGATCGCTCTGCAGTGAGGGGTTGTCTACCTTTGTGTTGAGATTATACAGATCTGAGTAATATGATTCAAACTGGTCGGCTATGTCTGGGGTTGTGACTTTGGGCCTCCCCTGGGGATCGTTAATGGTATGGATATTGGTCAGGGCTCTATTTTTCTGAATTGCCCTAGCTAAATATTTCCCACTTTTGTTGCCAAATTCATAGAACAGTTTCTGTTGGAGAATGAATTTTCGTTTCGTTTTTTGGGCGAGTTCCATCAGGAGAAGTTCACGGTGGTGTGTCAATTCAAGGTATGTTTGTTGGGCTTGGGTCTGTTTGTGTGCTAGTTCCAAAGTTTTAATGTTTTGAATTAGTGATGCAATTTTGGCTTGACGTATTTTTTTGCGAGCCGATTTTAAAACAATAAATTCACCCCTCAAAACGCATTTATGCGCCTCCCACTGTGTTACTGGGGAGGTCTCTCCGTTGTCATTTTCTAAGAAATAGTTGTGAATGACCTGTTTGAGGGCTAATATGTCTGCTTCTGCTGTCAGCAAAGTCGAGTCAAGGTCATTGCTAAAATAAAACTAGATTGTTTATCACATGCTCTGCATAAAGATTTAAAGGCAGTCTGACCAACAATATTCTCCTTGGCATTGTAAGGATTTTATGAAATGTAGTAGATGTGTTTAATGGTATATTTCTGTATCTGGGAGAAGGTGCTTTTCCCACAACTGAGTGAATGAGAGTATCCATCCCCAACACAGAAGTCAGCAATGCTTTGAAATCCCTTATGTGTCCAATATTTAAAGGACGCAGGGATGAGAGCCAGGGTACACAAGGGATTAAACAAAATTGGAGCAAGGGGGCTATGGGCTGACTGGAGATGGCAGCCTGCATTAAGTCTGTCCCATAAACTCAGCAAAAATGAGTAGGACACAGGATGGTCGATTTTGCTTTAAATGGAAGCCAGATTAACCGATTCCCGCCTGCTGTACGCCAAATGACGTCCTCAGCTTTGAGCGGGGATATCTGAAGGATGCCTGTAGCTACAGGTATCATTCAGATATTGTCTTTTAGAGCCAGCGTTTCTGTGCACCATAAGAATGATCATAGTGGCTGTTCCACCACTTGATCATTCTTATGGGAGGCGAGAGGGGACATCCCCCCTCCCGCCGCCCTCCGGTGCTTCTGCCGACTCACCGCTACGATCGGTGAGTCAGACACAGGATATGCCGGCCCCGGATGTTCATCATAGAGATTTCTGGCAGGCCAGATGGCCGCCAGAGTCTCTATGATCGGAGGCCAGGGCGATGTTATGACATCACGCCTGGCCTCTGCATTCAAACAAATGGCGCTGATTCGGCTGGGAAGCCAGGGTCGTTTTTTTATTTTTTTATTTCAGGCTTCCCAGTTTAGAGGTGAGATGTGGGGTCTTATTGAGCGTGTTGCCTCTTTAGTGCCCATAAGTGCCACCTCATCAATGCCCACCAGCTCAGCAGTGCCCATCAGTGCTGCCTTATCAGTGCACATCAGTGAAGGAGAAAAATTACTTAATTACAAAATTTACTGAGAGAAACAAATTAAAAAAAAGCAATTTTCTCAAATTTTTTGGGAAAAAATAAACTAAAGTAGTGATTAAATACCATCAAAAGAAAGCTCTATTTGTGTGAAGAAAATTATAAAAATGTCATCTGGGTACAGCGTAGCATGACCGTGCAATTGTCATTCAAAGTGTGACAGCGCTGAAAGTTGAAAAATTACGTGGGCAGGAAGGGGGTATAAGTGTAGGCAAGTGGTTAAGGAGATTCACCCTCTCTATTTGTCCTGTTTACCATTATCATTGAAAATTAAAGTAAAGCAAAAGTCCAAATTTTGTGTTGTCCCAGAAAAGTACCGTATTTTTCCGTGTATAAGACGCTACTTTATCCTTAAATTGTTAGACTGAAATTCGAGCAGCATCTTATACACGGTCAGTCAGCCTGGGAGAGAGCCATGCGGGTGCGTAGATGGTCATAGCTTGCAAACGGCTTCTTCCAATCACGAGCCATATGTTAGTGACGTCAGCTGGAGGTAGAGGCGGAGGTGGAGAGTGCGCAGATACGATCCCGTTCGACGTGGAGACTGCGCAGATGCAGAGAGCGGAGCATTTTGAGCCCAAGATGTCACAGAATAATAAAAGTAAGAGACTGTCTTATTCTGCAAAATTTAAACTCAGTGTAGTTAGCTAAGCAAAAGAGCATGGGAATAGAGCTTCAGTGAGACAGTTGACTGTGACTCAGAAGACAGCAGTGATGCAAAAGAAGTTGAAGAAATTCTGTCTGGAACTAGTGATGAAGAAGAGAACATTGATGCAACAGAGGTTGAATAAAGTGATATGATGCATAATATACTGGTATGTAAACGTTAATTACTAAATAAAAATGTGTTCTGTTTTACCTGTTTAAAATATGGATTTCTTAATTCTGGGTTGCAAAAGTGGGGGGCGTCTTATACACGGAAAAATACGGTATTAGACAGGAAATCTTTCAATAGGTACACTAGTTGTGGTGACGTGAGCTCTTACTGTGAAGAAACCTTTCCATATTTGGAGATTAAATCTCTTTTCCTCTAGACGTAAAGAGTGCCCCCTTGTCCTCTAGACATGTGCAGAGTAAAATATTTCGTTTCGGAATTTCGTTTTCGTCCGAAAGCTTAATTTATTTAGTTACTCCCGAAATTCGTTTTTATTTATTTCGTTTTTCGTTCAAAAATTGCATTCGTCCGAAAATCCACATGAATTACGGTCGAATCTGTCTTGGAAGGCTTATGGTGTCTGTCGAATGTATAAAGAAGATTCGACGGAGCTAACTATATAGCATACTTTAGAACCCTATTAAAGTCTATGGGACTCCAACGTTCAAAATCTAAAGTGCTAATTTTAAAGGCTAATTTGCAAGTTACTGTCCTAAAAAGTGTTTGGGGACCCGGGTCCTGCCCCAGGGGACATGGATCAATGCAAAAAAAAGTTTTAAAAACGGCCGTTTTTTCGGGAGCAGTGATTTTAATAATGATTAAAGTGAAACAATAAAAGTGTAATATTCCTTTAAATTTCGTAGGGGGGGGGGGTGTCTATAGTATGCCTGTGAAGGGGCGCATGTTTCTGGGGCTTAGAACTGTCGCTGCACAAAGTGTCATTTATGCAGGAAAAAAAGTCCTTTAAAATCACTCGCAGCTATAATGAATTGTCGGCTCCGTAATACAGAGAACACTCATTGAAAGTCATTGATAAAAAAAAAAAAAAATAAATAAAAAAAAAAAGCGTGGGGGTCCCCCAAATTGAATTACCAGGCCCTTCAGGTCTGGTATGGATATTAAGGGGAACCCTGCCTCAAATTTAAGAAAAAATTTGACGTGGGGTTCCCCCTAAATATCCATAACCAGACCCTTCAGGTCTGGTATGGATATTAAGGGGAACCCCGGTCAAATTTAAAAAAAAATTGACGTGGGGTTCCCCCTAAAAATCCATACCAGACCCTTTATCCGAGCACGCAACCTGGCAGGCCGCAGGAAAAGAGGGGGGGACGAGAGAGCGGCCCCCCCTCCCTCCTGAACCGTACCAGGCCACATGCCCTCAACATTGGGAGGATGCTTTGGGGGTCCGTGACCCCTCAAAGCACCTTGTCCCCATGTTGATGAGGAGAAGGGCCTCATCTCCACAACCCTGGCCGGTGGTTGTGGAGGTCTGCGGGTGGGGGGCTTATCAGAATCTGGAAGCCCCCTTTAACAAGGGGACCCCCAGATCCCGGCCCCCCCCCTGTTTGAAATGGTAAGGGGGTACAAAAGTACCCCTACCATTTCACAAAGAAAGTGTAAAAAAATGGTTAAATAAAACAAACACACTTTTGAAAAATTCCTTTATTAAAAATAAAAAAATAAAAAAAAGATTCCAGCGGCGGTAATCCACTCTTGCTATCCAGCGACGGACGGTCATCTCTCCCGCGATGTCTCATGTCATCCAGCGCAGCGAATCCTTCGTTCTTCTGTCTCCGCAGAGGAGACAATGCAGGGATTCCGGCTGGCTGACGTTTCTTAAATACGGAGGGCGGGGCCACCCGTCACATGACCCCGCCCCCCTCTGACGCAAGGGGAAACCCGGGGTTCCCCGTGACGTATGGGTGACCCCGCCCCCCTCTGATGTAACGGAAACCTGCCTGTGTTACATCAGAGGGGTGCGGGTCACCTATACGTCACAGGGAACCCCGGGTTTCCCCTTGCGTCAGAGGGGGGCGGGGTCAGGTGACGGGTGGCCCCGCCCTCCGTATTTAAGAAACGTCAGCCAGCCGGAATCCCTGCATTGTCTCCTCTGCGGAGACAGAAGAACGAAGGATTCGCTGCGCTGGATGACATGACATCGCGGGAGAGATGACCGTCCGTCGCTGGATAGCAAGAGTGGATTACCGCCGCTGGAATCTTTTTTTTATTTTTTTATTTTTAATAAAGGAATTTTTCAAAAGTGTGTTTGTTTTATTTAACCATTTTTTTACACTTTCTTTGTGAAATGGTAGGGGTACTTTTGTACCCCCTTACCATTTCAAACAGGGGGGGGGCCGGGATCTGGGGGTCCCCTTGTTAAAGGGGGCTTCCAGATTCTGATAAGCCCCCCGCCCGCAGACCTCCACAACCACCGGCCAGGGTTGTGGAGATGAGGCCCTTCTCCTCATCAACATGGGGACAAGGTGCTTTGAGGGGTCACGGACCCCCAAAGCATCCTCCCAATGTTGAGGGCATGTGGCCTGGTACGGTTCAGGAGGGAGGGGGGGCCGCTCTCTCGTCCCCCCCTCTTTTCCTGCGGCCTGCCAGGTTGCGTGCTCGGATAAAGGGTCTGGTATGGATTTTTAGGGGGAACCCCACGTCAATTTTTTTTTAAATTTGACGCGGGGTTCCCCTTAATATCCATACCAGACCTGAAGGGTCTGGTTATGGATATTTAGGGGGAACCCCACGTCAAATTTTTTCTTAAATTTGAGGCAGGGTTCCCCTTAATATCCATACCAGACCTGAAGGGCCTGGTAATTCAATTTGGGGGACCCCCACGCTTTTTTTTTTTATTTATTTATTTATTTTTTTATCAATGACTTTCAATGAGTGTTCTCTGTATTACGGGAGCCGACAATTCATAATAGCTGCGAGTGATTTTAAAGGACTTTTTTTCCTGCATAAATGACACTTTGTGCAGCGACAGTTCTAAGGCCCAGAAACATTCGCCCCTTCACAGGCATACTATAGACAACCCCCCCCTACGAAATTTAAAGGAATATTACACTTTTATTGTTTCACTTTAATCATTATTAAAATCACTGCTCCCGAAAAAACGGCCGTTTTTAAAACTTTTTTTTGCATTGATACATGTCCCCTGGGGCAGGACCCAGGTCCCCAAACACTTTTTAGGACAGTAACTTGCAGAATCTTTTCTCTCCGTCAAATCTTTTCTCTGTCGAATATTTTCTCTATATAATCTTGGACTAATAGAGGTAAGGTTAGGCACATTCGACCATAGGTTCTATAAACACGTTGTCAGAGTCATGTCGAATCTCCTATTCTATATCGAACTGTTGTAACAACGAAAACGAAAATAAAGCATTTATTTATGTCGGATCTTTCGTTTTTCGGATTTTGTGCTTTCGTTATCGTTTGTCAAAACGAAAACGAAAATAGCTGAAATTCGGACGAAAATGCATTCGGACGAAAACGAATGCACATGTCTATTGTCCTCTGTGATGACCTTAACCGCTTGCCGACCGCCTTCCGCATATATACTGAGTCAAGGCAGATAGGCTTTGCAAACCAACATACCTGTATATCGGTCCGTGCATGTGGTACTGCGGGCGCATGTAGACTTTACCTTACATATTAGTCGTGTGTGGGGAATTGTGTCAATGCTTTTACCAAATCCAAGTATACTACGTCGACAGCCTCTCCTCTGTCCAAGGTTTTACTTACCACCTCATAAAAATAAATCAGGTTTGACAACTTCTGTCTTTCATGAATTCATGCTGTCTGTTGCTTAAAATATTTTTTTCCATCAGGAACTCATCTATGTGGTCTTTTATTAAACTCTCCAATATCTTCCCGACTATGCAAGTTAAACTAACAGGTCTATAGTTACTTGGTAAAGACTTTGATCCCTTTTTAATTATAGGCACCGCATTGACCCATTGCCAATCCAGTGGTAGTATTCTAGTCATTAAAGAGTCCTTAAAAATAAAAAATCACTTTGAAAGGACAGAGCTCAATTCTTTTAGGTTTCGTGGGTGGATGTCATCTGGTCCAGGTGCTTTATCCACCTTTATTCTGTCTAAATATTTCTGGACCATATCACTTTTGATGCATTGTGGATCATTTGGGGCTGCGTCAATACCATTACCATTATGGCCATGAGCTCCCCCATGCTCCTTTGTATAAACATAACTGAAGAAAATATTTAGTACATTTGCCTTCTCTTCGTCCCCAGTCACCAGTCCCTCGCCCCCCCCCCCCCAGTCACTCACTCAGATTTCGGACGATAACGAATGCACATGTCTAATTAATAACAAATGCAAACTTACAATTTTAAGGTGCTATAAGTCAGTACCAACATGTACAGCCAGCCTGGTACAAAAAAAGCCATCTCTCCAAATTGTGGCATGCGTTCCAGAGCACCAGAGGTCAGAACCATGAAAACCGGAAGTGACGTAGGTACAGGTGGATGCGCTGCGTCCTATATTTATATGAAAATATATACTGTATATATCCAATTGCTTCAAACTGAGCTGTTATGATAGCACCTACAATATATAAGTCAACAGATTACAGATTTTTTTTTATCTCTGGATCTAAACCACTGCACTCTCATGCTACCTGTAAGCTGAGTCCCACTGCACCTTTATAATTATTCTCATGCAAGGATCACATAGTTCTTCCTAATAACTAAAAAAATGCTCAAAATGTTTTGCCTTCAAAAATAAATTTTCATCAGGGTAAAATAGTGGGGGTGAAATATACAGTATGTTAAATGTGCATTTGGTCTTCCACGTGACTAATAATGTGTGGTATCTTCCTTGTTTGCATCTCTATTTATAATTTATATGGCAGAGGTGGAATGACTTGATCTCACCTGCCACACACATGCGTCATCATCACATAGAAATAATGATGTCTTCACACCAACCACGCAACAGTACCACCACATTCTTAATCATACACAAATGGCAAGTATGTAAAACCTTTGTTCGACCTATAAGGTGCTCTTGAGCGATGGCCAGTTTAGGTGGTAAGTCTGGTGACCATTTTTCTGTATAAATGTTAAGATCTAGGAAATTAATTTCACTACATCTCAAGATCACTTAATCCCCAAATAAATCTCATTAAGGGAAGCTAAAAAGGAATGTGTAGATTCTTCAGTATATCTCCACACCATAAAGGCATCATCAATGATTCTTTTGCCAGATAATGAATTCAGGTTTATTATTAATAAACATAACCTCCACCTCCCAGTGGGGCATAAATAGATGGGACACACTAGGAGCAAATTTACCACCCACTGCAATCTAGACAAGAAGCTACTAAAGCAGAGGCAAAATGCATCTATAAACTGAGTTTTAGTGCACCTTATGGCTTGAAAGAAGGTACTTCTTTAGGTACTTACCATTTATGTATGATTAAGAACATTTTTAGATTACTGTTGAGATTTGCATGGATGGCATTGGCTGTAAACTTTCCACTTGTTAATATTCCAAATTAATAAAGTAAGATTTGTACAGAAGATTGTTTTTCACACTAGGCCAGAGTCTCTTTCAGAGTACTATATATTGTGAAGCAAACTGTAGTTAAAATGCCTTTTAGCCTTTGAAACGCCCTGACAGTTTTCCAGGATTTCATTAACGATGTCGCGGCTGTTGAAGTCACGGCTGGGGCTCCCTCCTCCTCCTCCTTCCTCCTCCTTCCCCTGTTGCTGGGACCATATGAGAGAGGAGCAGGCCTCATGCATGCACAGTTGAGTACCTGGCGTGAAGCCGAAAGGCTACACTGCTGGGTACCCTTACCCACTATGGCGGCGGCAGCACTCGACAGCTGATGGAAACATCAGCTGTGATGCCAACATCGCTGGACTCCAGGACAGGTAAGTGTCCTATTATTAAAAACCAGCAGCTGCAATATGTGTAGCTGCTGGTTTTTATTTTATTTTTGGGTGGACCTCTGCTTTAATTGCCGAGCATGAGAGTGTAAGGCAAATAATTTTGGTAAGTGGTGAATGGTGCACTAACGGCGTGGTGTGAAGATCCGATCTTGGTTAAAGGCGTGCTCCTGTGCACTGCATTTTTTTTTGCATATGGACGTTTTGTTGCATATTGGACATTGACTATAAGTGGTTCATGGTTCTATATGGGGTGATCACACACCTTATATGTCTTGATTTATGATATTGAGACATATGCTTTCATAGGACATAGTGATGAGTATTGCAGTAATTATGTTCACTTGTGTGATTCATTTTTTTTTCATTTGCGTGTAAATCATTTAACTTGTGTGTTTATTTATACAATACAATATCCAATACAATAATTCTGTTGTCAATGAACCTCCTATACATTCTCAGCTGTGGGCACTTTCTAGATAAGATGTCCTCTTCCTCCTACCTATTTAGAAATATATTGCCAATGCTAGGGGCATATCTAGCCCCCATGGGCACTTTTATTTGGTTGTAAAAAATCTTTGTGCCAGAAATGCCTCTACAATAAAGTCTATTTGGGGAAATTTTAAATCAGAGTATCTCACTAATGCCAATTTAGCTGCTTCAAGGGCATCTTTTTGCCTTATGTTGGTATACAACATTCACTGTTACCATAATTGTTCCTTAACTGACTTCAATATTTTTCAACATGTTAATAAGATCCCTACTATCTTTCAAAAAAGCTTTCCCCTTGCTGCCACCAGCTGTAAATAAATACCCAGGTATTCCCCTAAACAGGAATATAGTGCATCTAATTTATTATGGGTCTACCGGGTTGAGCTGTTTTATGTTCACTAATCTTGGTAACTTGGTAGATTACCGGTATTCTTTGATCTCTCAACATGTACTTGGCTTCCTTTTGAGGATTCCTTTTGCATACTTTCATATGTATTTCTTTATGAGTCACCAATTATATATACAGCACTGGAGTGATACCTGGATTTGAGAAGGGTTTCCACAACAGAAAGATAATAACAGTGGCCCCTTATAACTTACTATATGTTAATATTCATTCATTACCGAATAAATATTAATATTTATTGTTAATGATCAGGTGTTTTTTTTTTTTATATTTTGAGCTAAAAAATATTCTATGCAATATGTAAAGAAAGTGATCTATAAATAAAGAAAATGAATCAATTACAATAACAGGTATGTATAGTTATGCACTCTGACTGGTATTCTACGCTTACTAGTCCATTATCTGAAGAAATAAGGGACTTAAACAGCATTTACTGTATCTTTCGTTAGCTCAAATAGTAAAACATATTAATTTCTTAAACATGCACCAAGGCAGTTCCTCTCATTTTCATTTAATAACACCAAATAAAAATTAATTACCTCTAAATTTGCATCTTTATGATTTCCTGACATTTCCAAGCTTTGCTTCCTAACAAAGTGACATTTTCATGGCAGCATAAAACTGAATTATCAATAATTTACACAATAGGAGGACAGTTTCAATATTAAAAATTAGATGAAGAAATGAAATAAACCTTTGTTGGCAATGCAAGCATGCAGCAGGAAACAATCAGTTCCCCCATCAACAGCAACTGACTGTTTTGACATTAGTGAAAGACTCTTCTGTTAAAAGCCATTTAATATAAAAGCTCTGCTTTTTATTAAGTTAACACATCTACCAACTGACAAGCCTACCCGTTAAAGCTGTCACAGTTTTCTTTACTTATTATATTCAATATTGCAGTATTTCACTATTCCCCAAAGGCAGAAACTAACTCATCACTCTTGGAAATAATGTTAAGAACACAAGTGGCACAATATAGATAAAAGCTGTATGTTGTTGCTAGAACTGTCTAAATGTGCTCAATATCAATATGTAGATGCTTTAGCAAATGTATTATTATATTATGTATAATGATTTTTTCTAAAGCTTGGGACAGGTACAGTACAGATTTTAATATTCTCAAATGAGCATTGACTATAAATTAGCTCCTTGTTACACGATCAGTAAGCCAAATCATTCACCGCTGTCCTTGCAGCTTCATTGAGAAGAGAAAAGAAATGGAGAAGAATATTACTTATGAGACTTTTTGTTTCCACAACTGAAAGTTTTCAGTGATGGTGGATTATGAAATCCCATTAACCTTCCCTCTGGTTCACTACATTTTTCAAGTTCCTCACTCATCTCAACCCTTGGCCCATGTTGGGAATTTTTTTTCACATATTTATGCAAGTCTTCTACTAGTACAGTGATTCCAAGCCTGGTATGTAGGAGTCCTGCTGAACAGCTGAGGCCCATTCAGCATGGGGGTTCAGTTTGGTGGGTACCAAAAAAGCATTAACATTTGCTTCCACAGACCCTTTTGCATAATGAGTTTTCATTTTTCAAAATGTCTATATTGAACTTCTTAGCCACAATACACAAGTCCAAAATGATATTTCACAAGCTCAAATACATGGTCATAGCACAAAGGTACTCTTAAACACTTTTAGAATCATTAAGAACTAAGGTGCTACCAATGCAATGTAAAAATGCAATGCAAAAATCATAGTTGTCCGTAGATTCAGCAGACCAGAATCATATGACTTCTATTTTAACTCTATCCAATCTTAGGGGGATCTCATACTCCAATGCTTTTCTCTGAGGTGGAAAGAGTGTCAAAATGTAATTCTCCGCATGATATTGTCTCTTCTTTATCTCTATTTCCAAGAACTCCAAGTCTTTTTATGACTTCCTAGGAAGCCTGTTTATAGCAACCCTTGGATGGAATTACCCATAAAAGGAATCTACCTAACTGGATGTAGCGGATGACATTTGGGACCAAATGTCACACGCTTTGTAAATGTAGTTTTTACCTCAGGACCTTACAGTACTGAGGGTTAATTGTGTAGGTAAGACAACACCAGTCTGGCCAGACCATGATTGATGTTTTGCCTAGTCATGTGAACGGTGAGGTGCACATGATAGGCGAGAACCAGGCTTGGTTGGATGTTTTGGTATGGCCGTCTCAGAGCCAATCAGCGGGCGTGCCGTACCCGCTGAGGAGTCTGGGAGGGGGTACTTAAGCAGGTGTGGGTCACGTGATCAGGGTTCTGGAGTTGTTCGAGAGACCCGTGTGGTCTGTTCTGGTTCCAGGACCGGGGTTGCCCCGTGAGGGGCCCTGGTCACGGGGTGTTTGACATCCAGCAGCATGTTCCTGTCAGTGGCCCCTGTTAGACCCGACTGGTCTGGGGTAGGTATCCGTCTGTTCCTGAGTCTCGGAACCTGCCGGTCCGAGGCATTGTAACTAAGGGAGGATTCAGAGTGTCCGGGTGTGCTCTCAGCTTGGAGGGGCACCACAGCTTGTGCAAGTGACCGGGGGAGGACTCTTCAGAGGAGGGCCGACAAGTGGCATCCTGAGAAGTGCCTGGTTACTGAGTTGGGAAGGACATTGACGAATGCACACTTTTCCAGTACCTCAAACGAAGCGGGAAACGTTCCAAGTACAGTCGGAAAAAGGTTCCTGTTTATCTTCGGTTGATTGTTGAAGTTTGAGTCAACGTGCTGACTGTCATGACCTCTAGCTAGAGGTATGTTCAGCCTTGAAGTACCCAGCTGTGAGTGGCTACTCTCTGGGTGGAAATAGAGACTTTGTTCAAGGTACCTGAGTTCTTCACCTGTGCGCTCTGTTCCCAAAGAGACTGTGTTTGTGAAAGTTCTACTGCAAAATAAAACCTTTTGAAAGAACTTTGTGTCGGTGTACAAGTCATTGGGTATCAACCCTGGGAACCCCTAGACGTGGAAGAGCACGCCAGGAGAAGGTAATCGGTAAGCCCATTAAGTCAAGGCTGCCCTGCAATGGGTTATGGCTGCTACACGGATAAGGACAAAACCAAGCAAACAGAGACATCCAACGGTGCTTACAGAAACTATGAAAGACAGTGTCCGAAAGGTATATTCTTTACACCCTATTACAGTCTAAAAGGTACTATAATAATAATATTACATACTGGAAGCCATCTGTTGAAACCATATGCAAATGGAATAAGTCATACAAACAAAAAAAAAAGCTTCCCCAAGAATTAGTGACCACAAAAAACAAAATGTCTACTCTGATTTCCAGAAAGACACGATGATTGCATCATACTGTCCCAAGAAAAACAAAGTTGTTAACCTCTTGAGATTGATGCATTCCCAACCTACTGTTTAAAACCAAGAAGACAAAAGAACAGAGATAATTAATTCATACAGTGAGACAAAAGAAGGCATTGATACGTTGGATCAGATGGTTGGTACTTACAGTGCTAAAGAAATGGCGAGAAGATGGCCAATAGTTATATTTTATAACTTGTTGGTGCTATCAATACCTACATTATCTGGATGTCACTAAAACTGGACTGGTGTGCAAGTAAATTGCACAAAAAAGAAAGGCTTTCCTTAAACATCTTGGGAAAGCACTGGCTGGAGTATCTGTGGGGCCTGACATTCCTCAAACTTCTACCTCAGAAGAACCACCAAGAAAGAAAGCATGCTGCAGTATCTGTCCTAACAGTAAAGACAGAAAAACTTGAACAGTGTGTTGTGTGTGTAATAAAATGTATATCAAGAACATCTGAAAGTGGTGTATTTGAACGGTGGACAGTGAAACGTTTTCATAATTCTAGCATAACTTTCATAACTACCTTTGCCCTACACCTGCATATCAAAATGTCATGTTTCTCTCAATTGACAATTTCTTTATAATTTTTATCTGTGAATTTATGTGCAAAATAATATAAGACAAAATATGCTTCACAGCTAGTGCTCAAAATATGGAGCATACACTTTATTATCACCAAAGCAGTGATAATAAGTAAGTATTTCTTAGTATTAGCATGCTTATTCAATATTTTCTAGCTGAAATTATAATCAAAATTCATAATTACCCTGTTTTACAATAAAAATAATTATACTAAAACTTTATGCAACATTTATCCATTATATGTACCACACTATACCACAGGGCCCATTGGACCCTGGGCATGCAAGGTGGTAAAAGAAAAAAATGGTAGACCGAGGGTTAAAAAATTTTTACAAACTTTTTTTTCATTGAAACATGTTCCTCAGGGCAGTACCTGGACCCCATAATCATTGTATGCCCAATTACTTGCATATAAGCTGTGAAAATAGTCCCTTTTGATTTTTCAGTTCGAGTCCCAACTCTATTGAGGTTCGTTATTTGGTTCCAAACTTTGAGATGTTCTAACAGGGGGTAGTTCGGCCAAACTTTATTGACCAGTTGCTGATCTCCCAACCTTTTAGACACATCATACTCAACTTGGCTCACAATTACGCATTTGGAGGTCACCTGGGGGTTGATAAAACAGAGGCATGGATAACAGACCAATTCTACTGGCTTGGAATTGCTGCTGAGGTGAAAAGTAATAGTAATTCCCACTTGTCAGCTAACTGCTCTAGTGTTGCATTTTAGAAACCACTTTTTGCCTCTGCCTATTATCTAGTTACCATTTTTTTGCAAAGAATCTGATGAGCCCCTGGTGAAAACAGCTCAGGGATGCAATGCATTCTTGTGGTACTCCATTATGCAACAAGCTATCCAGAGGCTGTCTTTCTGAGGAAAATCTCCTCAAAAGCAATTACGGTATTTGAGAGTTTTCATATTCTCAAGGACTGAGTTCAATAATGAGATGTTGACCGACAAAGGCACTTTGTTCATGTCGAAGGTTATGGCAGACCTACACAAGTTGTTTCAGATTAAACAATTGCGCACCTCAGTCTATCACACGCAGATGGATGGGCTGGTTGAATGTTTAATAAGACCCCAAAACCTATGCTCATAAGGGTGGTGCAAAAAAAGATGGAAAGGATTGAGACTGCTTATTCCCAGCTCTCTTGTTTCCCATCAGGTATCTCAAGCACCTTTCTCATTTGACTTGGTGGGCCAGGGAAGACTAAAGCCGCGTACACACGTAGCGGTATGTCCGACGTACTTAGTCTGGCGGACTTCACGCCAGACTGTACGTCGGACTTTCCGAACGGGCTACTTGCCCACACACGGCACTTTTTCAGCGGACTAATGCGGCATACTAAGTCCGCCGTACTATCCGCCCTACTTTTGAAATGAACGGACTCGCCCACACACGCGGAGGAAAGTCTGCTCATTTCGAGCGCGTCTCCAGGTAGGCGGGGCCCGCGAAGGAGACGTCGCTGGCCCCGCCGCCTGGTATGGACTTAAAGGGGAACCCCAATGCCGAAAAAAATCGGCGTGGGGGTCCCCCCCAAGTCCATAACAGACCCTTGTCCGAGCACGCTACCCGGCCGGCCAGGAAAGGGGGGCGAGCGAGCGCCCCCCCCCCCCCCTCCTGAGCCGTACCAGGCCGCGTGCCCTCAACATGGGGGGGTGCCTTGGGGAAGGGGGGGGGCGCGCGCCCCCCCCAGCCCAAAGAACCTTGTCCCCATGTTGATGAGGGCAAGGGCCTCTTCCCGACAACCCTGGCCGTTGGTTGTCGGGGGCCGGGGGGCGGGGGGCTTATCGGAATCCGGGAGCCCCTTTAATAAGGGGGCCCCGGATACCGGCCCCCCACCCTATGTGAATTAGTATGGGGTACAATGTACCCCTACCCATTCACCTGTAAAATAAAAGTACAAAAAAAACACAACACACGAGATAAAATACTTTATTGCACAGCTCTTCCGTCTTCGGGGGTCTTCTCGCCGGACTCCTCCGCTATCTTCTTGTAGCTCTTTTGCTAGCGGAGGAGTCCGGCTTTCTTCCTCGCCGCCGGCCTCTTCTTCCGACTTCGGGGGTCTTGTCCCCCTCTTCGGTTCTTCTGCCGGGCCACCGCGCCTTCTTATAGCTCTTTTACAGGCGGTGGCCCAGTCTTCTGTTGTCACCGTTCTTCTTCTTCTTCTTCTCCAGGAGATGTTGACTCGACGATCTCTCCGGCCGCAATGCCAGGGACGCGCTGCGCTGCCCCTTATATAGGGACAAGGGGCGGTGTCACATGGCTTTATGTCACATGGCACCCCCCATGTTGAGGGCACGTGGCCTGGGACGGCTCAGAAGGGGGGGCGCTCACTGGCCCCCCCCTTTCCTGGCCGGCCGGGTAGCTGCTCGGACAAGGGTCTGTTGTGGACTTGGGGGGACCCCCACGCCGATTTTTTTCGGCGTTGGGGTTCCCCTTTAAGTCCATACCAGGCGGCAGGGCTAGCGACGTCTCCTTCGCGGGCCCCGCCTACCTGGAGACTCGCTCGAAATGAGCGGACTTTTCTCCGGGCCGGAAAAGTCCGCTCATTTCAAAAGTACGGCGGACTGGCATACACACGGCCGGATTGTCCGCCGAAATGCGAGTCCGTCGGGAAGATTGGTGTGCAACATGGCATTCTAAGTCCGCCGTACTTTCGGGTCAAAAAAGTATGCCGGAGGCTACACACGCGGGGATTGTTTGCCGGACTTGAGTTTGCCGGACTTTTCCACCGGATTGTTTGATCGTGTGTACGCGGAATTAGTTGACTTAGTTAAAGTAACCCGGGAAATGCACAAGATGCCAGGTATGGGTCTTGGATGGGAAATGGGTGTCCCCACTATCTGGATTATGGTCCATTTAAAAGGAAATTATTTGAATGCAATTTCAAGTAATGGATTCCATGCAGGGTAATGGATTCCAGTTGAAAAAGAGGATTGATAAACCAAAGATTTAGAGGCTTGGAGAGACTTTGGGCGGGAAAGCCTCCAATCCCAAATAATGAACTAAAACTACATGTCCCCAAAGGGTTAACCTACCTGCAGGGGAGGTCTAAAAAGGAACAAACAGGAGCCAGCTTCTATCTATGAGATGTAGTAATCAGCTCTGAGAAAGTGTGGACTGTCTCTGCAGACTGAGATTCTACTTCATGAATGCCTGTAGCCTCTAGGGCCTCCCAAAGCAGACAAGAATACTAAAAACCTTGTTGTGGAACTGGTATATTGGAGGCGAGCCATTGTGTTGTTTTCAATATACCAGAAATATTGGCTAATTGTGTTTACTTTTGCTGAAGAAAGCCGTTTTGTTTGCTTGATATTGAAAACAATAAAAACAGAGCTAGAGCTCACCAATTAGCAGGGGGCATGACATTTTGATTGAAGGGCTTTACGTCTGACACAGAAATACAAAAAGAGCATGATTCATTCTCCACAACATGTTGGCAGGGGACTGATTTCTCATGCTAAAGCAGTTTTCTAAATAGAAAAAAGTATGAGGCAGCCCATACATTCGATGTGGATGAGGGTATCCTCCCGCTATACGATTGTTTTCTGGTGCTTTCTCCACCTTCAGAATGCAATGATAATTGCTGCTGGATATAGCCGGTGGCACTGATGGATTGGGAAAAATCCAACAGGCTGGTTGTACAGAAGATGATTGGTAGATAGACTTCTGTTCCACCAGGGTGCCCATACATAGATCAAAAATTTGATGGTCCCTGTTAACCGGACAAATTTCAATCTATGTATGACCAGATTAAGATGGCTGGTTTAAGATGGCCGACTTAAGTTTTTGCACACCTATATTTTGATGCACCTAGAATAAATGTAATTCAGATATTCTGTAGTACATCGAACAAATTCCATCTGGTCAGGAAAATGTTAATAGAAAGTATAGGCAAGTGTACAGTCCGCCAAGGGGACAGATGCACCTAGGCAATCGACTATTGTTTGTTGGGCCCAACAATAGTTTTACATACTTCTAAAACGTGTAGAAAAAAAATTAAACACATCAGACTAAAAGTCATAAACAAACTATTAATGTATTAGTTTGTAAAATGCTAACACAGACTCATACTGGTTAGCCTCTGGAGAGCTTATTACAGAATATTGTAATTAAAATGTCAGGGAAGAGCAGCTTCTCAGAAAATGTTAGCTGGTATCTTAAATGAATTATTAATGTGATATACCTGAATGATAGTGTCATATTTTACGACAAAAAAAATATTTTATTAGAAAAGCTATTGATGCCCCTTACTGTTTATCAGTAGACATGTTTTACTATTTATCACATGAAAACATGTGAAAAATACAAAAACATATGTTTAAAATACTAAAACATAGCATACAAATGCTAAAACATAGCATGAAATCATACTATAAATATACATACTAAAAACAGACACCCCAGTGAACATTTGCTTTTTTTTTTATATATATTTTTTTGTGAAAATATTTCAGCATACATTCCAACATCGAAATCAGTACATTACAATTCCAGATGAAACAAGTCAGTGTTACAATGTCATAATATATAGAACCATATGGGCGGCACAGTGGCACAGTGGTTAGCACTCTCGCCTATCAGTAAAAAGGGTCACTGATTCAAATCACAACGATGACACTACCTGCCTGGAGTTTGCATGTTCTCCCTGTGCCTGCGTGGGTTTCCTATGGGCACTCTGGTTTCATCCCACACTTCAAAGACATGCTGGTGGGTTAATTGGCTTCTGTCCAAAAATTGGCCCAAGTATATGAATGGGGACCTTGAATTGGGGGCTCCTTGAGGGTAGGGACCAATGTGAGTTGATAGGGACAATTGTAGACACCTCACTCAGGTTGAACTGGATGGACTGGTGTCTTTATTCAACCTTACTAACTATGTAATATGGAATGTATCTGACAATTAATCCACTGAGAAGGCTATTGTGCAAAATCAATATATACCAATGAGGAGCATTCTCCATAGTGGGACTTTCCCTTTCTCACTCATTAAAAAAAAAGAAGAAAAAAACTTTTAAAAGGAACATGAACTTAATCTTTGGACTAAACAAGAAATAAAACATATTCAGAGTGTATTCCAGGATTGTGACTCCCAACCGCTAGGGTTTGTTAACCTCCTTAGCAGTATTCCCAAGTGTGGCTTGAGGTGAATTTTTAGTAACAAATGTGGTAACCCCAAGCCAAACTCAGGATCACATCGCAGGATCCAGGCATAGTTACTTACCTTGTCCCCAGGATCCTGTGATGTTGTTGTGGAACATTTTATGAAGATGTATTGGATGCATTTTAATATGTATTGTCATAAGGGTCCCCCCAGTTTTCGTTCTCCCCCAGCCCGCTCTAAAAAGCTGACTGGGGCAGACTGATGCTGGTTGAGACCTGTTAGGTAGTGGTAAACTTCCTGTTTGGAGAGAGGTGTTTGTAGAGTGGGGGAGCGAAAGGGCCCCTGTGCATTGCACAGACAATCATCTGAGGGGATATGTTTGCTCTGCAAAGATGGGTTATGGGCGGATGTACGCTCATTGTCTCTGCTGTGTCTGATCAGCACATGTCGGGATACACAGCGTGCATCTGCAGATAACCTTCCATCCACAAGGAAGGGTAGCATAATCCAGGTATACATTGTTCTCTGGAATAATGTATATTAAGGATTTCTATCAATGGAATTGTAGTCATCATTCATTGGTTATTGTATAAATTCATTTATTCTGTGTCATGTCTTTATTTAGTCATGTCCTTATATGGTCATTAACATCCTGTGTTGTTCATTTTCCTGTGAAGTCACAGTGTAGGAGGGGTTTAGCTGTTGGAGGCAAACCCTCCAGGGTGTGGCTTCCTGTTTATGTGTAAATAAAAGAACCAGGCTGACTGGTAATGGGAAGTGATGCTAATGGAACTGAGAACATAAGAAGGATGGTCATGTCTGTTTATTTGGATGAGTGGGTTGATAGGTAAGGTACATTATATCATTAAGACGGAAATGGGTGCTTATTAGCACAAGAGATATGGCTGTGTGAATAGCATAAGCCAAAATGCTACCACAATGTCTCCCCACTGTGTGCGCGAGCCGTGTCTCCACTAGATCTATCACAGTGCCGAGCTCCACTCCCTGCAAGCATTGTGACACACGGGGACAGAGCACGGTGCTAAATTTAACGTTAAAAAACACACAATTCATACAGTACACTGTAATCTTACAGATTGCATTACTGTATCAAATTATTTTTACATCCCTTTTGTCCCTAGTGATTTGTCCAGTGCACTGCATGCAGTTTTATATTATATATAGATCAAAAAGAAAAATAAATACCGCGCTAAACCTAAATCTATACTAGTACAACTAAAAATCGCAGCAGCTCAGTTTTACATGACACACGTAAACACAATAAGATAACAAAAGAAAAAAGCCGTGCACATACATAAATACTGTAAAATAAAATTAAATATAAACACCTATGAGTGATTCATTTATTGCAATAGTAGTGAAAAAAGTTGATCTACCCCTCTAATAAATCAAACATACCATAATTTATAAAAAGAATTATAAATAACAAGTGTTAATAATGAAATTCGAAAAATCCCAGTGAAGTGATAAAAAAGTCCAATAAATGAAAAATAGTCCTGTGTAATAAATACGTACATTTTTCATAAGAATTCATGGAAAGATAAAACGTATTCGATTAATAGTAGCAATAAAAATGAAATGTAAAAAATATATATTAGTGATAATAACAAAAAATTGGTGATAATATGAGTGCACTAATAATGCAAAAATAAAAAATAAAATAAAAAATAAAAAGTGTTCAATCTTCTATGCAACCAAAACACACCAAGGATCGTGACCACCACCACACAAAATATGCGCTTACCAAAAGGCAAGCGATTTCATGCCCATAGTCAATCTCCACAGCACCTCCTCAGACCGTGATCACAGTAGGCTCCCTTATTGAATGAAACAGGCCGGGACCATCAACAGCAGCATGTGAAGCAGAAAGGCAGTACTCAGGATTCCAGGGAAATGGAAAGAAGACTCACCATAGCATAATTTAATAAAAGTAAAGAAATACACTTATACTACATAGAAAGCAGTAAAAACGCCCATAAAAAATGCCAGCCAACATGCAATCGCCCATCCAACCTACGCTGTCTACGTTAGCACATCTGCCACCCGACGTATGTTTCATTGTAAAAAGACTTATTCGTGGGGACCTACATGGTGACCCCCCCTTATGTCACAGTCCCGGAGGATGCTGGGACTGTGACATCATAAGGGGCGGGGTCACCATGTGTCATCAGCCTGTGACCCCGCACCTTGTCCCTATATAAGTTGCCGCACAACGCATCCATGCCATTACGGCCAGAGAGAGAAGAAGGAAGAAGAAGAAGCAAAAGGTGGCGGCGACAGCGACAGAATACTGGACCAACGCTAGTGAAAGAGCTGGAAGAAGAAAGCGGAGGCCCAGCAAGAAGAACCGAAGAGTGGGACAAGACCCCGAAGTTGGAAGAAGACCCTCGGACGGCGGCGGCAATGAAGGAGAAAGCCGGGTACCTCTGCTAGTAAAAGAGCTAGCAAAAGAGCAGAAGATAGTGGAGCAGTCCGACGAGAAGACCAAAAAGACGGAAGAAGAGAAGACCCCCCAGAGCTGTCTAATGAAGTATTTTAAAAACCTGTGTTGTGTTTTTTTTATGTACACTTTTTTCCCCCAGGTGAATGAGTAGGGGTACCATGTACCCCTACTCATTCACATAGGGTGGGGGGCCTGGATCTGGGGCCCCCTTATTATAGGGGGCTCCCGGATTCTGATAAGCCCCCTGCCCGCAGACCCCGACAACCAACGCCCTGGGTTGTCAGGAAGTGGCTCTTGTCCTCATCAACATGGGGACAAGGTGCTTTGCCCCCTTCCCCAAAGCACAGCCCCATGTTGAGGGCACGCATCCTGGTACGGCTCAGGAGGGGGGAGGCACTCGCTCGTCCCCACCCCTTTTCCTGACCGTCTGGGCTGTGTGCTCGGATAAGGGTCTGCTATGGACTTTGGGGGGACTCCAGTTCCGTCTACTTGGAGCCGCGTTCAAAATTAACTGACTTTAGTCCATGTGTGGGCAAGTCCGTTCATTTCAAAAGTCCAGCGGACTCCCACCATAGTCTGGAAAAGTCCAGTCGTGTGTGGGCAGGTCTGCTCGTTTAGAAAGTCCGGCGGACCTCCGCTGCAAAGTCCGGCGGGTTTTCCGCCAGACTAAGTCCACCGGATAGTCCAATCGTGTGTACGTGACATAAGAATTACAGGCCTACAATATAAAACGCCAAATTTCCATGCAAAATATTGTACCGCTTTGAACATCAAAAATCTGAAATAATCATACTGCCAGGGAGGTTAAAATGGCATAATAATTAAGGTAATGATAATGCAAGTTAATACATTGTTAACTGAAATCTCTGCTGCTTATACTGTACATATGTAGAAGCATTTCAGAGATACCTGTGCACTTGAAGAGGTGGGTCTCTTCACAAAGTATTAAGATTTAGCAAACCAATTATGGACTAATTCATTTCTCACGTTGATTTACTCAAGTGGTCCGGAAAACAGCTGGAAGGAGAAGATTAATCAAATCATTATATAGAAATGTATATGTGTATGTTCTGAAATATGTTTTGTGATTTTCAGATGGATTAGTCAAGGTGCCTAATTCTTTTGCATTTACTCTGTCCTAAGAAAGTGTTTTTATTTTTTTTAACCGCAAAATGTATCAACACAGGCTTTGATTAATAACATGGTGGTAAAAATAGTGTCACTATGGTCTAATATTTACATATTGTACAGTACATCTATTCACTATATGTAAAGAAAATAAACAGCGCTTGAGTAAAACAAAAAAAAGGATGCACAATACTCTAAAATGAAGGCTGCAGCTATAAGTGAGATACACACACCCAAAAGCAATAGAAATTTTTTTTAAAAGCTGCGCCAACAAAGAAAACAGTTTATATTAGCTACCCTAATGGAATATAAAAAATTATGAAAGTTATGAATAAATATCACATTCACTATACATTAAATGAAAAAAAAAATAACGAATATTGTGATTTCCCAACTGGAGAGGAAGGAACAAACAAAGTTCATCAAAAGTCCATAAGAAATCCTCAGTTGCGATTCTTATCAGAACACCATGGTGATTCCACTCAAAAAAATGCACACAAGTGCCCGTCACCAAGAAGTGAGTGCGCTTACCAGATGGAAGCTTAATCAAAGCCTTGTATGCAAATCCTCAGTATCCTCCTCCTTACAACTTGTGTTCATAGATCAGCTAACCACAGTGAAAGGCAGCGTTCACATAAATATGTATCTCGTTCAGCGATCCCAAAAAATGCTATCAATGGCTCATTGCTATTTGCCTTTGCAGGATTGAAAACATTGGGACCCAGATCCGAGTGCCATTGTCAAGTGTGATTGTTTTTTTTTCTTCCTTATCCGCGTTCCAGACCTACCTTAAGACTGAGCCCAGCGAGTACACCATCCAGAAATGGATCTTTTCACACTCTGTGCTGAGGCGTCTCTCTTCTACTATTCACTATATGTGATATGAATTTTACATTTAGTATCCAATAAATATTTGACTTTTTTTTTATCTGTTTTCTCTAGCATTACCAGTTTATTTTTTAACTTTACCACCTTTAAATTGTCAATCTGATCGGGTAATTTGGCTTAGTAAAATGATTTTAAGAAGCGATACAAATAAAACGATAAATGGTAAATGATCAGTGGATGGTATAATAATGGTGGGAACTGAAAATACTTTTGCATACATTCAGCAAAAGAAAGTCAGTATTTTTGTCAGACCATGCAACATTTAATATTATTTACCCATATCTGTCCTTTATTACTAAGAAAATAATATTTACTTTTTTTAGTTCATGTGTTTTTTAAACTAATATTTTGTATGTTCTTTACTATTTTTATAAAGTCTTTACAAATAGACTTTTAATAGAGCAATATGGGTTTTATAAAGAGAAGGCAGGATCTAATTTTTTTAAGGCTCTGACGCTTTAATACAATGGAGCAGGCTGCCTAGACAGACAAGCTCGAAGAAACGGGAAAGAGGGGGGATAATTCCCTCCTCTGAGCCAGTAAGTTATACGTTCAAAATTCAGCTTGATCTATAGAGCTCTATTAATGGGCTTTTTCAGCAAAGGAGATATGGATAGCTTGAAAATCATGTGAAAATGAGCTCCACCCGGCAGTTTGAAATGAAAAATACATTTTTCACATGGAATATTTCATATTTACCTGCAAAACAAAGAAAAATACTTTTCAAAATTTCTGAAAACTTCAAAGCTATTTTCCTTACCCTTGCAACCCCACATGGTTAAAAATTGGGAAGAGTGTGCTGGTCGCATACTTGCCCCAAGTCAAAACATTAATAGATATTAAGGCATGGTGAGCATATATACAGCCATGTCAACAACTGAAGTGTTCACATATTAAGGAAAGAGACCAACTAAGTTTAATTTGAAAAGGATGGAGTGCTATTGACATTTGGCGGCATTTTTGTTGTTTGAAGGGAACAAGACTCCAGCAATTTAGTGTCAGTAAAAACACTTTTATGAACCTGCAACCTGTAGTTCTGCCTGCATATCTAGAATTTCACACAATCATTTCCTTTACCTCAAGTTCTTGAGCTAAAAAACATCAGCGGTCATCTGAGATATAATAACACAAATATGCTGTACACAGAACTGCCTAGAGATGAATTTACTTTTAACCAAATTGGTACTGCCGCCCCATCAACATATGACCTTCACCTTTATAAGATTATGTTTGTGACATAAAATAGCACATACTGCAAGACAAGTTAATAGCTACATCTTAAATGTATCCCGAGTGAAGGTGACATTAAAGTGCTCTTATTTCGCTTTCTGCTTTCATAGGAATGGGAATTGTATTACATAACTACGCTTTCTTCCAAGCTACAGAGTGAAAAACTTTTAAAATAAATTATGATGACATTTTTTCTGATTAAATTCTACAGGGATTTAAACTAAGTAAATCTACGTTCAGGGTATAATCCTAACAACAGATTGAAGTGCAGTATTATGATACCAAATAATACCAAAAAAATGTACTCCAAAGTGCTGTAATATCCCTAAATTACAATTGAACAAAACATTACAAATAAAAATGATTATAAATATAAATGTATAAACACATATGCATATACTCTATACAGTTTGTGCACACTGATAGGAGTGTAAATTATTACAAATATCCATTATAAAACTCAAGTGAACACACCTCAAGTGCAATCAAAGCAGAGATCCGCTCATTTTTCTGTTTACTGAAAGTCAGCAAAAACTGTAGCTGCTGATTTTTAATAAACACACACTCACCTGTCCCACGGTCCAGCAATGCGGCCACACAAAGCCTTGATTCTCTCCCCGTCTCTCCCCAACACCAGCATCATTAGTGTGGTCACTCAGCTGTGACAGCTTCCGGCTTCACAGGCGGGTGCACACTGTGCATACTCGAGACGCGTTACATATCCTGAATGGCTGAGCAATCTTCTGGGACCCGTGACATTTCCCAGAAGACTACAGGGAGGGAGGGGGAGAGGAGGAGTTGCCTAGGCGGCACGAGAGACACAAATCTATGTACCCGCTGCCCCCCCCCCCAAAAAAAAATGACCTGCCAAATGTGGCATGTCAGGGAGTTAGGAGTCCTTAAAGTGGAAGTTCCACTTTGGGTGGAACTCCGCTTTAATCATTATAGGCAGCACTATTATCACAATTGTGCCAACATGCAAAAAATATACAGTATATACTTGTAAAATACCTAAAGTGTAATGTACATATAAAAATAAATCAGATGATAAGATCAAAGTGCAAAAAAGATTGTGCCAAACATTACATATCCAATAATAATAATAATAATAATAATAATAAAAAAATACAATTGCTCCACCTAAAACTAGAAATTCTATTAATGCATAAAAACACATAAAAAACTATACAGTTTAAAGTGCATAAAAAAAAAAAAAAAAAACTTGATCTAAATATTAAAAGAGCAAGTGGTTGTATTAATCTGACTGGACATCATATGATGCTGGGTGCACGCAACATGGTGATCGGTGGTGTGGTGTGTCAGTCTGACACCAGGAGGTGCCATTTATTGGCTTTTCATCTATTTGTACTGACAGGCGTGAGTAGAGGAGAGCAGATTGGCTGCTCTCCTGACAAGGGGGGCCTGCGCTGATGATCAGTTATTTATTCAGTTATTGATCATCAGTGCAAACCCATCAAGGTTGCCCACTGGAGACCACCAGGGATGCCCACTAGAGCCCACCAGGGATGTCAATCTGTGCCAATAAGTGCCCTTCAGTGATGCCTGCCAGTGCTGCCTATCAGTGCCATCTATCAGTGCTGCCCATCAGTGCCACCTATAAATGCCCACCAGTGCCACCTATCAGTGCCCGTCAGTGCCACCTATCAGTGCCCACCAGTGCTGCATATCTGTGCCACCTATCAGTGTCCATCAGTGCTGAATAAAAGTGCCTCATCGTCAGTGCTCATCAGTGCCACATCATCAATGCCAATCATTACTGCTTCATCAGTTCCCATCAGTGCAGCCTCATCAGTGCTCATCAGTAAATGAGAAAATATATTTATTTACAAAATTTTGTAACAGAAACTCAAAAAAAAAAAAAGTTGTTTGTAGGGCAAACAATAAAAACCCCAGTGGTGATCACACACCACCAAAAGAAAGCTCTATTTGTGGGAAAAAATTATAACCATATTATATGAAAGATGCGACACTACTGAAGACTGAAAAGTGTACTGGGCAGGAAGGGGGTGACTGTGCCTTGTATTGAAGTGGTTAAACAAAGGCACTTTCTTTTCCTCCTCCTGTGCCATCATCCTGGCCTGACCAAGGCTGGGGCAGTGGCTATGCAAACTGGCTGCAGCGATGGGGGCTTGGAAGGTTAGTAACAGCTGGAACAGAAACTGGGGCACCCACAGGCAGTTGGGGCATGGGAGTTATTCTCCTGGGAAAGCTGGAAGAACTCATTACCTCCTGGTTTGAACTTTCTACCTTGTCTCACCATGGGCTGGGAATGCAGAAGGTCTGCAGTGTCTGTGCCTCCTGGGAGTGCTTGCCCTAGGGATGCTCTTAGTAACACTTGGGTGTGAACGGACACATAGTCACAGTCACAGAATTGCTTTCTTTACACACTGTGCCTTTTAGGGTTGGGCCTTTTGGCTAAATCCGGGGACATTTTTGTCTACTGGGCCTCAGGGCCCAGACAGTGCACAATTTAATGGGCACTTTATTATTTTTTTATTTTTTTTCTCCCACATTTGTCAACTTTCAATTCTGTGTGTGCTTTCTCAGGGATGAAGGGTGCAAGTCCTCGGGCTTATCCTGATGTTTAATGGGGGAGGAGGTTTGGCCCTCAGGTTCCTTACTCCCTTGCCTCTGGGGGGGTCTCTCTTCGGGAGAGCTCCTCTGACCTAGTATTCAATGGATGGCTTTGGCTGTCCTAGAAGAACGGGGCCTGCCAGGTCATTTGGCTAGGCAGACCATGTAAACCTATGTTCCCGTCAAAAGCGTGCATGAATGAAAAAAAAACAAGAAGGGGGACTCATTGTGTAAAAATGTCAAATAAAATGTTATCCAGCATATAAAATAAATGACACTCACATTAAAAGGTGTCTCACAAATACTGGCCATTGACGTGAACTTTATGTTTTTTTAAGACTCATGTACTATTTTCAATTTTGAATGAAACACTTGTAACATTTAGATCGAGTTTGGTTTTGGATTTTTCAATTGATGCATTTTAAACTATCATTTTTATGTGGTTTCATGCACTAAAAGTATTTGTAGTTTTGGGTGGAGCAATGGTATTTTATTGATATGTAACGTTTGGCACAATCTTATGCATTTTGTTAATATGATCTAATGAATCTTTATATGCACATTACACTTTAGATATTTTATAGTTATATATATTTTTTGCACTTTGGCACCAGTGTTAATTTTGGCAGAAAATTACAATTTTGTTATAGTCTAATGCCCTGTACACGATCGGACTTTCCGACAAAAAAGCCGTGGATTTTTCTTCAAACGATATTGGCTCCAACTTGTCTTGCATACACACGGTCACACAAATGCTAGCCAACAATTATGAACATGGGAACGTGGTGACGTACAAGACGTACGACGAGCCGAGAAACAGGAAGTTCAATAGACAGTGTGGCTTATTCTGCTTAATTCCGAGCATGCGTGAACTTTTTTGCGTCAGACTTGTGAACACACAATTGGAAATTCAGAAACAAAGTTTTGTTGGCGGAAAATTTGAGAACCTCCAAGCCAACATTTGTTGGCGGAAAGTCCAACAACAAATATTTGATGGAGCAAACACACGGTCAGACTTTCAGCCAACAAGCTGACATTCAAATTTTTTTATTGGAAAATCCGATTGTGTGTGCAGAGCATTAGTCTTTTGACTAAAATGGCATTTTAGTTTTAGTCCCATTTTAGCAAAATCATTTTAGATGACAAACTAATTTTAGTCATCTAACATCTAATGGGTGTAGTTAAATTTTAATGTATTAATTAAGCATTTCTCTTCAATTTCCAAACTCATTATATACTGCTGGAGTGAAAAATCGAATATGTTATTATTTAGTTTATTATTTATGTGTAGCGACTAGCGAGTACCCCACTATTCCCGGCCAAGCCATGAATACACAGGCTCTCCTGACAGGTAGAGTGTGCTTGTCAACCCTGTGGGGAATTTCTCCCCTCCTTGTCTTCACTGACTGAACCACTCTCAGCTTCCTCCATGTGCTCCTATTGGCAAGAGAGGAGCCAATTAAAAAAGCCAGTTTAAGGAGCCAATCGGAGAGATTGTAACAAGCTGCAGGAGCAGCTGCAATGATTTCTGGGCCAATTAGTTCCCTCACCAAACGGCCCCATAGGATAGAGACAGGAACTACTAAGACCAGCATGCTCTGAGAGCAGGAAAGGAGAGACTCCATTTTTGATTCCCTGAGGAGATTCTCAGACCCCCCTGAAACAGAGGAAGAGATCAAACCTAGGATCTGCCCCCCAGGTCATTTCACCACACAATTTTAGGCCTCTGCCGCTAGGTGGAACATCCATCCTAAGATGGGGATCTCAGGTGCACCTGCACTGACGGTGAAGCGTTCCAGTGTGAGATGACCAGTCAGGTTACCAGGAGACCCTGCCTGTCCCAGGACATTTGTTTGGGCCTTGACCGCAGGATTGGGTGAGAGGGCTTTTTGTCCATTTGCAGGAAACAGGGACACTGCACACAGCCGGCTTTAAATGGACACTGTATACAAAACATAATTTGCTGGTAGTCATCATGCTGACACTTGTAGTGCCACAGGGCTAAAGGATAAGGCCATATATTCCCAGGGACATTGTATACAGACACTATTGTCCTTTCTCCTTGCTGAGAAAGATCCTGTTTCTTCACTTGATGATCCCCCGAGCCAGTTGTGTTGTTTGGGCCTGCTATCCAGGAGTTTAAGTGCACCAACAAGAGTGGCTATCTGAAGATACAAAGACTCATCTTTCTTCAAAGGGACTGAAGTTACTAGTGCTATATGGGCTCGCACACACATATTCAGGGCTCTGTATATGCAGTGGGTGTGTGGAACAGTTTATCTAGGAAGTTAAGCCATGACATGTTGATTTGAATGCAGTGTTTGAAGTTGGGCCTGTGATGTCAGGGGACAGAAGAGAGGCCTGACCTAAATGGGGTCATTCCTCTACTCTCCTGTTGCCTGGACTCATAGAGCCAACCTGAGTAAAGGTAACCAATCGGATACAGATTGTCATGTTATGATTTATTGTTAGTGAAGTGTTTGCCTCTGCTCTTGGTCTTTTTCTTAGGTTTTGACCCCCTGAAAGCAGCCTGATTATAGTATTGAGCTCTTCTATTGCATTGTTTAAACATATATATTGTTACTGTTGGTTACCTATACACAGAAATATTGCAGTAAATACAATTTCTGTGATTTATCATAATGTGTGTGTTTCTCATTGATCCTTGCACTTACACTATTACCAGGTCTGCCAGAGAGACTGAGACTATTAGGGTTGAGAGGCAAAGTACAGAACCAAACATATTCAAGCAGCTCCTACTAGGGTAGCAATACATGATATTAAAGGAGTTGTAAAGTCTCATCGTTTTTCACCTTAAAGCTGAGTTCCACACAATTTTCGAAGTTCACCTTATTATGCTGGCATTACATACATTGTCAAATGGAAATAGCTTTTTTTCCAAAGGGCTACATTTTTAGCATTTATTTATGTGGCGTTTCCTGTGTCAGCCACCCGTGGGTATTACCGTCATATCCTGTGGTGCATTGTCTCCTGGGGCGTCGCACTGTCTGCTGGGAGCTATGAATCAATATTCTCAGTGTGGCTAGCCGCCACTAATTATCACGATCTTCGTTGCCATCGCCCGTTGTGATGGTAATGTCGGAAGCTTACGGCACTGCGCACAGTAAATAATGTGCATGCGCACAATCGGGCCTTGCATGCTGGTAGCTCAGCATCACCGAAACCCGGAACTGTCTGCTTGTGGGCTTCACATGCCCACAGGCAAGGTGAAAACTGCCATCAGGAAATTATATAACTTTGTTTTTTATTTGAAAGTGGACATCGGGGGATATATTAGAAAAAAGTGAAAGTGTTACATTTTCATATCAATGTGCGAATTGTTAAAAAAATAAAAAAAATTCAAATTGAATCGACGTTGGAACTCTGCTTTAATGCATTCTATGCATTAAGGTAATAACCCTTGTTTGCTGCAGCTGCCCTCCACAGAGACCCCCTTTTCCTTACCTGAACCAAATTGTTTCAGCAATAAGCACGAACCCAGCAGCTGCAGCCACTGTCTCGGGTCCTCATTGGATAGATTGATAGCTGCAGGAACCATTGGTTCCCGCTACTGTCAATCAAATCCAATGACATGGGAGCCTGCTGTCTGTGTCAATGGACTCAGCAGAAGGACTCAGGAGCGTGCGCGCATGGGTGTCCCTATGGAATATGGCTCTACGTGGGGGCACTCAATTTAGAGGAGGAGCCAGGAGCGCCACCAGGGGACCCCAGAAGAGGAGGATCAGGGCTGCTCTGTGCAAAAACCTTGCACAGAGCAGGTAAGTATGACATGTTTGTTATTTAAAAAAAATAAAACATTTACAATTACTTTAAAGGGATTGTAAAGTGATTTTTTTTATTTTAAAATAACAAACATGTTATACTTACCTCCACTGTGCAGCTTGTTTTGCACAGAGTGGCCCCGAAACTGCTCTTCTGGGGTCCCTCGGCGGCTGTCTCGGCTTCCTCCCGCAGATGCTTCTCATGTTCATGCAAGCTCCCTCGCATGGTGAGAAGTATCTGCGGGCGCGCTCCCATGATACAGTCGGCGGCTATAGCCGCTCGCTGTATCACACGGCCCCGCCCCCGGCGCTCCACGTCAGTGGATGTGATTGACAGCAGCGCGAGCCAATGGCTGCACTGCTTTCCATCCATTCACTCCAGCCAATCAGTGGCCAGGCTGAATGGTGGAAAGGACGTCGGGGAAAGAGCGCGGGACTTTCGAGGGGTGAGGTAAGTAAAACGGGGGGGGGCTGGGGGCGCAGGCACTGTCAGATGTTTTTTCACCTTAATGCATAGAATGCATTAAGGTGAAAAAACATTTACCTTTACAATCCCTTTAAGGTTTGAACATGCACTACAGACCAGTGTTAATTTTGACATCAAATTTTACTTTTAGTCATACTCTTGACTAAAATGCCATTTTAGTTTTAGTCATATTTTAGTCATCTCAATTGTTTTAGTTTTAGTCGACTAAAATAGTTATTCATTTACAAAAATGTTTTAGTCAACAAAGTTAAGACATCTGGTAGGTAGTACAGGGATCAATGAATTCCACAGTGATCCAAGTAATAGTGTAACCATCAGCAGTCGACCACAATGCCCTGAATCTCCAGCCCTACCCTGTAACTCAATATGGTCATTTTCCCCCCTTTTATTTCGTTTTTATGCTTTTACAGTAGAAAACAAACAATAAAAAAAAAAAAAAGAAACCAAAAAAAAAGTCATGTCATTTAGGAGGTGGTAACCGATCCCCCCCTCCCCCCAGGGGTTCCAACATTTCTTTTAGAAACCATGGGCAATGGGATATAGCTTTAAATACCCTACATCCTTCTAACTTCAACATTTATTGTAAGTGCATTGTGCTCATAATTCTGCCATTTAGATTATGCGCCTAGTTAAAGCCAATACTCTAGGCCCCCTCTTCCTCCTGTGTACTCTTGGAGTCCTCCGATCTAAACCATACCTTCCTGAATTTTTTGGGGGCATCCCTGGCCTTATACGTCATCCTATATAAAAGTACATCTGCATTCACTACCTTTACCCACATCCCTACTGTCAGCTGTTCTCCCTAGATCCAGTACCGGGCTATACGTTTTCTTTCTCCAAAGTACACAATCCTAAGGAACAGTTTAGTGTAAACATTCAACTTCTCCTGGTCATATACCCTCAAGACGCAGAGTAGGGGAGAACATATATTAGGTAGGTCAACGTTGTCAGATATAAATCCAGTCACTTGAGACAATAAAAGGTCTTATTCTAGGGCATTCCCATACCATATGGATGAAAATCCCTTCCGCCCCCATACATTTATGACACACTGCAGAGTCTCTCCTATGCATTCGGTATAATCTAGATGGCATGTAGTACAGTGAAGATATTGAAGTTAAATCATCTTATCCATGGAAAAGATGACAGAGACAAGATAAGTATCCAGAGCTTCCTGCCATAACTCCTCAGACAACTCTGGTACAATAGCCACCAATCGAGGCCTGTCCTTGGATATCAACCCCGGGTTCCCGAGACCCACTTCCCTATAGTATCTAGAGATTCATTTGGTTGGATCCAGATCAATTAGAATCTTCTCCAGAGCTGTATTGTGTACCTGAAGCTCCCCGCTACCAAACTGTGCCACTGCTGCATGACGCAGCTGAGCATAGCAGAAATCCTGAGTATTGTTCCTGCAATTGTGTTAAAGTGAACAATCTGTTGTCCTGGCATATATGATGTTGATACTTTATACCATACTTTGCCCATACCTATCTGTCTGTCAATTAAAAAAACTCCTCCAAGGATTTATTACACCACAAAGGGCTATTTGGGGATAGCCGTAAGGGCTCATCCTTCACCCACTAACAGAGAGAGAATATTTTACCAGGAAGCACCATGACCGATTTCACCTTCCTCCCCAGGACTTATGTACCTTCTCTCTAAAGTCCCCAATCATTGGTGATAGATTAGTCAGAAACCGCAAAATAGGGAGCTGCACCACAACCCTTAAATATTTGAAAGAGGCAATGGGACAAGAAGGTGGAAGTACTACTGCATCATCTATGGGAAAAAGGGACAACTTTGTTCATTTAATTCAAAATCCGGAGTAATCTCCAAATTTATGAATTAGCCTGAAGGCCCTCAAAAGCGAGGATCCTGGGTTCTGCAGATACAAAAGCATGTCATCTGCATATAGAGACACCTGCTCTTCAAACTTCCCAATTCACAGACCAGACTTATTAGTAGCAGATCTCAGCTTAGCTGCCAGGGGCTCTATGGCCGGGATGAACAGGAGGGCAATAGCGAGCACCCCTGCCTAGTCCCCTGAGGTATAGGGAAGGGATCTGATATAATACCATTAACCTGTAATCTGACCATCGGATCTGTGTACAGCAGCCGCACCCAGTAGATAAAGCCATAGAATTCTAAAAGGCGAAACAAGTATGCCCACTCCACTGAGTCAAAAGCCTTTTTAGTATCTAAAAAGGCTACTACTCTTGTCCTGCAGTTGTCATGTACAGTTTGGAGGTTCACAAAGAGTCTCCTAATATTCATCTGTGCACACCTCCCCTGGATAAATCCCATCTGATCTGCATCAACCAATTTCAGGATAACTGTTTGTAGTCTCTTGCAATAATGTTAGCCAGAATCTTGTTATCAACATTCATTAGTGAGATTGGACAATTGGAGTCACACTCCCGAGGATCCTTTCCCCCTTTAGGGATCAGAACGCCAAATGCTTCCCTCATAGAGGGTGGCAATCTACCATCCAACCTAGCCATATTGAACACTCATAGCAGGCGAGGGGCTAGACTATTCCCAAAAGTGCGGTACCACTCCTAGAGGAGACCATCAAGACCTGGAGATTTCCGATGAGCAAAGCCCCTTCTATTAGTAGCCTCCACTTCCTCTACAGGGATATATGCTTCAAAAGCAGCACTGTCTTCATTTGTCAACATAGGTAAGTCAATATCAGCTAGGTAGGTCTCCAATGCCTATCCCCCCACAGTAGCACATGACACATAAAGTTCCTTTTAGAATTGAGCAAAGATATCTTAAAAGACGCTTCTGTTACATGATCAGCCAAAAGGTAGTTTGACATTATTGATTTATTGTATCATTATTACTATATAGTTTTCTATACATATTTTCCCTTTTTAAGGCTGTCCTCTTTTTTTAAGGACAACAATGGGAACTAATTGGGAGGGGATATATATAAAACTCTCCCTACCTACAATTTGTTACAACAAAATATTTGTAACATCTATTTAAATAAAGGCATGTGGAATTTTCATGCATTTATTCCACTCTCGTGTCTCCTCCCCTACAGCCAACCTACCACTGCGGTCCCGGTTTCCATCCAGAGAAGTGACCCCCATCGGGCCCATATCTGCTTCCTGGGGTGAAGAACGTAGAGGTGGTGCGTGCCCCCCCTCCCCCCCTTTCTTTTTTTTTTTCTCTCCTCTTCCTTCTTTCTTTCATTGAAGAAATGTGTGCATATATATATTTTTTTTTTCTTATGTTTTGTAGAGATTCTTCTTCCTTTTTTCAAAATAATTGTGCAAAAAGGAATTATCCCTGAAGAAGGAGCTTAAGACTCTGTAACGCGTAGGCTACATTGGACGCACAATATTTATTTTCTTCAATTGTTTCTACATCTTCCGAATGTGCTTATGTACAATGTGATAAGAGCACGCCTTTGGAAAAATAAGTATAAAACAGTTATATGGTTTTATGAATATGACTATACGAAGGAAGCAATGTTCTTTTTTTCTTCTGTAATATGTAATAGACATGTGCATTCGTTTTCGTCCGAATGCATTTTCGTCCGAATTTCAGCTATTTTCGTTTTGACAAACGATAACGAAAGCACAAAATCCGAAAAACGAAAGATCCGACATAAATAAATGCTTTATTTTCGTTTTCATTGTTACAACAGTTCGATATAGAATAGGAGATTCGACATGACTCTGACAACAATCTGTGTCTATAGAACCTGTGGTCGAATGTGCCTAACCTTACCTCTATTAGTCCAAGATTATATAGAGAAAATATTCGACAGAGAAAAAAGATTTGACAGAGAGAAAAGATTCTGCAAGTAACTGTCCTAAAAAGTGTTTGGGGACCCGGGTCCTGCCCCAGGGGACATGTATCAATGCAAAAAAAAGTTTTAAAAATGGACGTTTTTTCGGGAGCAGTGATTTTAATAATGATTAAAGTGAAACAATAAAAGTGTAATATTCCTTTAAATTTCGTAGGGGGCGGGGTTGTCTATAGTATGCCTGTGAAGGGGCGCATGTTTCCCATGCTTAGAACTGTCCCTGCACAAAGTGTCATTTATGCAGGAAAAAAAGTCCTTTAAAATCACTCGCAGCTATTATGAATTGTCGGCTCCCGTAATACAGAGAACACTCATTGAAAGTCATTGATAAAAAAATAAATAAATAAATAAAAAAAAAGCGTGGGGGTCCCCCAAATTGAATTACCAGGCCCTTCAGGTCTAGTATGGATATTAAGGGGAACCCTGCCTCAAATTTAAGAAAAAATTTGACGTGGGGTTCCCCCTAAATATCCATAACCAGACCCTTCAGGTCTGGTATGGATATTAAGGGGAACCCCGCATCAAATTTTAAAAAAATTGACGTGGGGTTCCCCCTAAAAATCCATACCAGACCCTTTATCCGAGCACGCAACCTGGCAGGCTGCAGGAAAAGAGGGGGGGACGAGAGAGCGGCCCCCCCTCCCTCCTGAACCGTAACAGGCCACATGCCCTCAACATTGGGAGGATGCTTTGGGGGTCTGTGACCCCCTCAAAGCACCTTGTCCCCATGTTGATGAGGACAAGGGCCTCATCCCCACAACCCTGGGCGGTGGTTGTGGAGGTCTGCGGGCGGGGGGCTTATCAGAATCTGGAAGCCCCCTTTAACAAGGGGACCCCCAGATCCCGCCCCCCCCTGTTTGAAATGGTAAGGGGGTACAAAAGTACCCCTACCATTTCACAAAGAAAGTGTAAAAAATGGTTAAATAAAACAAACACACTTTTGAAAAATTTCTGTATTACGGAGCCGACAATTCATAATAGCTGGGGTCCCCAAACACTTTTTAGGACAGTAACTTGCAAATTAGCCTTTAAAATTAGCACTTTAGATTTTGAACGTTGGAGTCCCATAGACTTTAATAGGGTTCTAAAGTATGCTATATAGTTAGCTCCGTCGAATCTTCTTTATACATTCGACAGACACCATAAGCCTTCCAAGACAGATTCGACCGTAATTCATGTGGATTTTCGGACGAATGCAATTTTTGAACGAAAAACGAAATAAATAAAAACGAATTTCGGGAGTAACTAAATTTAAGTTTTCGGACGAAAACGAAATTCCGAAACAAAATATTTTACTCTGCACATGTCTAATATGTAAATGAATGTATATATAGAATTTCTTCTTTTTTTCTGTGTTTCAATAAAAGTATTTTATATATTCTTAAAAAGCCATAGTAGGTGTCCGTTTATGCCTAAAAAGTCCCGCCTTTCCCAAGGGGAAAACTTTTATATTGTTCTATTCTGGGATGTTGGCTAATAACAAGCGGATTTCAATATATACCTCGTAAAAATTTTATTTTTATTTTACCATACTTGGAGGTTCCTCAGAGGTACCAGCACACATCCCAAGAAGCTCAGCTCAAAAATCAGGCACTGCTTTCATAGGATCAGGTAAGGATCAAAAGCCTGCAGATGGAGCTCTGTCCCTTCACCCCTCCGCCCCCTCCTGTATTTATATTTTTACTCATTCTGGGTGATGTTTATATAGTTTGTTTAACACCACAGATGTAACCAATTCAGTGTCAAATCCATAAAGCAAAGAATGTCCATACTGAACATATTCTTGATTAGTGCAGACAAACAATTCAGCGCCCCATTAAGAGATTCACAAGTGCAACACACCGCCACTGTGCATGTTCAGGCAGCCTAAAGGAAGCTATTGACACCCATATACTGAACAGTCAACTGAGTTTATCATGTAACCAGGCAAATCAGAAGATATTGGCACCTGTGTACATAAACCCTCCAGCAATCCTTCAATCAATATGTACGGAATATGCAATCAGGAAAACAGACAGGCTCTCATATTGTAAAATGTTTTTTTTAAACATCATAAAAACACACTCACTTGGTAGTAGCACATATATACTTCAACAGAAAAAACAACTAAGTCTTGCTGCATGTAGTGGTATTGGCCAGTCAGTCTGAATCCAAGATGGCATCCATACATCCTAGCACAACCTAATGTGTAGATGTGAAATCACAGGAATATGGACATGTGCCACCATCTTTCCACTTATATAGTCCCAGGGGAAGAGCGGACCTCTTTCCTTCATTTACTCCAAACCCCTGTTTTGAGCAATTATTTCTGTATGTTCTCAGCTTGCAGAGGGGGAAAGTTAGTATCTTAGGCAATATACAGTACATAATCCTTACTGTAACAAGTATTTACTTCTTGAGAGATTTTTAATGACAGGCCAGGGGACATAGTGATGTAACAAAGGAGTGAGGGCAGTGGGCATCTCTAGGGAGTCTCTTCTAAAATATCAATTTACCAGTTTATGAAGGATACTTTGTTTAGCTGTGTGTATATCTTGAAAAATACTTCAGAAACATTGAAAGAACACAATAGATGTCCGCTAGTTAGTTAGATGCGTGGAATAGTGAAGTGTATCACCTTTGCAATAGTGAAAGTATAGTGTTCCCATGAAAGTACATACACTGTATTTCTATTCATGAAATTAATAAAGCCAAAGTGTATTATATGAATACTAAAATGTTGCATACAGAGCTTTTGGTCTGTTGTGGTGACTGGGCTGCCCTTACGCAGCAACAAATGTACATTTATTGAAACGCAGCTGATCATTTTCTCACAGTAATGTAAAAAAAATCTGCACAGTCAGTTTCTAATAGCTTTGTAATTATCTCTCTGGTTGTGAAAAAAAGAGGAGAAGCCCTGATAGTAGTCATAGGTAAGTATAGCAAATACATTTTTCTATAAAGCTTTAACAGCCTTTCTGAATCTTTTTAGCATGAGGGAACCCTAAAATAGTTTTGAGAAGGGACCCTCGCTGGAGGGGAATGGGGAAATGGGTGTCCCACCGCCCGGCACAGTATGATCACATTGGGGGTGCCAGGGGGGTTGATGCTCCATCCCTCCTTCCACGCTCCTGGAGGGGGCTCTTCGCCTCCAAGATTAGGAGCCTCTAACCTGTGGCATTTGTAACCGCCTGGGGAGGTTATAATACAAATATTTGATAGATCTTCAGAGATCCGTAATTCACAATGTTCACTTTTGGATATATGTCTATGTAACCATCTCTTTTTATTGTTTTGTATAGCCATGACTTGTATTCCACACATCCTATCTGTGGATTTGCTGTTCTATTCTTTTCTGTAAAAGTGCTATTTGCAAAGTAAATAGTTTTCAATTCTTAAGTATCTATGAATTTTTATAGCTACAGTTCATGATACAGTAACCTGAATCGTGAATTGTAGATATAATAATTGATAGAATAAAGTGTGTGACATACTTAGCATATTTTACACAGAGAAGATAATTATTCAACACCCCCTGCCCCATATGTAAAAAAAAAAATATTAATAACAATTATGAAGTGATCAGCATAGTGCCCCCTTACATTGGTATTCAGTGCAAAAGGACCCCTTATATTGGCAGTCAATAGGAAAAAGAGCCTGAAAAATTGGTGATCAATAAACAAGGACCCCTTACTGTGGAGAAAGGCCTTCTTACATTGGTGGTCAGTGAAAAGAATGCCCTATTACAATGGTGGCAAAAATGTCCATAACACTGATAGTCAGTGTGTTGACACCTTGAACTGATGATTATTGGGAAGTGTGCCTATTGGGGGTCAGTTTGAAAAATGCCCCTTCCATTAGTAGCCAGTGGGAAGAATGATGCCCTTGAAGACAGCTAAAACTCTGACACCTGAAAGACAACATGAGAGGCTGCCTTAGTCTCTACACCGCTGGCTTTGCCAAGTTATGTATGTGCCAGAGCTATGCAGGTATCATCAGGGGTCATTCCACCACTAGTCACTGCCCCAGGGTACCGTGAAACTCTGGGTGAGTAAGGATGTTTGCTATAGGTCTGGTTTAAGTAAAAGGAAAGTAATACACAGAATTGAATGTGTTACTTTTCCTAAAACAAGCGGATTTCAAAGAACCTTGTAAATACCATTGGAAGGACAGCAAGATTTAAATGGAATGAAATTGTGCAAAGAGTATTTTATCTTTTAAGAACAAAAATGTGTTAAATGTGTCCTTCAAAAGTCTGCAACACATTCATCTATGATTTAACCAGGCTTTTACCAGTATCAAAAAGAAAAGAAAATTACACATGGCATTGCACTTGACACCTTAAAAATGAATACGATATACTGAAAAAACACTCAAATATATTTTGTGCCACATTAAAGAAAACAAAATAGCAAACAAAAACCTTTGCTGAAAAATGTTATAAAAGACAGTAAAGCATCAACACAAAGTGAACTGTAATTGAAACCCGATGCATTTAAATAAACTGAAATTTCCATAATATCAACAGAATCAAGAAAATATACAGTTGAATGCTTTTCCAATAGTCCACATAGCCATTCTACTGGCTTTCTGGCTTATTATAACACTTACAAAGGGATATCTAAAAACAGTAACTGAAAACTCTCAGCGACCTTGGGAGTTATAGATAAGGTAACCTGATGAGCCTCAGAGCAGTTTATTGTATATGTTTTATATCACTCAGGGCACATTCATTTTTCCCCATGGATTATCTAGTGTGTAATGCCTTGGTATAGTTTTTATAGAACAACGATGTACCTTCCCGTGTGGTAAATTCACTAACATTTATTCTATATTTGTGTAATAAATAACGGCAGCGCTTTATTAACCATTTGCCGACCACGCACAGTACTTTTACTGAGGGTGTCTGGCACAGGCAGGTTGGATCACATACATGTATGTGATCCAGCCTGTTCAAGGTAAGGTGTGCGAAGTGCACCAGTCCTGCAGATCCTGATACTCGCAGCCGATCATAATGTCAACAAAGCTGTTATGAATGAATTCATTCATAACAGCTATGTTTCCTATGCTGTGATTGGCACGCAGCTATCACATGGTACCTGGGCCAATCACAGCACCCTGTGCAATGTGTTTAGCTGTAGCCGATCACAGATCACTAGTGATCACAGCTGTCATGAATGTAACCCATTTATGATAATACAAAACAATTATCATCGCTGTAACAGCAATAAAAACAAAAATCACTGCTCATCTTCCCAGAGTAGTACAGTGTTCCTGAATGCGATGAAAGTATGTAAAAAGAAAAATAGTAAAAAAAAATGAAAACTATGTTAAAAAAAGAAAAACATGTTAAAAAAAAAGAATAATAATAATAATAATAATAATAATAATAATAATATATATATATATATATATATATATATAATTTTTTTTAACACACTGTCACTAGTCAGTGTCCCTGATCCCCGTCACATCAGTCATATGATGACACTGCAGTGCAACAGTGACAGTATGTAAAAACAAAATTGCGAAAAAATTAAACACATTTTATTCAATTTTTTCATTTTCAAATATGTGGCAAAAAAATGGGAATGTCAAAAAACTTGGCATGCCTTTTATTAAATGCCTCATACATCTACTTTTCAAAAAGGCGTCAGTTGATTGTACTGTCCTGGCATTTAAGAGCCTCAAGAAAAGAGGTAGGCCCATCAGTACATCAGAATTGATACATTTTTACATTTACTATATACAGTATACCATAGTTAGTATATGCTAAAACTTTCACACAATCCAATTATTTTACATACACAGTATTTGGATTTTTGTCATGTAGCAAAATGCATTTGGCCTAAATTTATGAAGAGATTCGATTTTTTTGGATATGTTTAAGAACAAAACTTTTTGCTTTTTATTGTTAATATCACACAAAATAAAAACCCATTGGTGATGAAATACCACCAAAAGAAAGCTCTATTTGTGTGAAAAAAATTATACCTTTCTTATTTGTGTACAGTGTTGCATGACAGCACAATTGACAGGTAACCTCTTTAGAGGTATTCCTGAGTGTGGCTCGGGGGTGGATTTTCAGTACCAAAAGCAGTAACCCCGAGCCACACCTGGGATCACGGGGAGACAACGCAGGATCCCAGGGACAAGGTAAGTAACTTTGCCTGAATCCTGCGATGTCTACCCGCTGTGTGTGCAAGCCATCTTCCGCTGGATCCATCGCAGCTCTGGGCTCCATTCCATGCGAGTGTTACGATGCACGAGGACGGAGAACGCGGCAAATTCAAAAAGTGAAAAACAGAATACACATACAGTACACTGTAATCTTACAGATTACATTACTGTATCACATTATTTTACCTCCCTTTTGTCCCTAATGCTTTGTCCAGTGCCCTGCATGCAGTTTTATATTATAAATACTGTTCTTTATGCCTGGAAACTGGAGATTGTCCATAGCAACTACAAAGTGTCCCTTTACATCAAAAGCAGTTTTAGACCAGCTAAAAAACAGCGATAATAAATTGGAATCACTTGCAGAATTGAGCGATAGCGATTTGTGGGGAAATTTGTAATCAAACACTGAAAGTGGCGACAGCGACAATTCTGCAATTGAGCAAAGTGTTTTTGATTTGATTACATTATTGAATAATTATTATTATATTATTATTTGTTATAATTATTTATAGTTATTTATTATATTATAATTTATGATTTTGGGGTTCAAACTTTATCATACCCGGGATGTCTACTAGACTCTGGTTTGGACACATTTAAGTGTTTTATTACTAAGAATTATAGGCCTACAATATAAAACGCCAAATTTCCATGCAAAACATTGTACCACTTTGAGCATCAAAAATATGAAATAATCATACTGCCAGGGAGGTTAAAGTAGTGCAGTGTTCAATAATAAAAAATGGAAATAAAAAATAGTGTAGCGCTTCTAAAGTGAACATATGTTGAAAGAATGATCATATAACAAAGATCATATAGATGTGTAGATTAGCAAAATAAAGTCCAAGTAATGGGTGTAAGCTTCCGTGGAAGGGCCGGCACAATGGTGATCAGACCGTATCAAAATGCGAGGCAAATCCCATTAAACGGATATGTCCATATACAACAGCTTGTCTGGAAACATTAGGAAAGAATAGATGGATACTTCTTACCAGATCTGTTGGACTCACACAGTCATATGACGGTTGAGTCAATAAGGCTTGAGGTCACAATCTGGGACCGAGGGGTGGATCGAAGGAGGTTCGTCAGCCTGGTGGGGAAACTCCAAGAGACCGTATGTCCAATGATGAATCTCACCGATGGAACTTCAGAATGGTTAGGAAATCCAACTCGGATATAGCCCACTGCACTCCGATACTCCGAATACCCCAAAATGAGGGGGAAGATGTTTAAAGGGTTTGGACCAAAAAAGGAAAAAGAAAGAAAAAGCTCCACATGGTGCGGGTCAGGCGATAAAAAATGATAATTTATTAAAAGTCAAAAGGGTAACAGATGACTTGGTGATCACAAAGCAATAAGGTAAAAGTAAAAGTAAAAGCAATGTGGGGTGCCAACAGCTAGCCCGACGCGTTTCGACACATATGTCTTCGACAGGGGCATGTTGGGACCCACCACATTGCTGACAAATATATAGGATATCTAAAACAGATCTGCCTACAAAAGGGCGGGGGCTCCGCCTACAAAGGGGCGGAGGCTGTTGTCTCAGACAACCCTTTAACAAATAAGATAAACAGTCTGGTCAAATCAGAATAGGCATGTTCAAACATAGTGACCAAATACAAATATCATCCAAAGTATAACCCGCCTACTAATAAAAGCAGTTACATTAGATTTAATAACGGTAAACACTTGATAAACACTCATAATCATAAATGGATCACATGTTAATCTAGACCTCCTCAGACCTCCAAGGAGGGCCAATAAGCAGATAGAGTCTATATAAGACTGCATCAAACACTAGTGTGATAAAGCCAACCATATACTAACATTACTGTATAGAATGTATAAAGTCATCACCTGGAAAGACTTGTTCCCATATGTGTTGTATCACAATAGATCCTAGCAGGTAGAGATGGTGATGTCTGATGGCGATCCGTCATTGTACTGGTTAGCTGTGTGTTACTAATTTACTGGCGGTGTGCAGCTAAAAGATGTGTCTATGTAGTCATGGTAACTGTTGCTGCATGATATCCTATAGCACGAAAGTCCGGTCAGGTGATCGGGAAAAGAGGTGACGTGTCATGAGGCTAGGTAACCTCCACCAATCACCAAATGGATCCATCGCATAGCCAAACATGGGAGGGGCTAGGAGGGACACACGTCGTTAAGATGGGAGGTGCTCGTATAGGTGTAGGATGCGGAAGAGGAGAGGAACGTCCGAATTTGGCGCCAATTTGCCGCACAATGTACGTCACCCGCCATGAGGCGTGGTGAGCGGCATCGCGGCCAATCGAAACGGACGAAGGCATGACGATACTGCGCATGCGTCTTAGCACAAAACGCAGTCACGTCACGTCATGCGCCTTAGAAGCCTCGCCATACCCGGAACCAGCTAAGGGGGAGCGTAGTCACGTCACGTCGCAACGAACGATAAGTGGCAACGTGACCATGGCAACCACAACACGTCCCCTATGGTTCAAAACAAAGCATGCAGGGGAAAAGAAAACGAAAACAAGGGCAAAGAGAAGGGGGGGGGGGAACGTAGCAAACCTCTGGGCTGGTACATTAGGAATTGGTAATGGGAAAATAATGTCAGCAATGGGAATGAATAAATAAAATATAATAAATCAAATATTCTGTACGTTCTAATTACGTATTGCTAACAGGAGGGGCCAAGAGACTCCTGAGGCTTGAAAAATGTATGTGTATACAATCTACCAAAAAACATCTGTCTCAGGTCACATAAAGACAGAAAAATGACCATATAGTCACACATGTCTAAATTAGAACATGGGACAGGGGTTAGGGGAAAAAATGAACCATATTGAAAATAAATAAATGACGTGCAGAAACGACAACACGCAGACGGTATGAGGTGTATGCCGTAAGTGTAGAAGGTACGTAGTTAATGTGTGGGCAGAACAATGTATCAAAAATGAAAATATAGTGAATGGTGAACATAGTTGAGGTGAAGGGTAATAGTGAAGATCTGAAGTTAAATTAAGCCTGATTAATAAAACTGTTAATGTCCCAGTCTGTGTTCATGCCAAAGGGGGAGTAGCACCTCAATTCATAGATCCAAAAAGTCTCGAGGCGCGACACCCCCCGTAGGCATGAATCTCCCCTCCAGCTCGGGACAAATTTGTCGATAATTTGAAAACGTGTACCCTTGGGGTCCCTATTGTGTTTTTCAAGATAGTGTCTCGGGACTGTGTGCTTGTCACAGCCTTTTTTGATTTTACTGAGGTGTTCGTTAACTCTGATTGAGAAATTGCGAATAGTGCGGCCAACATATTGTTGGTTGCATGGACAAGTGATCAAATAAACAATGTACCTGGTGGTACAGGTGGTAAAATGTTTCATCATGTACCTACGTGAAGTGGCTGTGGATGTAAAGGAATCGCTTTTCCCCTTGCCTAACATGTTATGTATGCAGACGTTGCATTTTCTGCAGGGAAAGTATCCCTTACTCTGAGGGAAAAATTGTATGGACCTAGGGATATCTATTACGTTGGGGGAGATATCATTTTGTATCGACCGGGCACCCCTATAGATAATTCCGGCTTTCTCAGGGATGATTCCACCTAAGATTTTATCACCAGACAACACCTTCCAGTGCCTGTTAATAATTCTCTTTATCTCAGTGTGTTGTGTGGAGAAAGTGGTAAAGAAAGACCATTTAAATTTATCATTAGTTCTTAATTTAACTTTTTTCTGGATGAGGGAAGCCCTATCAGTATGTAGGGCTGTTTGGATGTCAACATCAAGGGCGCATGGATCATAGCCCTTGTCTAAGAACCTCTTACGGATGGTATAGGATTGAGAAATAAAGTCACTAGTATTCGTGCAGTTACGCCTAAGCCTGAGAAATTGACCACGTGGAATGGATCCAAGCCATTGACGGTGGTGGCAACTATCGACGGGAATATACCCGTTGCGGTCCGTTGGTTTAAAAAAAGTTCTCAGGACTAGGCGTTTCTGCACCACTGTGACTTCTAGGTCCAGAATGCCCCTGTCGAAGACATATGTGTCGAAACGCGTCGGGCTAGCTGTTGGCACCCCACATTGCTTTTACTTTTACTTTTACCTTATTGCTTTGTGATCACCAAGTCATCTGTTACCCTTTTGACTTTTAATAAATTATCATTTTTTATCGCCTGACCCGCACCATGTGGAGCTTTTTCTTTCTTTTTCCTTTTTTGGTCCAAACCCTTTAAACATCTTCCCCCTCATTTTGGGGTATTCGGAGTATCGGAGTGCAGTGGGCTATATCCGAGTTGGATTTCCTAACCATTCTGAAGTTCCATCGGTGAGATTCATCATTGGACATACGGTCTCTTGGAGTTTCCCCACCAGGCTGACGAACCTCCTTCGATCCACCCCTCGGTCCCAGATTGTGACCTCAAGCCTTATTGACTCAACCGTCATATGACTGTGTGAGTCCAACAGATCTGGTAAGAAGTATCCATCTATTCTTTCCTAATGTTTCCAGACAAGCTGTTGTATATGGACATATCCGTTTAATGGGATTTGCCTCGCATTTTGATACGGTCTGATCACCATTGTGCCGGCCCTTCCACGGAAGCTTACACCCATTACTTGGACTTTATTTTGCTAATCTACACATCTATATGATCTTTGTTATATGATCATTCTTTCAACATATGTTCACTTTAGAAGCGCTACACTATTTTTTATTTCTGTTTGTTGAACTTTGTTTGTTTGAGTGTTGGCTGCTGTGCTCCTTTATGTATATTTGATTTTAGCGCAGTGCTTTCCCCTATCTCTAATAATAAAAAATGTCCTGGTCATGAAGGTAGTAAAACCTTAGGAATGTAGAAGATAACAATCAGAAGAATACTGCACTGGCCAATATGTGAGAAGAAAACGATGTATCATTTTTTTGTCAAAAGGGAGTGTGCCAGGATCTTGTCTTGCATTCTAACAGTACACAATTGTTGCGCAACAAACACAAACGTAGTATGATGAATTTCAGCTCTTGAGCGCCACCCTGGAGCCCCTAATTTTGTGATTGGTGAGCATTGATTCCGAGCATGCGCGTTTGTACTTTCGACTTTTGTGTGACGGATTTGTGTACTGACCATACGAAAATCTGATGTCAAACAGTTGTCCACCAAAAATTTACTAGCCTGTCATCCAACATTTGCTGGCCAAAAGTTGGACAATTGTCAAAAGGAGCGTACTAACGGTAAGATTTTAGGGCAACAGTCTGTCAACAGACAATCCCCTGCCAACAATCAAACTGCGTGTACGAGGCTTAAGAATGTTTTAAAAGTTTCACAGTTCTTAGAGGGAGTGTTAATAAAACTGGCGCACACAGAATCTGGTGCAGCTGTGCATAATAATCAATCAGCTTCTAGGTTTTAGGCTAGATTAACACTGGTGCATGGGAAAACACTGCATGTGATTCGCACAAGAATCGTACCGCATTCCTGTGCACATCACATGTAATATCTGTGCGGTGCAATTTCAGCCATACATTTTGTATGGGTGAAAATTGCATATGCACCAAAATGTACAGGACCCTTTTTTCTCCCGCACCTGAATCGCATGGGTGTTCACACCCATGTGACGCGATTCTGGAAATCGCACTGCATTTTTCCATCTGTTTCAGGGTGTAGTTAAGATAACATTAACACCCGCAGCAGATTGCATGGACACCATGTGATTGCTTAGAGTGCGATGCGGGGGAAATGCAGCAAAGCTTGTGCATTTCCCGCATCACATTAGTGTGAACCGAAACTTATTGTGAAAGCTTAATTGAACAATCTGACGTTAGAAGTTGATTGGTTACTATGCAAAGCTGCACCATATTCCGTGTGCATCAGTTTTAGTAAATAACAATGTGTCTTTATTGATCTCACTCTAATGCAATGGTATGTCCTGTAACAAAAATTCAAAAAAAAAATAAAATAAAAAAATCGCACAAATAAAGAATTTAACTCATTTGGTAAATCAAACCTTGTTTTTTTTTTTTTGGTGAATGGATTTTTGAGATAAATACCTCAGTTATTGCAAGGGAAACTTTTATACAGGATCCAGTGACTTTTGGGTTTTCAGTACCTAAGGTATATATCACAAACATCTAATTAAAATTTTACAAAAGACTAGGTAGTGCATTATATATATATATAAAGAAAAACAGACCAAAACAAAAGCCTAGAAAACAGTTTTGCTTATATTTGACCCCACTGGGTCTTCTTTAGACTGGCAGACATGTTACCTCACGGCCTGCTTGCATCCTTTTTCCAGCAACAACTCATTAACACAGGGAAAAACAAAGTATACCCCACAGAGGGAACAAGGTGTGGTCAGTGATTACCTAACCCCCCCCACAGCCTGTTACAAACTTTGACTGCCACCCACCTGCATGGACCCTAAAATCCTATGTGGCAGATTTACTTCATCCACAACTGGCAGGGGCTGCTTACTATGAACATTCATTTACCTTAAAATATGTGTGTTTTTTAGATTGGAAAGCCACTTGGACAGGGAACTACTTGATCTCATAAAAAAAATAAAGTTTGTGGATGTAATAAAAAAGGACACTTAAAAAAATACAAAAAAAAAAAAAATCAAGATTAAACTCAGAGATTTAGGTTATCATACCAAATTGAAGCTTTGTTCATTAAACAAAATATGTCTTCAGTAAATTATATTGATAGAAACATTTTACTGGACATATGGCATTGGACAATTAAATATATAAATGTAATGACATGCTGATCAGCATTTATTACTGCATTTATTTTTGCATTTAGACTTTATAATAAGTTATTTTTATAATTAAAAAATCAATACAAGCGCAGTGTTTTAGTCATAGTGAACTGGTAATTAGCATTTTTTATACAGCACCACATAATGGAATTGAAAATTTCTCTATTGCGTGGGATTTATTGCTAAGTACATTTTGTATCTACTGCAGACAACACGTTGCATGTGTGGAGTACTAAGCAGGCCTATAATTCAACAGTAGGAAGATTGTAAACTAAAAGGATTGAATGAAACAAAGAGGGATAGAGGAGGAAATTGCTCATCAAAAGATAAGTATCCAATAAAACAGATCTGCTGTTTTACATCCTTTTGAGAGAAAAGTATTTTGGAATAACCAGCACAAAATAACCCTTTCATATGCGCTGTCTTTAAACCAGGCCTACAGAATGTGATTCCATGTTTGTTTTTTTACTCTCGCTTTCCATTTTTTTCCCCGAGAACAACAAAAGTGTTGCACTAAAATAAGTGATAGATCAAAACAAATCTATATAAATAAAAAATACATATAACAGTAAATAAAACAGTCCAAAAATGTCAGCCTCTCGGATGGACCATAATAATCAAAATATCAAACCCTGTGATTCCACTGTAGATAAGAATGGATCCAAATCCCCCCACCAGGTGAGTATGCCACCACCACAGTAAGTTGGCCTCTTACCAGAGAGCTTGGACCCTTTATGATTAAGGGTCAAACAGGCTTGATGTAATAATCCCAGGAGAGATCACCGACAAGGGATGTATGAAGGAACCACATCAGGAACAGTTCCAAAGTATCCAAAGGACTCTACCCACACAGCGACCATATAGTCGAATCCGAACAAAACATAAATGATTTAACACACACAGGCAGCTTCTTCAAATCATCAGTTTTTTCTATATAAATATAAAACTTACAGTTGCAGAAAGAACGGTGCATGTAACTAATTGAGACTGTTGCAAAAAAGAAGCAATGGGATTGATTTACTAGAGGATCTGAAAAGTGTACTTTCCCTCTGACTTTACTAAAGACAAATAAACTGTATACTTTCCAAGGGTAGTTGCAGGGCAATTTTCCCTATAGCTATTAGTGAATGTATAGAAGCTTCACTTTTCAAAGAATATCCAATCACATACAGGGAAAATAAAACAGTATTTGTGTTTGCACACGATTGGATGCTAAAAGTCAAAAAAAGTTTCACCTTATTCACTAAGCTCTGTGGCAAAGCCTATGTGAATTTAGTCAATCAACCCCATAAAAACTGTTCACTGAGCTTAGAAAATAAGATGAAGTTGGGCTTACTTAAAAGCAGAACTCTGTTTAATTTGACATTAATCAGTTTGTTTGGGTCCAAATAAATGATTTCCCTTACATATATCTAGGGATGAGCCGAACAGCCAGCCCCTCCCCCCCCCCCCAGTTTGGTGTCATAAAAAGAGTTTGCCCCAGGGGACAGGTATCAATGCAAAAAACGTTTTAAAAACTGCAGTTTTTTTCAGGAGCAGTGATTTTAATAATTATTAAAGTGAAACAATAAAAATTAAATATTCCTTTAAATATAGTGCCTTGGGGGTCTCCTTAGTCTGCCTTTAAAGTAGAGCATCTTTCCTGCGTTTATAACAGCACCATAACAAAATTACATTTCTAAAGGAAAACGTCATTTAAAACTGTTTGTGGCTGTAATGTATTGTTGGATCCCTACAATATAAATAACAGCATGAGTTCACTCCTCCCAGTCTATTACCAGGTCCTTTGGGTCTTGTATGAATATTAAGGGGAACCCTGCACCAAAATAAAAAAAATGGTATGGGGACCCTCCACAATCCATACCAGGTCCTTCAGGTCTGGTATGAAATTTAAGGGAACCCCCACACCAAAATGAAAAAAAAAAAAAAAATTAATTGGTCTCCCGTAAAATCCATATCAGACCCTTATCTGAGCACATAACCTTGCAGACTGCAAGAAAAGAGGGAAAGAGAGCACCCCGCGCTTTCTGAACCTCATCATGGGAAGGGTGCTTTAAAGTCCCTTTTGGGTCCATTGTACCCCTACACATTCACCAAAAAAAGTGTCAAAAAAGTAAAATTGACAGGAGACAGTTTCCTTTATTAAAAAAAAAAAGACCCGTGATGTCCATTCATCTTCGATCACAGTGCTGACAAACCGAGTAAAAAAAAAAACAGAAAAACTCTGCCTCAATGGGAAGCATACCACGACTGCAGCCTTTTTGCGCTGACAGCTCTTATATCGCTGAGGGTGGGGCCACGCTGTGATGTAAGCGGGTGACCCCACTCCCTTCTGACATCATGTGATAACACGTAACATCAGAGGAGGCGGGGTCACACATAACTGGGTGGCCCTGCCCTCAGCTATATAAGAGCTGTTCTCGTGAAAAGGCTACAGTAGCAGGATGCCACCCATTGAGGTAGAGTTTTTCAGTTTTTTTCTCTGGACCGTTGGCGCTGTGATCAAAGATGAATAGATATCACAAGACACTTTTTTTTAAAGATAGAGGACTTGTCCCAAACTGTCTCCTGTCATTTTTACTTTTTTGACACTTTTTTTGGTGAATATGTAGGGGTGCAATGAACCCAATACCCATTCACATGGGGGGCAGGATCTGGGGGTCTCCTTGTTAAAGGGGGCTTCCAGATTCTGATAAGCCCCCCGCCCGCAGACCCCCACAACCACCTGCCAAGGGTTATGGGGACGAGGCCCTTGTCCCCATCAACATGAGGATAAGGAGTTTTGGGGGGACCCCAAAGCACCCTTCCCATGTTGAGGGCATGTGTCCTGATACAGCTCATCATCCCATAATGAGAGCCGAACCGCTCCTCCGTCATTTGACAGTGAGTGGGCGGCAGATGGTTAAACATGGCTTGGTGTTCAAAGTAAAAATAGCTTAATCTTAGTTACTATTGTTTGGTAAGAAAATGCACCTTTCAAAGCCACCAGTAAATCACCATCATTGCGTTTGATGGCAACAATTTAATTTGGTTACTTGGACTCATATGCATCATCCCTTCTACAAAAGTAGCTATATATTTTATAAAAAAACGATGGGCAAAGCACATACATAGATGTTTCTATTGTTATAAAGTAATGTGTATACTGAAAACTTGACAACATTTCTTGGACTGAGCAAATTTCACCTCAGGTCTCTTGTTGTGGCTGCTCATAAAAGCGCAATTTTAAAATACAATCATCTCCTAATAATTATTAGGACCATTACAGTTTCCCTCTGCTGACCAGTTTTATGGAGATGTTGATTTCATTTTCCAGCAGGACTTGACCCCTGCCCACACTGCCAAAAGTACCAATACCTGGTTTAATGACCATGGTATTGCTGTGCTTTATTGGCCAGCAAACTCACCAGACATAAACCCCATAGAAAATCTGTGGAGCATTGTCAAGACCTAACAATGCACACAAGCTGAAAGCTGCTATCAAGGCAAACTGGGCTTCCATAACACCTCAGCCGTGCCACAGGCTGATTACCTCTATGCCATGCCGCATTGGTGCAGTAATTCATGCAAAAGGAGCCCAGACCAGGTATTGAGTGCATACTATACTGTACATGGACATACTTTTCAGTAAGCCAACATTTCTCTTTTAAAAATCTTTTTTTATTGGTCTTATGTAATATTCTAATTTTCTGAGATACTGAATTTCGAGTTTTCACTAGTTGTACGCCATAATCATCAGAATTGAAAGAAATGCTTGAAATGTATCACTCTGTGTGTAACACATCTATATAAAATATATGAGTTTGACTTTTTGAATTTAATTACTTAAATAAGTTAACTTTTTGATGATATTCACCTGTATATAGAAAAAGTATAGAAAATAAAAGAATCACTCCCCTTTTAAAATAATCACATTTTGTTGCTTTGAAGCCTGAAATGAAGACAAACACAGTTTTTGTTTTATCCAGCGGTATTTACTTACAACTTATTTACATACAACTTATAACTTTCAAGTGAAAACTTTAGCACCAACATGTCAGAAAAAAATGTAAACAAAAATTAAAAAACAGAACCACTGAGTTAGAAAAAGGTCACCCCCTCCTAAAAATCACTTGTAAACTTAATCAGGTGTAGCTAATTACCTTCTTAATGCCACACAAATCCATTTGACTTTCAGCTGTGATTAACTGTGGTCATTATGATTAGCTTGGCATGCAAAGATATTTTCTGGAGCATTTCAGTCCCTGGTAGTGAAACTGAAGCAAACAAACTATGGGTGGCAAGGCACTGTCAAACGATCTCCAGGATAAAGTTGTGGACAGGCATGTCTGGAGATGGATACAAACATTTTTTAATGGGTTTATCAATGCCTGGATGAAGTCTAGTATTAAGAAGTGGAAGGTATTTGGTCCAATACAGACCCTCCCTGGATCAGGAGTTGCACCAAACCGAATGAAAGAGCCAAGAGGAAACTGGTCAGAAAGGCTACCAAGAGGCCCACAGCAACTCTGAAACAGTTGCAGGGATTTATGAGAACGAGTGGTCATTGTGTGCACGTAACAACAATATCATTTTTTTTTCTCACAAATGTGGCCTGTATGGGAAGAGTGCAAGAAAAAAGCCACTCTTCAAGAAAGGCCACATACAGTCAGGACTAAGCTTTGCTAAAACGCAGCTTCAAGATTCTGAGGCCACATGAAAAAAAGGTGTTATGAGACTAAGATCGAATTGTTTGGCCTCAACACCAAATGATGTGTGGTGGAAATCCAATACAGCTCACCAGCTCACCATCCAAATAACACCATTCCTACAGTAAAGCATGGAGATGGTATATTCTGTTATGAGGTGTTTCTCTGCAGCAGGGACTGGAGCACTTGTCAGGGAAGAAGGAAAAATGGATGGGGCAAAATACCATAAATTCTTGAAAATATGCTGCTCTCTGCCATAAAGTTGTCAATGAGAAGAAGGTTTACCCTTCAACATGAGAATGACCCAAAGCACACAGCAAAAATGACCACACAGAAAAAAGGTGAATGTCCTTGCATGACCCAGTCAGAGCCCAAACCACATTGAAAATCTATGGAATGAATTGAAGACTGCAGTCCACAAACGGTCACTGTCAAATTCATTTGAACTTGAGCAGTGCTGCAAAGAAGAGAAGACAAATATTGCAATGATTAGATGTGCAAAGTTAGTAGAGACATATCTCAACACACTAAAGGTTGTAATTAAAGCAAAAGGTCGTTCAACAAAATACTGACACAAGAGGGTGGTTCTTTTTCCAACTCATCAGGGTTCTGTTTTTGTTTTTTCTGATAGGTTGGTGTTATATCTTTCACTTGGATGTTATAAGTTGCACTTGCAAGGTTAAATACAGCTGGATAAAACAAAAACTGTGTCTGTCTTCATTTTAGGCTGCAAAGCAAATAAATGTAAATATTTTAAAAAGGGGGTGATTCTTTTCTATACCCACTGTAAATATATACAGGAGTGTTTAGACCGCTAGCCACAGGAAAACACAAAAATATATACATACATTGTATATATATATATATATATATATATATATATATATATATATATATATATATATATATATATATATATATATATTTTTTATTATTATTTATGGCCGAAGCCCTATGGCCGATACGGATATGAACAAATAGACTTACCATAAGATTAACAACATGAAATGGACCTGAAGTGGGCCCTGGTCTGATGGTCGGTATACCAAAATAAGGGGGCATACCCTAGATTAGAGATTAATATTTTGTGAAGAGAAATGAATTTGAGAAATGCCCTGAAAAGGGGATGGGAGGGTGGGTGCCGCGCACCGGAAACCGACAAAGACCACAGGCGAGCGGGCTGGTTAAATACCCTCCGGGCTCCTCCCATAAATTCAGGCCACCATACTGGCCTTCCTACTTATGGTCGAAGCCCTATGGCCGATACGGATATGAACAAATAGACTTACCATAAGATTAACAACATGAAATGGACCTGAAGTGTGCCCTGGTCTGATGGTCGGTATACCAAAATAAGGGGGCAAAAACATTCAGGTAGGGGTGTAGTTTTATTAGTTTTAGCTTAATTAGTTGAGCAAGTTTGGTGAATGCTTGTGCCATTTCCACCCGAGGATTGGGGATGTAACGGTGAAGGTAGGCAGGGTTCCAAATGCTTAGTCTCTCAATGACGTGACTTGGGACCCATGCCAACATGCTGCCAAGGTTGCTCAAATACTAAAGAGTGACCACGGTATGGACCGGGGTCGAGGTGTAGGCTGCGTAGAAGAACCCCATGTGTTTGGGAAACTGGCAGGTACACAAGTGTTAGCATGAAAAGGCAATAGGGGACTATAAATTACGCGTTCCGGTAGGAGTGACAGTAGTTAGTCGAGTATGGTTACTCGACACCAAGCACTGCTTGTTCTATAGAAATGGACGTCTATCCTGCAGCCAGATTGCTGGGTTTTTAGACACTGCAAGGTGGAGGATGAAATGGTGTTGGTAGCGAGCCAAGTGACGACTATGCAGAACTTGGCCTGCGGGATTGCTGAAGGCCTGGAATGAACATACAATGGACATTAAACTGGTGCCGCCAAGATAACTGCAGCAGTCTGCGCAGGAAGGACACAACCGAGAGCGGTCCAGACCTGGCTTTATCAACAAGATGAACCTCGGCCCAGTTGTCGGTGGTGAAAGCCACGACCTGTCCTGTCCTGACATGACCCCAGAGTCGAGAGGCTGTCATGACTGGGTATAGCTTGAAGAGGGAGGAAGTCCAGGTAAACCCGGGGTTTAGGAGTATCCCTGATGACATGGTCCTGTAAGCCAGTGGTGGCCAAAAATTGCAGCGAAGCCTGTGGAGGCTGCGGCATCTGTCACTACCAGGGGTGACAGGGGCATCGTAGATGGTATAAAGATCGCTATACCAATCCATGCAGAAAGGAACCTTCCGACATTGATAGGTCTGCTAATGCCACGGTATCTAAACCAAGGATCTGAGGGGGTCCTGCGTCCGTGAGAGGAAGACCAGGAGGCACGACATAAAGATTGACCCTGGGGAATGGCCCGTATTGCAGATTTGATCATTCGTCGGGTGGTGTCTGTGTCGAACCCGGCTGCCAGTGCTACTAACGATAAATTGGCTAGGCCGTGCAAACCATAAAGGGCCAGGTAGATGGCCGCTTGGATGACTAGACTGGGGAATGTGCGAGGATTTTATGTGTCCCTAAAGATGGCAGTTGTGATGGGCGAGGGTTTGCCGTTGGCTATGGGCTGATGCCTCTGGATGCCTCGTAGTGGAGATCTTACTGTATGGGCCGTAAAGACAGATGGCTCTCCGGGCCCTGTAAGGACAAGAAATGCTGAACGCTGGCTAGGTATAGCCTGAGCGTGTTACAGGAAGAAGCCAGTTGCGTGTGTCAACCCGATCCTGGTGCAGGACGGAAGTTGAACTCAACTGTCCTAAGGGAGAGACAGACAGATAGGAAACGGTGAGTGGCTTGTAAGAAAAGCCACAGGGGACAAGTGGCCAATTAAGTACTGCTGAAAATGACGTGTAGCCAGTTTGTGTGCCACTGAAAATGTGCAAGCACAAGAATGATTGCAAGAGGTTATGCTAAGTCGCGAGCCTTGGCATGATTGCAAAAGTTGTGTTTAAACGTGTGCTTGCGACAATTGCACGGGAGTTTGTCACTGGAGATGTGTTCGTGGTAACTCTGAGAAATTCGTGTTACCGCATGTGCTTTGCAAAGACTGCAGGAGTTGTGCTTGAACGTGTGTTTGGATGCGTGCTTGCAATGATTGCAAGATGTTATGCCAAGATGCGTGCTTGCAACGATCGCAAGATGTTATGCTAGGATGCGTGCCTGCAACGATTGCAAGGAGTTACACCAGGATGCGTTCTTGCCATGATTGCAAGATGTTATGCTAGGATGCGTGCCTGCAACAATCGCAAGAAGTTATGCCAGGATGCGTGCCTGCAACGATTGCAAGGAGTTATGCCAGGATGCGTGCCTGCAACGATTGCAAGGAGTTATGGTAGGATACATGGGTAGCCAGGTCGGAAAAGACAGAAGTCCATCCAGTCCTAACCATAAATCGAACAAATAAAATATCGCACAACCCGACACACCCAATTCTACACCCAGAGCTGATCCAGAGGAAGGCAAAAAACCCCAGCAGAGCATAGCCCAATTTGCTTCAGCAGGGGAAAAAATTCCTTCCTGATCCCTCGAGAGGCAATCGGATTTTCCCTGGATCAACTTTACCTATAAATATAAGTACCCCGTTATATAATGTACATTTAGGAAAGTATCCAGGCTTTTCCTAAAGCAATCTATTGAGCCAGCCAGAACTGCCTGCTAGCAATGATTGCAATAAGTTTGTGCCTGGACATCTGCTTGCAATGATTGCAAGAGGTCTTATGCTCGAATGCGTGCTTGCAATGATTGCAAGAGGTCTATGCCTGAATGTGTGCTTGCAACGATTGCGAGAAGACTATGTTTGGCTGCGTGCTTGCAACGATTGCAAGAAGTCTATGCTTGGATGCGTGTTTGCAACGATTGCAAGAAGTCTATGCTTAATGCGTACTTGCAACGATTTGCAAGAAGTCTATGCTTGGATTCGTGCTTGCAACGATTGCAAGAAGTCTATGCTTGGATGCGTGTGTGCAATGATTGCAAGAAGTCTACGCTTGTATGCGTACTTGCAACGACTGTAAGACGTCCATGCTTGAATGCGTGCTTGCAACGATTGCAAGAAGTCTACACTTGAATGCGTGCTTGCAATGTTTGCAAGAAGTCTATGTTTGGATGCGTGCTTGCAATGCTTGCAAGAAGTCTACGCTTAGATGCGTGCTTGCAATGACTGCAAGAAGTCTACGCTTGGATGCGTGTTCGCAACAATTGCAAGAAGTCTACGCTTGGATGCGTGTTTGCAACGATTGCAAGAAGTCTACGCTTGTATGCGTACTTGCACTGACTGCAAGACGTCCATGCTTGACTGCGTGCTTGCAACGATTGCAAGAAGTCTATGCTCAAATGCGTGCTTGCAACGATTTGCAAGAAGTCTATGCTTGGATGCGTGCTTGCAACGATTGCAAGAAGTCTACGCTTGTATGCGTACTTGCAACGACTGCAAGGTGTCCATGCTTCAATGCGTGCTTGCAACTGTTGCAAGAAGTCTACCCTTGAATGCGTACTTGCAACGACAGCAAGACGTCCATGCTTGAATGCGTGCTTGCAACGATTTGCAAGAAGTCTGTGCTTGGATGCGTGCTTGCAACGATTGCAAGAAGTCTATGCTTGGATGCGTGTTTTGCAAGGATTGCAAGAAGTCTATGCTTGAATGCGTACTTGTAACGACTGCAAGATGTCCATGCTTGAATGCGTGCTTGCAACGATTGCCAGAAGTCTGTGCCTGGGGATGTGTTTGCAATGATTGCAGGGAGTGTATGCTTAGGTGCGTGCTAGCAGCGATTTGCAAGAAGTTGTTTCTTGGATGTGTATGGAATGAATCCGATATGAATCGGTCGTACGAATGAAAACAACTGGAGCACGCCGGAACGAATCGGTGCATGTCAGATGCGACCGGCTCGAATCGGGGCACGGTATATGACGGTCAACTTAATGAAAAAACCTGTTATGACAGAGGCATAAGCCGGTCGTGCCGTGACTCTGACTCTGAAGCATGTACTGAAACGTGGCTGAAATACCTGGGGCGCGCCGAGACGAATTAGTGCACGACTGGATTCGTATCGGAGCGTGATACGTGACAGTGAAAATGATTTCCCATGACAGAGTCATGAATCAGAGAACCGAAACCTGCAACTGATAATGAATCCTGACTCTGGAGCATGTACTGAAATGAGGCCGTAACCAACTGGGGCACATCGAAAGGAATCGGTGCATCACGGATGCGACTAGATTCGAATCGGAGCGCGGTAAGTGACAGTGAAATGAGTGACAAAAGTTTGCCATGACAGAGACCCGAATCGGTCGTGCCACGATTGCGACTGACAACGAACGGGACTCTGGAGCATGTACTGAAATGAGGCTGTAACCAACTGGGGCACATCGAAACGAATCGGTGCATCACGGATGCGACTAGATTCGAATCGGAGCGCGGTAAATGACAGTGAAATGAGTGACAAAAGTTTGCCATGACAGAGGCCCGAATCGGTCGATTGCGACTGACAACGAACGGGACTCTGGAGCATGTACTGAAATGAGGCCGAAAAATACCTTGGGCACGTCGGGACGAATTGGTGCATCGTAGATGCGACTGGATTCGTATCGGAACGTGATACGTGACAGTGAAATGATTTCCCATGACAGAGGCACGAATCGGTGCGCTGCAACCTGCGACTGACAACGAACGGGACTCTGGAGCATGTACTGAAATGAGGCCGAAAAATACCTGGGGCCCGCGCGGGACGAATTGGTGCATCGTAGATGCGACTGGATTCGTATCGGAACGTGATACGTGACAGTGAAATGATTTACCATGACAGAGGCATGAGTCGGTGACTCGACAAATGGGACTCTGGAGCATGTACTTAAATGAGGCCGAAAAGCAACTGGGGCACACCGGGACGAATCGGTGCATCGTGGATGCGACTGGATTCGAATCGGAGCATGGTAGGTGAGAGTGAAATGATTTGAAATTATCTGAAATGGTTTGAAATGGTTGACATGGTTCAGCCTTGACATGGCACTGACCGGTGTCCATCAAATCCACGAGAAATATCGATTAGTCTGTGGAGCAAAAAACAGTGAGACACGCCTAAACGAAGCTGTGTCTTTGCGTCGGTGTGAGGTACACAAACACAAAAGAAATGTTTAGTATGATAACGTTACGAGTAGTAGACAGACGTCGCGGCTGTGTGTAGGGTTTTACGAATAACTCGTAAGTTTGATATCAAGTTTTAGTGACGAGACATTTATAATGTATGAAATGACAAGTCAACCGAAAAACCCTACCTGCGACAGCCGAATCGACGCGTTAGTACGTGAATTACGAACGGGAACGAGGACCTCAAACAACTACGAAGCGGTAACTCACGGACGCTAACGAGTTTCGAAGAGTCGCCATAGTGACGTCGTGCCGCGCACCGGAAACCGACAAAGACCACAGGCGAGCGGGCTGGTTAAATACCCTCCGGGCTCCTCCCATAAATTCAGGCCACCATACTGGCCTTCCTACAACAATATACTGCAACAACAATATTGAGACCTGAGGCATTCAGCTGAGAAACTATATAGAAATTTACTTTTAGGCTTCATGTACACCCTGCCTACATTTACCTTGACAGTGGGAAAGCGTAAAATGCTGCAAAATCATGCTGTGGGTTTTTCCAAGGTTTTGTCACATTTTGTGTTTTCCTGTGGAAGGCAGTCAAAACATTCCTATCCTGAATGTGATTCTTCTGCATTCATGAGAGGGACGTTAAAGCTCATCTAATCACAGCAACGCCTAAACTCTGCTAAAAGCCTATGCGTACATTGACACATAGGCTTTTAAGGAGTTGAGTTTAGGAGCTTTGGCAAAAAATGTTTAGGCCTTGTTAGTGTACATGTAGCCTTAAAAAGAGAAAAAGTAGTATGCTAGCTTTACACTGTCTTTTATTGATTATGCCTAGCTTTGTCTTCACGCAAGCTGGCTATGTAAGAAGCATATTTTTAGGAAAAAAGTTGTGGGGGCAGGTTCTTTCTGTTTTTTTGTGTTTTTTTTTCCAGAAGAGAGGGTGATGGCATTATATATGTTGGATGAATGTGGAAATGCCCATATATGTACCATATACAGTGTGGTTTGGCTTCACATGTCAACATTACCACTCCTATTTTCCTATGAATCATATTTGTAGAGAGAGATTCTGCAGCACCAGAGGTGCCAGAGATATCTGCTCGAGAAGGCTTTCAGTATTACCTCTCATCACCCTTACTACCCTTACCCTGAATAACTGCACCTACTCAAACTCATTCGATTTTTCTCCTCCTCCCCATTCTAAGGCATTTCTCATCTCAAATTAGTACTGTTATCTTCAATATCATCCTTGTCAAAGCCCTACTAACTACCCACCATCCATCCAGGTGTGTGGAATGTGAGATCTGAGCAATAAAGGATATTTCACTATCTAGTTCAAATGTCTGCTCCTCTGGAATATGTGTCAAAGAAATGGTCAACTTCCTAATGTGTACATTTTCAAGCAGTCCTACTTCCACCTCAGAAACCAAAGATTGATGTAAGATTAAACTTTTTTGCCATACGGCAACTGACATTGTCAACTACAGAAAGTGATATACAGTATAACTTACACAGGGGTTGCAAAACATAGCTATATGCCATGAACAGAATGGCCAAACAGTAACTCGGCCTCATGTCACAGTGTGCTTTTTCAATGTTGGAATGCTGATGATCGGAATTCTGGTCTGAAAAAATTCAGATGGTTTTCCAGACGAAATTCCGACGGAATTCGGCACAAGCTGTCTTGCCTACACATGGTCAAACCAAATTCCGATCGTTTATAACGCGGTGACGTACAACAAGTACGACGGGACTAGAAAAAGGAAGTCCAATAGCCAGTAGCCAATAGCTTCTCTCTCGTAGTTGAATCTGAGCATGCGTGATTTTTGGTGTGTCGGAATTGCATACATTTTCCGATAGAAAGTTTTTCCGTCTGAAAAATTGTGAACATGCTATCAATTTTTGGCTGGCGGAAATTCGGACAGCTAAATTCCGATGGAGCATACACACGGTCACATTTTCTAATGAAAAGCTCTCATCTGTCTTTTTCTGGCCGGAATCCCAATCGTGTGTACACGGCATAAGGGGTAATTAACTGCTAGTATTTAAACATCATTTTGCAGTTGCCTCAGTGCAGTGTTATATCATATTTTGAAAATGCAAATATCTTCATAGGATATCACAATAGTGAGCAAGCAAGATAGTAATATTCATATACAATTATCTTTTAAGGATAACAAACATCTAGAAGACGTTCATTGCTTTAAAGCGGTTCTCCACCCTAAAGTGGAAGTTTCGCTAATCTGACCCCTCCCCTCTGGTGCCACAATCAGCACCTTTCAGGGGGGAGGGGGGTACAGTTACCTGGATAATCCAGGTATCTGCACCCACTTCCGGGACAGACCGCCGCAGATGCCCTGCCCCCCCCCCCCCGTTGTGTTCTGGGAAACACACAGTTCCCAGGACACAGCGGGGACCAGCAGAGACGCGCAGCGAGACTCGCGCATGCGCAGTAGGGAACCGGGCAGTGAAGCCGCAACGCTTCACTTCCTGATTCCCTGACAGAGGATGGCGGCGGGGGCAGCAGAGAGATGAGCGATCGCTCGTCATCTGCCGCCGACATCGCTGGACCCTGGGACAGGTAAGTGTCAATTTATTAAAAGTCAGTAGCTGCAATATTAGTAGCTGCTGGCTTTTAATATTTTTTTTTTTTTAGGTGCAGAACCGCTTTAAAAAATGTAGGCCCAGTGCACACATTTTGTATTGGTGTTTTACAAAGTGGGGAAAGGTCATCTTGTTCTCCTGTCCTGTCCCATAACAATTTCACCACAAAGGAAGTGGAAGAAAATTTCCAACGGCAAGAAAATAAAACACAAAGATGCTTTTTTGTGTTGAGTACAGTAATGCTGGAGCACCCATCAACTTCAGGGCTCTTCCCATTTTGCATAGTGGGAATACATATTCCCTCTTACAATTTTTTTGTTCAATTTACAAGCATTTCTAAGTTTTGCTCAAGTGAATTTTGTGTGTTTGTTGTGCCAAAGAACAAAATGTACCAAATATTAGCTCTAAGCCAGGTGTGTTTTTTCAAGTACTTTTTGCTGCAATTTTAGTGCGTTTTATCACATTTTGGTGTGCTATTAAAAATGAGTGGCATCCAGACTAAGCTGTTCCAAATGAAATATTTACTTCACTAACAGTTGCAGTGGTGATGGAGGTGAGAAGTGTATGAACTGTATGTAGTCTCTGCTACATGCAGTATACAGAGCTGTGTTCCAGCAACGGGACGAGAACTTCCTTTTCTGCTGCTGGAGCAAAATCGAGTCAGGCTGAGTGACACTAATTTTTTTGCAGGAGACTTTGTATTCTATGAATTAATAAAAACCTTCCTCTCATTGGCTAAGGCGGAGTTTGTGGAAGGTTTGTATTCATATTGATATATAGATTTCCTTGTGAAAGGTTGAGTGTTGCTCAGCTCAAGTCAATCGTGTTCTGGGAGCATGACAGAAAGTCCCCATCCCTCTTCTGGAGCACAGTGCTGAATACTGTATGTAGCTGAGACTACATATAGCTTATACAGCACACACATCAGCTGCAACTGTTAGTAAATAGTTTGTTTGGACCATGTTGGTCCAAACTAATTATTTAAAGTTAAATGAAACCCAGAGAACAGTTTAAATTCTTGTCTGTGTCCCTCATTTGGTTTGTTAATTCCTTGTCACCAGAACAGGAAGTGACAGAAAAACTCTCTATCAAAGCTCCTGATAGAGAAAAACTAACAAGGTTCGATACCCTTTCCCAGTCTATCAAACAAAAAAAGTTTTGACTGGGCTTATACAATAACTGTTTTTTTTTTACACAAGTAATACTACTTTAGTCTAATTAGCACAAATATTCTGTCTCCGACAGATGTGCTAGGGAAACATTTACTTAGATAAATATGTATTTTGTATTTGATGACAACCTCTTCTGAAAATGATACTGCCATATAATAAGTGTGCAGATGAGAAGTTATGACTTCATTCAGAATATACTGTTACATGCTTATGCCAGGTCTGTGGCTGTGAAAATACTAAAAGCAAGGACAGCAATGCAAGAGGTTAGGAAAAGAAGCCCACATGTGCCTCTCAACAAATGTGTTGAGGACATTCTATTAGTTTCAGCTATGCTACTCATATGTAAGCAGCAGCAAGTTCACTGTTTATTACACCAGTTCACCACGGGAAATGCCATGCAGGCAGGGATTTAATAGAAATAATTTACACTTTCCAATGTTTTGCTCAAAAAGGGACAAAACAAGACTACAAATGGGAAGCAGGAATTTCAAGGAAGATTTTCAAAAGTGAGATTGGATCAATAATGCAGACTACTGAAAAATTTTCAAAGACAGGAGGATTTAAGAACATAAGGTCAAGTGCAGGAGATGGAGGTTAGTGGGATCAAGCAAGCCATGAATATGGTGCAACAAATGGACGGAATACCTTTTCATCAAGATCAAATACAATTTCAAAGTCAAATGATTAAAACACTTTTGAACATACAAATACTTAAAAAGAATTTGATAGCTTTTAGTACCCCTTGATTGTTAAAAGGGATATCTACTTTAATTGAAAACATCCTAAGTGCAAAAGAACAGATCATTTGCCTGGTGAACTTAGATCCTGCTGGGAGAAGTTAATGCTGACAGAGGACCATAGCACCAGTTAAAAAAAAGCTGGCAGTGCTTATTTCTAATCAAAATTATACTCATTTTAGTATCTTAGCAAATATTTTTTAACAAGGGGTACAAGAAGGTATAGATCAGAAAAGCTTGATTATTACATATTCAGCTCTAATAAAACATATAATGCAACTACAGGTGAATTGGTCTCTAGATTCAAAGACCACAGTGATGCAAAATAAAAGACAAATATAAGAACCCAGATATCCTACTAATGACTATAGAAAGTCTAATAAGAGTGCATAATCCTAGAACATCAACGTCTAAGAAATGTAAATAACAATGCTTATAACAATTTCCCTATATAAATGGACTACCAAAAACATCTAAGGCAAAACATTGTTTTGGGATAAAGTGGGGAAAGTTTAGACTTTAACTTCTGTCTGTGTTCCAGCTGGAGATATTCACTCTTTATTTGTTGTAGTGTCCATTGTCAGTGAGACAGGAAGTGAAAGGAAATTACAAAATGTGGAGTTGTCTCCAGGGCAAGATGTGAGGGGAAATCACCCAATTTTCAATTTCACAAGATTCTCTCTCAATTCCTGTTGCATCTCAAGGACAGGAAGTAAGGGGAAATCTGCCAAGCGGGACAGAGACAGAAAAAATTACTTTTCTCCTAAATCCAAAATTAAAAAAAAAGGAATAACATTTTTTTTTAGCTAACAGATTTAAAAAAATCTCACCAGCTTTACTTACCGGAGGGCTGAGTTCTGGAAGGCTTGCTTTGTAAGTTAATGGTCGACAATCACGTGTATTTGGCACAGGTACACAGGGAAGAAACCGAGGACCAAGATCATCACCATCAAGAACATCCACTGTCAATGTAGTTGTACTTGTCCTTCGTTCATTAGGATTAAGTGGACGATCCTGTAGATAAAAGAAGTCCTTTTACAAAAAAATGCACTATTAACTATGTATACATTTTTGCCAATGTGGGACCTTTACAGCAGATGTTTTGGAGCATTAACAGTATGCAACTCCCCTTTACTTCTGTTGATATTTTGTTGTACTCAGTTTCCTCCTACAATGGAAGACTATGTACAATGCCAATGGTGGCAAGACCATAGTTTTAATGATATCTATCCTTTACTTTTCCCAGCAGGAGTTATATTTTCAGGAACTCTGCAATTCTTATTATTATGGATGAGCCTGATTGGGCATTCGCGGGAAATTTGAGCGCTCACGGAACACCCCATAATGCATTGTGACAAGAGTCATGCACTGCTGTGAGAGCCATGATTTGCCAAAGGCAGGGTGTTTTTGGTCAATCATGGCTCAAGTCCATGCCCCACGCTATGTAAGGCTACTTACAAAGCGGTCGTACATATTTTAATGAAGAGAGCATCAAAATTACATTTCTAAAAGGAAAAAAATTACATTTAAAACTGCTCGCAGCTGTAATATATTGTCGGACCCTGGCAATATAGATACAAAATCATTGAAAAAAAACTGTGTGATCACCCCCCCCCCCCTAATCATATCAGGTATGGATATTAAGGGGAACCCTGTGCCTTCCGGTCTGGTATAGTTTTTAAGGGGAACCCCACTCCAAAATAAAAAAAATGGCATGGGGATCCCCCCAAAATCCATGCCAGACCCTTATCCGAGCAAGCAACCTGGCAGGCCACAGGAAAAGGGGGGGGCAAGAGAGTGCCACCCTTCTGAACTGTACCAGGCCACATGCCCTCAACATGGGAAGGGTGCTTTGGGGTCCCCCAAAACACCTTGTCCCCATGATGATGGGGACAAGGTCCTCTTCCCCTCTGCAACCGTTGATGTCATAAGGGGGGCGGAGTCGCTTGGTTAAGTCACCGGGTGGCCCAGCCCTCAGCTATATAACAGCTGTCATTGCTGCAGTTGGCAGGACACCTCCCATGGAGGCGAAGTTTATCAGTTTTTTTCTTTTTCGGTCCGTAGGTGCTGGGATTGAAGATGTATTTACATTGTGGGACACTTTTTTAAAATAAAGGACTTGTCAAAAACTGTCTCCTGTCATTTTTACCTTTTGACACTTTTTTGGTGAATGAATAGGGGTACAATGTGCTCGATCCCTATTCACATGGTGGGGCGGGATCTGGGGGTCCCCTTGTTAAAGGGGACTTCCAGATTCCGATAAGCCCCCCACCCGCAGACCCCAACAACCACCGGGCAAGGGATGTGGGGATGAGGCCCTTGTCAGATCAAAATTGGGACAAGGTGTTTAGTACGATTCAGGAGGAGGGGGTCTCTCATCCCCCTTTTCCTGCAGCCTGCCAGGTCGCATGCTCCGATAAGGGCCTAGAATGGATTTTTGGGGGACCCCCATGCCATTTTAATTTTTTATTTTGGCGCGGGGTTCCTCTTACAATTCATACCAGACCCAAATGGCCTGGTAATGGACTGGGTGGACCCAGATCATTTTTTTCAATTAATTTTTCTATATTGCCGGGATCCAACAATACATTACAGCCATTGGTTTTAAATGACATTTTTTCATTTAAAAATGTAATTTTGCTGTGGTGCTCTTATGAACATGGGAAAGATGCGCTAATTTAGTGGCAGACTACGGAGACCCCCCAGGCACAATATTTAAAGGAATATTTCATTTTTATTGTTTCATTTTAAACATTATTAAAATCACTGCTCCTGAAAAAATGTCAGTTTTTCAATCTTTTTTTGCAATGATACATGTCCCCTGGGGCAGGACCCAGGTCCCCATATGGTTTTTATGGCAATAACTTGCATATAGGCCTTTAAAATTAGCACTTGATTTTTCATGTTCATGTCCCATAAACTTTAACGGTGTTCGCAGAAATTCTTTGCCTGTTCGCATGTACTGCTGTGAACCGAACCGGGGGGTGTTCAGCTCACTCCTATTCATTATATGCCCTTATGGGAACATTATCGCCATATCTGACTTAAACACTCCATACACAAACCCTCCTCTGCTCTCATTCCTCTCCTTTTCTCCTCACTTCTTTTGAAACTACGTGCTGATCTGATCCACATACTTTGGGACTAATTTATTTAAACTATAATTCATTTATCTTCTAAAACATGAATGCCTACCATGCCCCCCCCCCCCCCCCTAAATTCTATTGGGAGACAGAATGTAATATCCTTCCTGGTCAGCAGATTGGCAGAATATTTGGAGAGCTACTTCAAAAAGTTCCAGAAATGTTCTAATTTCCCAAAAATGTTATATAGTCAGTATTTCTACCCGTCTTGCACACTTTATAATGATTTACTCTTCCACCTGTTTCTGTGGATGAAGTCCATCCATTTTTAGTGCACTTGTCCGGTGATGGGTAGAATATCACCACAGGTTTATCATTTTATTCATATACTGATCCACACAAAACTCTATAAAAACCCTTATGATGCATTATTAAATAAGCCTATCCTTGACTTTTTCATACTGAGTGAACTGTAGTCCTGAATACTGTATCTCCACAGCCAGGGCTGCTGTCAGAAATCATAGGGCCCTGTACAGCCTAAATGACAGCCCCCCCCCCCCCCCCCCCAGAAGATATGAACAAACACATACACAACATAACACTCAAAATTCCCGCTAAATTTAAATAATAGAAATGTATTGAGTTAATAAATAAAGCTCTGTGTGAAAAGAGACAGATATAAAGAGGCATGGACTGTCTAATGCCACGTACACACGATCTGAAATTTGGCCAGCAAAAGACCGATGAGAGCCTTTCATTGGAAAATGTGACCATGTGCATGCTCCATTGGAATTTTGCTGGCTGAATTTCCACCAGCAAAAGTTTGAGAGCATGTTCTCAATTTTTCTGACAGAAAAAGTTTTGATCGGAAATTCCAATAGTCTGTAGCAATTCTGACGAACAAAATTCCTATGCATGCTTAGAAACAATTAGACGCATGCTCTGAAGCATTGAACTTCATTTTCTCGGCTCGTTGTAGTGTTGTACATCACCGCGTTCTTGATGTTCGAAAGTTCAGCAAACTTGTGTGACCGTGTGTATGCAAGCCAAGTTTGAGCGGAATTCTGTCTAAAAAACCATCATAGCTTTTTCCGACGAGAATTCCGATCGTATGTACGCGGCATAAGATGATGGTCCTGATGGTGTAATGCAGGCCAAGGCTGTCTCTCCACCGCTGATGTAACAGCCGAGATTTACCCTTTTAAGAGTGGTCTTCTGGAAACTAGTTTCCTTGCATTGATTAAAGTTGAGATAACAGACCTGGAAAGCCCACGCTTCTTCAGAATGTAGGTTTCAATAGCCAAGCCATTAAATTTAGCGTGCCATCTTTATGATCTCTGCGTACCATGACTTCTGGGCCATGCTGGTGCTACCAGAATTACCAGCTTTCTTTCCAGCTTGATCATGCAAAGAAGTCGAGGCAGCAACTGAATCAGGGGAAAGGCGTAGATCAGTGAAAAATGATCCCACAGAGTTACCAGCGCATCTGTTCCATATGCGAGTTAAGTAACTTCATGTTGAATCTGGCAGCAAGAAGATCTATGTCCGGAGTTCCCCATCTTTGGGAAACAGCCGTAAAAACTTTCGGGGTGAAGAGACCCCTGGGAATAACTGCTGGTGACTTAGATAGTCCGCCTGCCAATTTTCTACTCCCGGAATGAAAACTGCCGATAGGGATGGGACATTCCTTTCTGCCCAAGTTAGGATATGGTTCACCTCTCTCTGAGCTGAGAGACTCTTGGTGCACCCTTGGATTGATATAGGCCACAGCCGTGACATTGTCGGATTGAATCTGGACTGAACAATTCTTTAACCTGGAGGCGAATTGAAAGATTTGCTTTTGATATGACCATCCGTACCAGCTCTTGTACGGAGCTGATCATTGCTGGATGCAAGAACAGGGTCTTAGTATTCTGCTTTGTAGTCTTGTGGCTCCAGGTCTTCCTTTGAGCCTGGGCCTGACCCTGCGATTTTCCTCTGGAATCTGATGGTGTAAGCCATTGCCACTGCCTAGAGGTAGATGTGCTTGGTGCAGGAGAGAAAGCTTTTTTAAATAAAGGACATTTATACTTTCTTTTGACTGGCAAAAGCTTTAGCCAAAGGGTCCTACGCATGTGTACTAGCACAAAGCACAAGGGCAAAACATAATGCTTTTGGTAAATCAGCCAACTCACTGGCCTGTTGTGCAGGGGGCTCGCTAAGGGCCTCTGTAAACTGGTCTTTTTAGGACTGACAGATGCCTTTAGCTGCAATTGCAGGCTAAGCAGCAGTACCTGCTAAAGAAAAGGAGGATTTTAACAGGAATTCCAACGTTTTATCTGTTGGAACCTTTAGCATTTTTTGCATTGTCCATGGAACAAGTTCAACTTTTATTCACAATGGAAATTACAGCATCTACTGCTGGAACTTTCCATTATTTGGTGAATTTTTCCTCCATAGGATAGAGAACTGAGAATCTCTTTGGAGGGAGAAAATGCTTATCCTTATGATCCCATTTAGTATAAATAAACTTCTCTCATAATGTGTGGACTGGAAATGCATGCACTGGTTGTGAAGGTTTCAAGGAACCCAAAGAAGAAACCAGACTTTCAGCTGACTCTGTTAGGGGTAGCATGAAAGTGTAGCGAACCATGTCCACAAGGATTTGTACCTCCATTTGTACCTCTGTTGTTTTCTCCACAGAGGAGTAATCAGTTTGTTTTTCATGATCGTTTGAGGGTAATACCTTATCCTGTCCCCACTGTTCCCCTGGTAAGGGGTTTGGAGTGGGAGGGAGGGATCTAGCATACTTCTTATCCCCTTTAATGGAGAATGCGATTAAAGCCACTTATCTTCTTTCTAAGCCCTGCAGGGCAGAGGAAAGTGCATCTTCAGTCACATATACAAGGGCTGAAGTGTGAGAAGCAGTTGCATCACCAGTTGCTTCCAATGACTCACCCGGTTTGCGATGTCAGGTATCTCCAGAGAGGATGACAATGTGGAGGCATGTCTGAAGTTCCCAGCGCCTGGGGGTGGTTTTGGTGCCTTAGTAGTAAGCCTTGAAGCCACAGGGCAAAGAACAAAAAGCAAGGTCCTCTAAGAACTGTTCTATTTATTTGAATAGTAGGAAAAACAGTGGTAGCATAGAATGAGCTAATTCTAAACAATACATTTTTTCCTGTACTGCAAATGCCTGTGTAAACCCCTCACGTGCACCAGCGCTTCTGTGTCCTGTGGCAGCCTTGCTACAGCTGCTCTGATAGACACTGTTGGTTTCCCAGAGTATCAGCTTTAAGCTTTTTCAGGTGTGAGCCTGATTGTCTATGCACCACACTCTTTCCTGTGCTTCAGTAAGAGTCACCTCAGAGGGGAGACAGGCAGCAGGGGAGGGGGAATGGGATTTACACAGCCGTTTTATCAGTGTCAGGGCTGGCTTAGCCCTTCCTCCTCTGGGCTGGCCGCTCAGCTGTTGGCTAATTGCCAGCTTTCTTCTCTTTTCACAGTTACCAGCTGTTCCCAATGATGCTCGCCTGACCTGCCTATTTAAAGCCTTCCAGCTCACTCTTTCCTTTGCCTTTGCGTTGGTCACATCACTACAAACTATCTCCTGCTGTTTGTTTCAAGACTGGCTTGCTGACATCCCCCCTGGCTTCTATCCTGCTTGCAGTTGCTCTCCTTGGATCCCTGACGTCTGGACTGGCTGATTACCCGATCTGGTTAATGAACTTTGGACTGGCTGACTACCCGATCTGGCTACAGGACTCTGGCCATGCTTGACTACGCTTTTTTCTATTTACCTTTTTATTTTTATTAATAAACAAGTGTGATTTAATTGTTCTTCTGTCTCAGTATGTTTCATGGTTTCATGTGCACCGCTTCACTCCCCTCCCTGCTGGAGGAGTACCGTGATTTTGGCGATGCCTTTGATAAAGCCGGTAGTTTGCCTCCACACTGGCCTTATGATTGCGCAATTGACCTTCAACCTGGTGCCATACCTCCTCGTGGCCGGGTTTACACTTTGTCGGTCTTGGAGGATAAGGCTATGGAGGAATATGTTGCTGACGCACTTTCTCAAGGTTTCATCCGCAAGTCCTCGTCTCCTGCTGTGAAAAAGAAGAGCGGTGAACCGAGACCTTGTATAGATTATAGGGGCCTAAGAATGCCTACCCGATTCCATTGATTACAGAATTATTTGACCGCCTCAAGGGAGCAACGCAAAGCTTGACCTGAGAGGGGCATACAATCTCATGCGCATTAAGGAGGGCAATGAGTGGAAAACTGCGTTTAATACCAGAACAGGCCATTATGAATACCTGGTAATGCCTTTTGGCCTTTGTAACGCCCTGGCAGTTTTCCAGGAATTTATTAACAATGTCCTCCGAGATTTGTTGCAATTGTGTGTGGTGGTTTATCTTGATGATATGCTCATATTTTCCAAGTCCCTGGAGAGCCACCACACAGATGCCTGTTGTTTGTTTCAAGACTGGCTTGCTGACATCCCTCCCTCCTGCTTGCAGTTGCTCTCCTTGGATCCCTGACGTCTGGACTGGATGATTACCCGATCTGGTTTATGAACTTTGGACTAGCTGACTACCCGATCTGGCTTCTGGACTCTGGCTATGCTTGACTACGCTTTTTTCTAGTTACCATTTTATTTTTTATTAATAAACAAGTGTGATTTGATTGTACTTCTGTCTCCATCTGTTTCATGGTTCCTGATAATCAGCTTTTCAGATTTATGCTTGTTTAAACATAACATGTATCCCTATCCACTCAGTTTCCCCATTTAGGGGGAGAGGAGACCATGCTGAGACACACGCTGTATTAGCACAGATTTAAACAGGGTCTATACACTATTACTCCCTCTAGAGGAGTTTTTAAGGCATTTTAAAATATAATGGAAAGAAAAGTCATAGGTGGACCTTGCAGTTCCAATGCTTTCTTCTTACCTTTTCCTCGCTACAGAATACTGCTGTAAACAGACAGATTCAAATTTCACCCATCACAGCGGACAGCGTGGTTAAACCTTCAAAGACTAGGGCCCTTTTAATAGGGGTTCCACTCCTCTCCTTTGGACCATGTATAGCAACCCTCAGGACTTTAGGTAATGTAGCAAGACCAAAAAGAGTCCTGGTTCCTAGGGTCCAGCCCTCAAAGAGGAGCATTACAGGCACAACCTCGTTCTTCTATGTGAGGCCTGGGTACTAACTTGGAGCTGCAGTGGTGGGATGGACCTGGTTGTGGAGGCTTTTTAAATCCAGCATGGATCCCTCCTGGAGCTCCACAGAGCACATCTTCACTTGTGCCAACACCTTTAGATACTGGCAAAAAAACTGATGTACTCCTGGAAGGAGGAGGGGTTATATAGGGGAGTCAACTTCCTGTATTGGGTGTGCCAGTGTCAACACCTGAAGGTTGCTATAACCCACTAAGTAAATACTTAAGGCTCTGTGTCCTATGATGTATGATAAAGAAATAAATATGTTATCAGCAGACAGATCAGTCACAGACACCATTTTTATTTTCTGAGTTTCGTTAACGAGTGTTGTAGTAGTTTCAGCACTGCTTCTATCACTTTCCCAAGATGTCTTCTCTGCTCTTTCCCAGGTAAATGTTTGCTACAATATCCAAATGTACAATCCCCTTTGCCATGTATGACTAATTGACACTGCTATGCTTATGGCAAATGTCTGCTGTAATATTGACATGTGCAATCCCCTGGCCATGCATGACTGATTATTGGCACAAATATGCTTAGACTAAAAGCCTGCTGCAATATCCACATGTACAATTCCCTTGCCATGTGTGACTAATCACTGGCACTACTAAACTTATGGTGAATGTCTGTTTGCAATATACTTTAAACTTGTCTATATAACTTATGATTGATTCGTACCGTTTTTTGCCTTTAGAAGAATCAGATACCTGAGCCTATGCCTTTGGCTGGTCTTTTTTTTGACAATTTTCCTTCCCATTCAAGTGTCTCAAATCAGATCCTAATTTGATCAAGTTACAAATGCTTACCTGTTCTATCTTCCTATAAATTTAGATTAGCTTATAGGGAAGTCACAGACAGGGGTTAGTCGCAGACACTTTGTTCCTTTTCTGAGTTTCTTTAACAAGTCTTGTAGCAGTTTCAACACAGCAGTTTACCCAGAGCTGTATGAAGAAACTTAACCATGCTCCCATCTGGAAAGACGTCAGGCAAACCAAAACTTGATATTTAATTTTCTATTAAGTCTGATTCCCGCTCTCTTCCCACTAATATGCTCCCTCTACTCTTTCTTCTCACATTAGTGTTCTCTGTCCTCAAATTGCCTTTGCTTTGCTCCTCCTCTCTATCCCACAGTTTACACATATCACCCTCACTACTACCCTCTCCCTATTACTGCACCCATTACCTCTTGAAAATACTGAACCCACAGGCTGACCTAAACTCTAGGGCAGTGAGATATGTGTGCTCATATACCTCCTGCTCCCATCTTACTTTCCTCACCCTCCTTCTCTTAATCTCTGGGGACATTTCCCATCCTGGCCCTCTAACTAAAAACCCTATATCCAGCACCTTCCTCTAGCAACAACCACAATCCACTCAGTTTATTTTCTATCTCCCTGCTTCCAAAAACCAGCCCTCCAATCTTGTGTGCCCTTTGGATTGCCCTCTCTGTCTGTAACAAGCTCACATCTGTGCATGACCTTTTTATCTATCATTGCTTTAACATACTTGCCAGTACTGAAAGCTGGCTTCATAATTCTGACTCTGCTCCTCCTGCTGCCTTTTCCCATGGCCACCTCCCATGGTCGGACTCACTCATCCAGACCCAGTGGATGGAAAGGAGGTGGAGTTGGATTCCTTCTATCCCCACAAGTCCTCCCTAAGCCCCCCCCCCCCTCTATATCCCTCTCTTCTTTCAAGATGCACTGTATTCGTCTGTTTTCTCTAATTTCTCTGAGGATTGAAGTGAGTTATTAGCCACTTGTACCAGTATCACACTTTTTTGATGACTTCTCTGGCTGGCTACCCTCCTTTCTCTCCTCTAAAATACCCACTATCATTCTTGGTGATGTTACCCCGAAGCACCCTTCCCATGTTGAGGGCATGTGATCTGGTATGGTTCAGGGGGGGCACTCTCTCATCCCCCCTCTTTTTCTTTGGCCTGCCAGATTGCGTGCTTGGATAAGGGTCTGGTATGGATTCTGGGGGGACCCCTACACCATTTTTTATAAATTAGGCACAAGTTTCCTCTTAATTTCCATATCAGACCCGAAGGGCCTGGTATAGATTTTAAGGGGATCCCCACGCAATTTTTTTACATTTTGATTCTGGGTTCCCCTTAATATTCATACCTGACCCAAAGGGCCTGGTAATGGAGGGGGGATCCCATGCTCTTTTTTTCAATTATCTGTATCTATATTGCCGAGACCCGACAATTTATTGCAGCTGCGATCAGTTTTAAATGACAATTTTTCCTTTAGAATGTTATTTTGCTGTGGTACTGTTCTAAACATGAGAAAAATGCACCACTTTACAGGCATACTATAGACACCCCACAGGCACAAAATTTAAAGGAATATTTCATTTTTATTGTTTCAACTTAAGCATTAAAAAAAATCACTGCTCCCGAAAAAATGTCAGTTTTAAAAAAAAATATTGCATTGATACATGTTCCTTGGGGCAGGACCTGGGTCCCCAAACACTTTTTATGACAATAACCTGCATATAAGCCTTTAAAATTAGCACTTTTAATTTTTCATGTTAGTATCCCATAGACTAGGTTTTCGATGAACAGGCGAACACCCAAACATGCACCCAAACACCCAAACATTCGACTCGAACATCGGGCTTAACGTTTCTAGTGAGGATATTGTTGGAAGCTCTCACAAGTTATACTGTAAATCTGCCCTTTTCGCCATGCAGGCCATGGTTTCCTCTGTCCATGGAACTCATTCATTATTTTTTGGTTCAGCTTCCAATACTTCTGTAACTTCAATCACCGGGATAATTTCTGCACCTGCAGCCAGTGTGGTTGACCCTTCATGCCTGGTGATTTAGAAGGAAGACATGGAGAAGGCTGTTCTCTGGCAGGCATCACAACCTTCTCAAATCTCAAAAGTCTTCTACAAAAAACATATATTGTTGCAAATTTACAATATTTGCAGCAGGTGTAATTCATAGGTACTCCAGTGGTTGCTATACTTTGAGATGGGTCTAAACTTAGCTTTCATTATTTCAGCAGTGGCGGTTGGTGCTCAATATTTTGGAGGGGCAGCAAACCAAGGCCAACCCTCCAGCACAAAAGAGAGAGGAATTCATTTAATAATGAATTGGTCAAACTGTTTTGTGTGGTTATTACTTATTACACCTTTTTGGTGAATGGGCAGGGGTACAATGTACCCGTTACCCATTCACATGGTGGGAGGAATCTGGGGGGGCAGGATCTTGTTAAAGGGGACATTTAGATTCCAATAAGCCCCCCTGCCCACAGACCCTGACAACCACAGCCCAGGGTTGTCAGCATAGGAAAAAGGTGCTTTGGGTCGGCGGGGGGCTTTGGCCCCCCATCTCAAAGCACCCACCCCCCCATGTTGAGGGCATGTGGCCTGGTATGGTTCAGGAGGGGGGCGCTCGCTCGTCCACCTCCCTCTCCTTTCCTGACCTGCCAGGATGCATGGCCAGATAAAGATCTGGTATAGATTTTGGTAGGTACCCCACGTCATTTAAAAAAAAAAAAATTCCCCTTGAAATCCATACAAGACCCAAGGGGCCTAGTATGGACTGGGGGGTTCTTTATTTTTTTCATATCAAGGTGCTGGAAATTGTAACTGTGAGTCATTTTAAATGGCATTTGACACTTTTTTTCTTTAGAAATGTAATTTTTGCTGTAGTATGTTGTATGTGTGCTACAAACGTGCCACTTTACAGGCACATTAAGGGGATCCCACTATATTTAAAGGAATTTTTCATTTTTATTGTTGAACTTTAAGCATCATTAAATGCATTGCTCTTGAAAAAATGATTGTTTTATTTATTTCTTTTTCATACATGTTCCCAGAGCAGTACCCAGACCCCCATACCCTTTAAGGCCAATTACTTGTATATAAGCCTTTAAAATCAGCTGTTTTGATTTTTCCGGTTTGGCTCCCATAGACTTTAATGGGGTTTGTCGTTCGAACATTTCCTCTGTTTTGGAGTTCTGCTGCAAACTGACTAGGGGGTGTTCAGCCCCTCCCTAATCCTTACTACATAACTGTTAGCCCTTGTAAACACACAGACATTCCGACAACCAAATCCGTCTGATTTTGTCTGACGGATTTTGTCCGAAACTGGTGTTGCATACACACGGTCGGACAAAGTTGTCAGAAAATCCGATCGTTTAGAACGTGTTGATGTTATTTCGTTACGACGGGACTACGTTCAGGCTAATAGCCAATAGCTTTGGTCTAGGAAGTTGATCTGAGCATGTGTGGCACTTTGTCCAATCGGAATTCTCTACAAATGATCAGACTTTGTTGTCTGAAAATTTTGTAGCCCAGCTCTAAAACTTTGTCGGTCGGATATTCCAACGGAAACAGTCCGATGGAGCCCACGGTCGGATTATCCGACAACATAGTCCGATAGGAAATTTTCCATCGGAATGTCTGACCATGTGTACAAGGGCTTACAGTTATTAGGGACCTTTACAAAATGATCATTATCAGTATAAGGCCATCTTAGAAAAAACAAGACTTGAAAGACAAAATAACTTCTCATTGCCAAAATGAAACTTGTTATAAAAGAAATATACGAGTTATCATTGCTGACATCCTTTTGAAAAACCTAGTGGCTTGGCTGTTACATTGGCTCACTGGATTCAATATGTTGAGTGTCTGACCTAGAACAATTATGCCAATTAGAAAGTCACAGAAAATTCAAAACATCCCTTTAAATAATTACTCTGAACAGTCACTTAATGTAATAAAGAAAAAAATCCAAACAACTAGCTGGAGATGGAGAGGTCAGAAATGGTAACCTCCATGTTTGTTTCTTGACAGGTCTTCTTTAAAGAAGGTAAAAGTAGGTTAAAAATGTATTGCTGACATTTAGCTTCTTAAAAATCACACATAAAAATAAATTTAAAAAAATAAAAAATAATTTCACTGAGATGTAATATCACGCTGGTTGCCATAGCCTTTGAAAAAAAACATTCATTTTTTCCTTTTTTCCTTTTAAGCATAAAGCAAGCTGTCTGCTTTGCAATTCAAATCAGTATAAAATGTTTGTACACACAAACACCACCTCATGTAACAAACAGCACAATCCAAGAATGCTGAGTACAAAATAGAAGGGCGCGGTAAACATAGACATCTACTTGTTGCAAGATCCCTAACCAATAGAGAAGAGAGGGCAAAATAATAGTCAGGGGGGTAATTATTCCTATGATAAGAGCAACAAGAGGGACAATGAGGGCTGCCATAGGTTCTCCTCGACTGAAATATTTCAAGCATTGAGAAACCTTGAAAAATCACTCTCAATAATTCTTAAGAAGTTGAAAAGGAAGGGATTGAAAAGAGAGGATCATATTTGCTGTTTTAAGTGAGATGATAACTGTTAGATGACAGCAATGAAATCTCAAGAAGACTCTTCTTATATAAAGAATGGGAAGTAAAAAATTGTCACGGCTTTTATATGATTGCAGTGTACAGCTCCCTGCTGTATGGAAAATAACATTCTGGAGCATGAAGGAAAAAATGCAATATCCCTGTCTCTTGTAGAAGCCTATTTTCCATTATAAAGGCTTTCTTCATTACAGTTTCTGAAGAATTTGAGAAACACAATGAGCTATGGTTTACTGTGAACACATAGCATGAAATACAGTATACAATTTTTTTGTGTGACATAGGGGGTTATTTACTAAAACTACATGTTTTAGTGCAAAATGTGGTGCAGCAAAGCTTAATTGAACAAGCTGAAGTTAATATATATATATATATATATATATATATATATATATATATATATATATATATTTTTTTTTTTTTTTTAACTGCATTGTTATTGTAGATAGTTGTTTCAAAATGGCTCTAGGTGGCTAACCATGGAACATACACTTTGGAGGAGAGTTACTAAAACTGGTGCACACAGAATCTGGTGGTGTTCTGCATAGTAATCAATCAGCTGCTAACTTCAACTTGTTTAATAAAGAATTGACAATAAAAGCTTTGCCTTGTAACAATTAACTGTGCTGCTCCTACACAATGCACACCAGCAGACTTGTTAAATTAAGCATAATGCACATGGGCTGGTGTGAACAGGGCCTTAAGAATATCCACATTGTTTTCAATATTCTTTGCTAGAGTTTTTCTGGGTTTTGAGCATTAAAAGCTTATTTGGTTTGAACTTTTGGTGAATTGTTTTAAGGAATGTGACACTTAAGGCAGGCTTCACACTAGTGCAAATTGGATGCAGATTTTCCTGAATCCAATTTGCATGACAGGAGAGTGCTCGGCTCTCAATGGAGCTGGTTCTCATATCTCCATGGCAACCACGGAGAGGATTGCACAGGGGTCCTGTGCATCTTTGGCTCAGTTTCAGGTCTTAATTCAGGCAAAAAATTGGGCCCGATCTGTCCCTGAAATGGATAACAGGGACGCACCGGACCCCTGCTATGAGCCGCATCTCATTAGGTGTGAATCCAGCCTTAGTAACAAGAACACTTTTGTGATCATAATGCTACACATTTCTGTTTATTAGTGGTTATACAATATAACAAAAAATAACAATGCAATTGTTAAAGTGTATCTAAACACAATAGGAAATGTAGCAGGCATGTTGTAATGCAATTTCTTCTTTTGGCCACAATACTGAGACAGAGATGCTGACTGGTCCTTCCAGAAAAACGCAGACACGGAGCATACTGGGAAAAGGGGGAATTTCAGAATGTGCTCAGGGGATGGAAGAGAGGGAAGTACTGAGGTAAAAGAGTGCTGACAGGAGACAGAGAAGAGGAGATTGCTTAAAAGAGAGGAAGATACCAAGGCTCAAAAAGTCCTTTGCTGGGACACAGTGACTCTTAACAGTGAGAAGAGGAGGAGTATGTGAGGGGAAGGAACTAGGTGCCAGAGTGGGGATAAAGACACATGCTGACACAACAGAGGAGAGAGGGATATCCTGAAGCCTGGGAAAGAAGAGATGTGAGGAAAGTGAGAGAAAAACATTGTGAGAGGGATTTTTGGAGCTGACGGGGGAGAGAGAGAGAGAGAGAGACACACACACACACACACACACACTGAAAGCAGAGAGTGTGAAACCAATTAAAGAGGGAGAGCTGTCTGAGGAGAGCGGTTCTGAGGTACCAGCATCAAGCTAAAGAAGAGAGAGAGCCATCTAAAGGAGAGAGGGAGCCATCTAAAGGAGGGAGAGCTGGCTGAGGAGAGCGGGCTGAGGTACCAGCATCAGGCTAAAGGAAAGAGACACACAATGACACCAGCGAGTGTTCGACTTACAGAGAGAGAAAACCAAGCCTTTCCAGAGACTGTCAAGAGAGAGAGAGAATGTGGTGAGATGACCATACTGTGTGGTGGAACTCCACCAGAGAGAGACACACATTTTTCCTGAGACGACCGGGAGAGCGCTGCAAGAAGATAGAGGGGAGCCAGGATCGGTGTAACCTACAAGTTCCACCACCTTTAAGCTCAAGAACCCTGATCAATGACCCACGCAGCACCCAGCTCAGCAGAGATGGCCCACACCACTTCAGGGATCGCGATATCTACCCAGGTATCGGGTCAGCCGCTGCCTCTTCACCTTGCTACCAGTCATCTGGATCGACTCTCAGAAGGGGATCAAGTGCCTTACAACATCGCTAGGAGCATCAGGAGCCTGAACCAGCACCTGGGATTATCATTAAGTCATCGCACAGAAGATTGGTGAGAGGGTGCAAACCCAACATCCTTCTTGATGCCATACTCAACTTGTTTATCACTACCAAGTATGTGTCTATTTTTAGTGATAATCCACAGCCAGGATAATGGTATTTACCACGTGTCTTTCACATGTGTTTGCAATAATTTTATTTAACCAGGTGTGTCAGAGAGGCTGAGGTCATTCTTGGAGTTGAGGTGGAGATCAGAGAATCCAAATTCACCAAGCGGCTCCTTCGGGGGTTGCGCTACACAAAGATGTATATATTGCAGCTTACCAGTCCCTAAATGTGGTGGCTGCACTAATTTTCCTTTTATTTTCACCTGGTAATTCTGCCATATAACACATTTCCTGTCCTAGGATAATGCTCACTCACTGTACTATATGTTTGGAGGGGTAGCAATCTCACTCTGGGATAAAACATTTTTGGGACTTCAGAACATCTCCCCTCCCCTATTCTCTATAACATAGGGAAGATGTGTTCTTTAGTGCATACAGAGAACTGGGAACAATGTCAACTGAGCGCAGCAGAGGCAGAGAGCACACAATGTTACAAGATTACTAGATTTATAGCAGGGTTTAACAAGTATTTTTTTGCTCTTATTAAACAGATGAAAAAAAAAAAAAAACATTCAATAGAATATTTACCAGTCCTATAGGAAGCCAATAAGAAGTCCATTGTTGATGTATACACTACATACACCAATTTATTGGTTTTATGTAAAGGGGTTAAAGCTTTATCCATGTTCATTAGCTGCTCGTTTCTTTGTAATTGCTGCAGTATTTACATGTGTGCATGTACATGTTTGTGCTTGTAATTGGTTTAGTAAAGATGAAACCCAATTCAATATATTATTTTGTCACTCTTGTTAAAGAAATGTTACTATCCAAAATGAATAACCTCTAATAGAAATATGAAGCTGCAGACTGCCGATTCAAGTAGCTTAAAACTAATTTATTTATCCAGCAGAAATAAAGACACTTCACCCATGCCTCCCACCTCCCCTGCAAGGTGGACTGTCCTCATTTCTACTGGATCAATAAAGTTGATTTAGGCTACTTGGATTAGCAATGTGCAGCTTTACATTTGTACTAGAGAAAACTGGGGCATCAAAGATTTTGCAGGGGCCAATAACCACCACTAAGGTAAATGCAGCACAGGCCCTATGAGAGGTGCTCTGGGTTTATGAATTGTAAATGTTAATAGTTATGTTACAAAACACATAAGTAGTCTCATGGTTGCTTTTATTGTTCTCATTATACTACTACTTAGCAACTTTGCTTTTTTTTTTTTACATGTTTTAGCAGCCAAACTAAACATTACACTGAAAATGTATATTAATATGTGAGGCGATTATTTGATTAATAATTTGTGAGTTTCTAAAAAGCAAGTGCTCATAAAAGTGAGCTCAGCCACCCTAAGAGATGGAGGCCTATTATGGTCAAAATTAGACTTTGCCCTAGATGACATAGAAATGGGGGGGGGGGGGGGGGGTGCGTGCAGAGTGGATGGAGGCACACTGAAAGAGCTTTGGGACTTTGACAGCTCCACAGCCTGCAGATCGGTCCATGGTGGGTCAGAAAATGGGCAAAGATGGCAAGATGGTGACCGCTTGCCACAAGGAAGACAGCAATGTGGAATCCCTGCCGGCATCAGAGGACTTAGTGGGAGACCCTGAACACCCCGGTCCCTTACTCACTTTCACAGCTATGCCTGAAATTGCTGCAGGCCTTAAGAACCCTTTGCCTGCAGTCATAATTGACCTTAACCACTTCAGTCCCAGAAGAATTGACCCCCTTTCCTGACCAGAGCACTTTTTGCGATTTGGCACTGCGTCATTTTAACTGACAATTGTACGGTCGTGCGACGTGGCTCCCAAACAAAATTGGTGTCTTTTTTTCCCCACAAATAGAGCTTTCTTTTGGTGGTAATTGATCCCCCCTGTGGTTTTAATTTTTTAAACAAAAAAAAGAGCGACAATTTTGAAAACAAAACTAATTTTTTTCACATTTTGCTATAATAAATACCCCAAAAAAAAAAAAAAAAAAAAAAATATATATATATATATATATATATATATATATATATATATATAAATTTCCTCAGTTTAGGCCGATACGTATTCTTCTACATATTTCTGTTAAAAAAAAAAATTGCAATAAGCGTTTATTGATTAGTTTGCGCAAAACTTACAGAGTTTACAAAATAGTGGATAGTTTTATGGCATTTTTATTAATTCATTTTTTTTTTACTAGTAATGGCGGCGACCAGCGATTTTTATCATGTCTGCAACATTATGGCGGACACATCGGACATTTTTGACACATTTTTGGGACCATTTTCATTTATATGTCATGTGTAAATGACACTGGCAGTGAAGGAGTTAACCACTAGGGGGCACTGTATGGGTTAAGTGTGGGGAATATTTATAACTGTTGGGGGAGTGGCTATGCGGGATGTCACTGCTCTCTGCTCCCAATCACAGAGAGCAGAGATCAGTGACACTGTCACTAGGCAGAATGGGGAGATGCTTGTTTACATTAGCATCTCCCCACTCTTCCTCCCCGTTAGGCGTTCGCGGGTATTCCTGCAGCGATCGAGTCAATGGGACCCACAACCTGACTCACAGAGCTTGCCGCGGGCACACACGCATGCCTGCTGGCCACCTGTTAAAGGGCAACATACAGGTACATGTTTCTGCCTGTATGAGCCCTTCTGCCGACATATATAGGCGTGAGACAGTCAGTAAACTGCCAGTAAAACAATGAGCACTTTTGAAGAGCTTTTCAGGCACTTTTGAAGAGATTTTCAGGAGCTTTTGAAGAGCTTTCCATTAATTTCAATGGAGAGGTGCATTTTTTCACTGCCCTGGCAGTGCACTGCCCCGGTGTGAAAGCATTCATTGAGTTTAATGAAAATAGGTTTTCATGTGCTTTTCAGGTGTTTTTTTTTAGCGTGAAAGAGCCTCAGTGTGAAAGTTTCTTTGTTTCTCTAAATTTTTTTGGTAAATAAGAAAGTTTTCTTCTTCAATGAGGGGCACTGATATGGCTGTTATGATGGGCACTGATATGGCTGCACTGATGGGCACTGATGTTGTTGCACTGGCGGGCATTGATAAGGTGGCACTGATGGGCACAGATGAGGTAGCACCAATGAGGTGGCACTGATGAGGTGGCAATGACAAGCACTGGTGATGGGCACTGATAGGTGGTACTGGTATGCAACACTGATAGGCACTCATAAGTGGCACTGATGGGCACTGATGACACTGATTGGTGACACTGATGGGTGGAATTGCTGGGCATCGTGTTATATAATGGTGCCAGTCAGTGCCCATTTGTGGGCACTGATTGGCACAGATTGGGTGTCATTTGCACATGTGGATGGCCATGGGGTACATACCTGGCCATCCACATGTTGCCCCCTTCCCTGGTGGTCCTGGTGGCTCTCCTGCTGCTCTAGTGTGGGCATCCAGGGGGGGGGGGGGGCTGTGCTCCATAATTAATCAGCACAGACCCCCCTGTCAGGAGAGCCGCCGATCGGCTCTCCCCTACTCACGTCTGTCAATCAATGGCTTTTCCTGTTGACATTGTGATCAGCTGTGATTGGACATGGCTGATCATGTAGTAAAGAGCCTCCGCTGAAGACTGACACACCGATCCGCCAATCGCCAATCGCAATTATATAATGGCCAGTTAGGATAACTGAACCACCGTCCGGCTATCATTTTGCTATAGGCTGGGCGGGAAGTTGTTAAACATCAAATTGCTATGAATCAACACTTAGAGGAAGAAAAAAACAATATCAGAGTGAATCAGTGGCACCAGTCCAGATAAAGCTGGCACTACAAACAATCCTTAATAATGTTCTGGAGAGATCCATTGACACCTCGATTGAATTTGAAGCCCACAGGGCTCTACAGCCACATAAGTGCTGATAATGCCCATCCGAGAGATATTCAATTCTACCTCTTTAATTTCAGTTTGAAAGAAGACATCCTTGCAAAGGCCAGCGAAAATGAACTCATTACGCTAAACAGAGACACCATCAAACTTTTTTAAGATCTCTCCCCTTTTACTATAAATAATAGGAGATCCTTATGCCCCTGTTGGAAGTTCTTAGATTACTCTACAGAGATCTATCTTTCTTACAGATGGTGTTTTCCATTTACACTGCAAGCTAATCTTAACCTCCTCTCGCCAGTGCAATAGCCAAATGACGGCTACAGGGCGGGCCTTAATTTCTGGGAGGCCATCACATGATGTTCTCCCATGCATGAGTTGCCTGCTCGTCTCCTGTGAGGTGCAGTGCGGAGTGCTCTGTGATCATCAACTCTATGAGACTAGGCTGATCACAGATCGGAGTAAGGGGCCGATCCCAGCCCCTTACCATGTGATCAGCTGTCAACCAATGACAGTTCATCATGTGATATAAACAGAAGATCGGTAATAGTTTTTTTTCCCAAATCACCAGCTTCAATCAGAGGGACAGTGGTCCCTTACAGAGAGCCATGACTGCCTCATCTGTGCCCACCAGTGCTTGCTGCCAGTGCCCCCTATCAGTACCCACCAGTGCCACCTACCAGTGTTCACAGCCACCTACCAGTGCCCACATTGCCACCTATCTTTGCCTAATAGTGCCACCTATCAATGCCCACCAGTGCCTCATCATTAGTGCCACCAATCAGTGCTGCCTTTCATTGTCATCTACCAGTGCCTACAAGTGCCCATCAGGACCACCTATCAGTGCCCTTCAGTGCTGCCCATGAGTGCCAACCATCAGTGCTACCCATCAGTGCCACCTCTCAGTGCTACCCATCACTGCCACCTCTCAGTGCAGCCTATCAGTGCCCCCAAGTGCAGCCTCATTAGTGCACATCAATGAAGGTGAAATTACCTGTTTTCACATTTAAACACAAACTATGATACAGTTTTTGTTTTTTTTCAAAATTTTCGTGTTTTTTAGCAAAAAATAGAAAACCCAGCAGGGATTAAATATCCCCCAAAGAAAGCTCTATTTGTGTGAAAAAAATATATAAAAATTTCATTTGGGTACAGCGTTGCATGACCACCTAACTGTCATTCAAAATATGAGAGCCCTGCCATCCATAGCCACCAGCAGGCCTGCCCCGCAGACTTTCCTGATAACCCCCCCTGCGAGCACGCACTGCGCAAATGGAACAATATCTCGAAAAAAAGCAGCACATACCTGACATGGAGGTGAGTGGCAAGCTCAGAGGGAGGCAGACAATATTGAACATATTTCCCAAGCTGTGGTAGCAATCTTAGCCACCATAGTATCTTAAGTGGAGAAAGCAGTCAATGCTAGTATGCTCCAAATAAAAAAAAAAGCTGGGAGAACATGCTTCTTGCCTCAACAAGACTGAAAACAAAAATCACAAGCATGGAGGAAGAACTATACCAGGCACAAGCTACAGAGTAAGCTGTCAGGGCTGGGCTCAGCCCTTCATTGTCTGAGCTGGCCGCTCAGCTTTCGGCTAATTGCCAGCTAGTATCTCTACAGAGTTACTCAGCTTTTGATGATATCCTGCTCGTCAGTCCTGTCTACTAAAGCTGTCCAGTCCAGAGGAGCTCTGCCTTTGCCTTGGTCAACATCACAGAAACATTCTCCTAAATCCTGTTCAACACTGGCTTTGCTGACATCCCTTCTGGCTTGCTGTTCCACTACATTGATCCCTGACTTCTGGCTTGGCTGACAATACGTTCCAGTTACTGAACTTTGGCTCAGTTTTGACTAAGTTTGTTCTTTTTACTTTTATTATTAACCATTAGCCCTCCGCCCACTGTCATATGACGGTGGGACGAGGCAGCTCTCGTTCTGGGCCATCATATGATGTGATCTCCTTCCCTGACCACTAGGGGGTGCTCATCGCTGCATCACTGGGAACCCAATGTGCATGCCCGTAGGCCGCAATGTCCACTGGGCACCTGCCATTGCCCAGTACCTGAGCAGGACTGTGGATCTGTGTGTGTAAACACACAGATCCACGTGCTGTCAGAGGAGAGGAGACCGATGGTGTGTCCCTTGTACATAGGGGCACCGATTGGTCACCTCCCCCAGTCAGTCCCCTCCCCCCAAAGTTAGAATCACTCCTAGGACACACATTTAACCCCTCGATCACCCCTAGTGTTAACCCCTTCCCTGCCAGTCACATTTACACAGTAACCAATGCTTTTTCATAGCACGGATCGCTGTATAAATGTGAAAAACCTGTTGTCTTGAGCTACCCTGAGTTTGTGGCTTTGTTTAAAAGGGTATTTGATGTTCCCACACACTCGGCTTCTGCTGCCAAGTGCCTCATGTCCATCGAACACAAGAACTGTTGCTGACTACACCATTGAATTCCATACTCTGGCAGAAGAGGTTGCATGGAACAATGAGGACCTTGTGGCTGCTTTTTCTCATGGTCTCTCGGATACCATCAAGGATGAGATAGCAGCCTGAGATATACCCACTGAGCTGGAGAAGTTGATAACGTTTGCCATCCTCATTGGCTAAAGACTTAGAGAGAGACACTCTTTTTTAAGGAGAACTTGAGGAAGCCTCCTGTACAGTTGTCTCCGAGCTTTGCAGTCCCGCCTCCCTCACCTCCCATGCCTCCTGGTACCAAGTCGGTCAGTGAAGGTGAACCATTGCACTTGCACCCTTGGTTTCACACATCTCTCTGTGGATGAGAGAGCCTTTAGAAGGAGGGAGAGATTGTGCCTTTATTGTGGCCAGGCTGGCCTTGTCCTATCCATCCAGGGAATGCCCGAACCTTGAGGTCCTGTCACGGACAGATCTTAGGTGGCGTTGCTTCATCCCCAGTTATCTAGAAGGATTAGTCCCGCAAGATACAGGCTCTAATTGACTCTGGGGCTGCAGGTCTGTTCATTAATGCTGCCTTTGTATCAAAGCACTGCTACAGCTGTGTGACACTCCTCTTGACGGGAGACCTCTACAGCCTACCCATGTGACTCATGAGATGGTTCTGTTATCCATGGTCATAAGGGCTCTTCACCATGAAATAATCCAATTCAAAGTGTTGGTGATCACAATCTAGTGAGACATGCTTCCAGAAGGTAGCCAAGGTCCTGTGCACCTCTTCACTCTTCTCCCTGCCAGAGGAGCACCGTGATTTTAGCAATGTCTTTGACAAAGGTCAAGATGGTAGTTTGCCTCCACACCGGCCATATGATTGTGCAATTGACCTTTAACCTGGTACCCCACCCCCTTGTGGCGGGGTTTACTCTTTGTCAGTCATGGAGGATAAAGCCATGTAAGAGTATGTTAAAGACAGACTTTTGAGGTTTTATCCACAAATCCTTGTCACCTGCTGATGCTGGTTTCTTCTTTGTGAAGAAGAAGAGTGGTGAGCTGAGACCTTGTATTTTTTATAGAGGTCTCAATTGTTTCACGATTAAGAATGTCTATCCGATTCCATTGATTACGGGATTATTTGACCACCGCAAGGGAGCAACGGTTTTCATGAAGCTTGATTTGAGAGGGGCATACAATCTCGTGAGGATTGAGGAGGGCGACAAGTGGAAAATTGCGCTTAATATCATAACAGGCCATTATGAGTACCTCATAATGCCTTTTGGCCTTTGTAATGCCCCAGAAGTTTACCGGGAATTTATAAACTATGTCCTCTGAGATTTGTTGCAGTTATGTGTCGTGGTTTATCTCAATGATATCCTCATATTTTCCAAGTCCCTGGAGAGCCACCACGCAGATGTCTTTGATGTGCTTCAGAAAATAAGAGAAAAATCTCATTATAAATTGTAGAAGTGCGAGTTTCATTGTGAACAAGTTAAATTCATGGGTTATGTCATTTCCACAGTTGGTTTTTCGATGGACCCAGAGAAACTTTTGGCAGTTCTACAGTGGCCCCGACCCATGGGTTTACGTCCTCTGCAGCGTTTCCTAGGCTTTGCTGACTATTATTGGAAGTTTATTTGTAACTTCTCGTCTCTGGTCAAGCCCCAGACTGATATGACCAGAAAGGACGCTAACCCTCAGAGTTGGTCTCTGGAGTCCATAAGGGCTTTTGAGAGTCTCAAGGCTGCCTTTGTTTCTGCTCCTGTGTTGGTACATCCTGATCCTACGTTACCTTTTATCCTTGAGGTTGATGCTTCTGAGACTGGTGTTGGTGCCCTTCTGTCTTAACGTCCTACCTCTGAAAGCGCTATGCATCCTTGTGGCTACTTTTCCAAGAAATTGTGACCTGCGGAGTGCAATTACGAGATTGGTGACAGAGCTGTTGGCGATCATTTTATCCCTGAAAGAATGGAGACATCTCCTCGAAGGTACCACTGTGCCAGTTCTCATTCTTACTGCCCATAAGAATCTCACATTGTCTGAGGCTAAATGCCTCTCTCCCAGAAGGGTAGTTTCAATTACATTGTCTCATTCTTACCCTTTACTAAGAATGTAAGGGCTGACGCCTTGTCACAACAATTTTCCTCCACTTCCAAGTTGAAGTCAGTTCCGGGTCCTGTGATTCCTCCTGATCATATTCTGGCTACGTTTCGCACCAGTTCTCCTTTGGGTGACAAAATTCTTGCTGCTCAGGTCTATGCTCCTCCTGAGAAAGCTTGTGATCTCTGCTTTTTCCAGAGAGTCTCTGTACTGCCATGCTCCAGACTTGCCCTTCATGCAAGGCTGCTGGCCACCCTGGGAAGAATTGACTCTTTGCTGACTCTTTGCTGACATCCCTTCTGGCTCCAGATCCTGCTTGATGTTCCACTACACTGATCCCTGACTTCTGGCTTGGCTGACTATCTGTTCCGGTTACTGAACTTTGGCTATGTTTTGACTACGTTTGTTTTTTACTTTTATTATTAAACAAGTGTGATTTAACTGTACTTCTGTCTCGGCCTGATTTCATGGTTTCAAACAGTAGGCGAAGGCCATGAATTCAGAAGTTGCAGTCAATCCACTTGTTGGTAATATTGTTTCCAGATTGGATGAACTGGATCACTGCATGGATCAGTTTGCCATGGCATTACAAATGCTCCTGAGTCGGTTCATGGTTCCTGACACAAGCCCAGGATAAGACAAATTAATATGTAATTCAGAAATTAGAATATTTAGAGAACAGATCGAGATGCAGCAACCTGTAATTCGTTGGCATGCTGCATTCTTCTGCCACATCAGATTTTTGCCCCCGTCGCATTCCTGAAGCCCTAGGTCTGCCTGGAGGGGGGAGCGGAGGAGCACACAGAGGGGGGGGAGTGGTTTAACACACAGATGGGGGCCAGAGGAGGATGGGGGGCAGAGGAGCCCACAGAGGATCCCAGAGGAAAACAGGGGAGCTGGAGGAGGATAGAGTGGACACTCAGGAACAATCGGCGCGGCAGTGGGGGAAGTTATTATTAGCGATCTCCCTGTGTGGCTTTCAATAAAGCAGCTGAAAGCAAGAGAGGAGGAGAAGCAGCTGACATGATTATAATTTCTCCTACCACCACACCAATTGTTCCTGAGTGTCCAGCTATCGGACTAGGCACCGGGAGCATATGCATGAATACAAGTACTCCTGAAAATACTCAGTATCAGGACCGATACTGATACTAGTATTGGTATCGGTGACAATCCTTGTTTTTATTACAGCCTGTTTCCTGACTCGATGATTTACACTCACTTTCTGTAGTACGCTGCCACAAATTATGTAACTATTAAATTATTTCATTAAAATGTATTTGCCCTACTTCCTGTCTTAGCAGTAGAGAGCTATAAAGTGATAGGAACTCTTCCACAGTATTGATAACGAAATGAAATTCCTACTGATAACTAATTCCCCACTTTATTAAAAGGAAAAAAAATGTCTGCAGTGAGGTTTTAAAGTGGTTGTAAGTGGTTGTCTGCATTACGATAAAAAAAACTTATAGCAGTAGCACCAATAGCAGAGCCCCCAAATATGCCCTTTAACTCCTTCAGATCCACACTATAACCGAATGATGGCTACAGAACAAATCTACTTTGCTGGGAGGCCGCCAATAGACATCCTCCCCTTTACACGTTGTGATCACCAAGTCAATGAGACTCAGGTGATCTCAAATTGGAGTAAGGAGTCAATCCTGACCCCTTACCACATGATCAGCTGTCAGCCAATGACATCTGATCACATGATGTAAACAGAAGATCAGTAATCGTTTTTTTTCCCCTCACGCTGACAGCATGAGGAGAAAAAAAAAGCTGATCACCGGCCTCTGTGCAAGGGACATCAGTCCCGAAGAGGAAGAGGTGAATCTGTCCCATCTGTACCAACCAGTACCGCCTGCCAGTGCCCACAGTGCCAGTGAATCAGTGCATAACAGTGCCAGCAATCAGTGCTACCTATGCCCGTGAGTGTTACCTATCAATGCCCACCAGTGGTGCCAATCAGTGCCTCATCAGTGCCACCTAGCAGTGCTGCCTATCAGTGTCACCTACCAGTGCCGATCAGTGCCCATCACTGCCACCAATCAGTGCCCATCACTGCTACCCATCAGTGCCCAGTGCCAGCTATCAGTGACACCTATCAGTGGCACCTATTGGTGCCCTTCAGTGCACTCTATCAATGCCCTTCAGTGCCACCCATTAGTGCCACCTCTCAGTGCCCATCAATGCCACTTATCAGTGCCCACCAATGCCACCTATTAGTGCCCATCGTTGCCCATCAATGCAGGCTATGGGTGCCTATCGGTGCAGCCTGTCAGTGCCCATCAGTGCAGCCTCATCAGTGCACAACAATGAAGGAGAAAAATTACCTGTTTTCAAAATGTATTTACAAAATATGAAACGGTTTTGTATTTCTTTTTTAGTTTCAATCTTTTTAAACTTTTTTAACAAAAATAAAAAAAAATAGGTTATTAGATAACACCAAAAGAAAGCTCTATTTGTGTGGTAAAAAAATAATAAAAATGTCATTTGGGTACACTGTGGTATGACTGCGCAATTGTCGTTCAAAGAGTGACAGCACTGAAAGATGAAAATTGGTCTGGGAAGGAGGGGGGTTCAGGTGCCCAGTAAGCAAGTGGTTAAACATTTACCTGAGCCCTGTATTGATCCAACACTGTGCCATTGGCTCTTGCTGTTGTCAGTCAAATCATGTGAGGAGGGAACGGGACTACTGGGCACACACAGCCCAGCTCGGGGGCGAGCACGCCCATCTTTGTCATACACAGAAACAAAGGAGCTGACAGCACCGATTCGGGCTGCACTGTCCAAATCTATTGCACAGAGCAGGTAAGTATAAAATGTTTGTTATTTTTATTTTAAAAAAAATATATGAATTGTGCTACAGTGACGATATATAAACAGATGCGATCACAAATGGTGCAAATGTATACATATTATTATACATATATTTTTAAAAATTTCTTAATTTAGTATTAAATGATTAAATACAGCATCAAATATAAAACATGCAAGTTGATTTACTAAAGGCAAATATACTATGCACTGCAAGTGCAAGATGCTCTAGATCGGAGGACAATCTCTGCTGATTTCTTTCATCCAATGAAGCAAAAATTATTATTTTTTGTCCCTGCATGTGATAAAATATTATTTGCAAAGTGAAGCTTTACCTCATTTATTAAGATCTGGAGCAAGTGCACTTGCAGTGTTCAGTATTTTTGCCTTTAGTAAGTCAATCACAAGCTATCAATACTAAGTGAATGTAAATACCACTGTGAATCACTCACACTCAAATTCACGCAGCTTTTACAGTGCGAGTGATTAACAGTGTTTTTTACATTCACGTCATAGTATTGACACTTTGTTTTATATCTGTTTCTATATTTAATCAGTTAACACTAAACACAGCACTTGGTCTTGACTATGTTATTTTAATAAAAAAAATTATAAAAAATTACAACAGCTTTAAGATACGGTGTTATTATGATAAACATGCTGAAAATGTTGAAACATGATTGTAAGGAAATTGTGGAACTTACATTAGCTTGTACTATGACATAATACCGTGTCCTTTCCTCATAATTCAACCTGCGCCGTAACACAACTGCTCCAGACAGTGTGAGGGGAATGTCAAAGGTCTGGTGGGAGGTCTAAAGAAAAAAAATGGTTTATGCGTTTAAAGAATAATATATTTATATATGTTTGATTTCAAAGAAATATCCCTTTTTGAGTATCAAAGAAGTGAATTGCCTAAAGATGATCACCATGCATGAAGCAAATTTACCTCCAAATAAACCACCAAATAAGTATGTGCTCAGTGCTAGAATGTAATGCTGCACGCTATATTCCAGTTAAAAGAAAACCAATAAAATAAATAATAAATAAAAAGATTGCACAAAACATTTGACAATAAAATTCACAATGAACTCAAACAAGGGATATATAGGGCTGCACTGGGGGGGGGTGGGGGGGGGGGGCAGTGTAGAATCTTGTGTGAAAATGAAATGGCACGTGTTTTAGTCCCTAACACCTCGGACATAGATACTGTATATAAATTACCTTCCTTCACTGGCTGTCCAGAAAGCATAATTTTCTGCAGTAAAATTCAAAGGAAAATACAAAGGACCAAATGTGTAGGAAGAAGCTAGAGGGCTATGTCATCATACCTGCTGGTGTCACGCAGCATGGTGTCTGTAAGTTTTTGTTACCTTGAGATTCTTGTGAGTATGTTTGTTTGAATTAATTTGGTATTTTTAGCAATATTACTCTATGGTCCTTTGTATTTTCGTTTGAATCTTACTGCAGAGAATTGGACAGCTAGTGGGGGACCTGGTAGGCGTGGAGGTTGTTACCATACCCTGGTGTGATTCATATTAGATGTATCCTGCGCTAGTGATCTCTTATAATCAGGAGATCCTGGTTATCGGATAGGGAAATTTATATATCTACAGTATGTTGAAGGTGGTTGGGACTAAAACATGTGGAACTATGGCATTTCATTTTTACACAAGATTTTACACTGGCCCCCTTTTAGAACCCTGAAATACTCTTTTGGGAGTGGACTTTCATTTTCACACAAGATTGTTTATATTGGCCCCCTAGTGGAGCCCTACTTTATTGTTTGCTTTCATTGTGATTTTTATGGTCAGAGGTTTTGTGCACTCGTTTTGTTTATTATTTTGTTTTTTTTCCCTTCTAGATTATATCCCACAATACTTTTTTCCTGTAGTAAGAGAAGACTTGTATCACTCCCTGTGTCAAGGCTTGTACAATTCTGAAGGAGAAGCTGATGAGAAGGGGATTATCAGAAACAGGGAAGCACTCCTCCCCCTCCAGTGCCTAGAGAACTCATCCTGTAAATTGCCTAGGGAAATCCATCTAAAATAATTTGCAGTTACTTCCATATTAGGATAATAATATAAACTGAAAAGAATATCTACATTGCGCTGTTAGAAATCATGGGGCCCCGTGCAGCCCCTAAAACTCCATCCCTGACCCCACCCCTGATCCCACTTCACATATAAAAAAATGCAGCTTTGTCTTCAAGGGATAGTGATGCTTTAAAAGCCTTTACAGGTTACCAGTTTAGAGGGTTTTCTTTTCAACTTGCTATCACAGGGGTTGAATAACATCCCTTGTGATAGCTGTGGCATTGACAGGTCCCCTTTATGGAGAGATCAGAGATTTAGTAGACCCCTGATCTCTCCCCTGCCCTCCAAGGCAACTGATCAAACACAGATCACTGGGACCAGCCAGGTAAACACAGAATTGAAACCATAAATTTGAACCATGTTCCTCCCTCTACTCTGTATGCTATCAATTTGACTTCATACAGCAGGACAGCCTGTAGCTGCACAAATATTATCAGGGCCACAATATGTATTTTTGTTCCTTCACTGCTTTGCAGTATAAAGGAGAGCAATTTGGGGTGGTAAAAACATGCAGCTGAGCTACACATTTTTACCATGCACAAGTGTTAATGATACCTAAGGCCCCTTTCACACGTTTGGTCCAATCGGGTCTACCTGTCGGTTATTCAGGTGGAGCCAAATAGATTCTCCATGTACCCCTATGGAGCATAGGTTGAAAACAGACTTGTGTTGACAACTACCTACCTCCGTTCTGGTCCTTTAAAAATTGGAGGGTAGTAGGCTGTTAAAGGACAGCAGAGTCCATTTATATCTGGCTGACCATAGAGCATTTATTGAGCAGACATGGACCTGTCATCTGCTGACTAAGCTTTGATCAGTGGGGGACCGCCGGACAGATCCCTCACTGAGCTAAACAAAGTCCATTCCTAAGGTAGGCCATAGATGATGCAATTTTTTTTTCTGCAGAAAATTACTTGATTTCCCTATCAACGCAGTTAGTGTTAATAGGGGAATCTTTCCGTGGAGCTGTGGAAGGGCAGAGGGGAGCCATCTCCACCAGGAGAACACAGCTATTGATTTCAAGTAAAAACCAACACGCTTGGTGTACCAAAGTTGTACAATAATCAACTTGAGTACAATCAGCCTGCCTAAAGATGGTTCAAATCTCAGACGGTCCCTGCTAAACCAGCCACAATTTGAACCATCTATGGTTGGCTTAAGGATACATTTCACTGCCCTCCCTTCCAATGATCATCATCATTGTCATCATAATAATTGTACAGTACAGGTGCTGTGGCTCAAAGCACCTGTACTGTGTGACTATCATCATGGTGATAATGACGATCACACTTGGCTGCCCCCTGCTGTATAACTGAACATAGATAGTGGTCAGGGTATGTGTATGCTTGTGTATGTCATGACTGTAGCTTTCCTGAGACTTGCCACTGCTGGTGATTCCTCTGTGTGCATTGCTGAGCTGGCTGCTGAGTGGATGAACATCACATGGACTCTGCTGCCTGCACTGACCGCTTCCAGCCAGGCTGCCCCGAGCCTGCCAGTTTGCCAGTGCTCTTCTTTTACCTGATTCCCTCAGCACTTACTTGCTGAAGGAGTCAGGCAGTGTGCAAGGTAAGCTAAGCCAAATCACTCCACTGGGCCAACAGCAGGGACTGAGAAAGCTGGGACTTCTCATAAAAATGTAGTACAGGATAGTGTGTAAGTCCACAGCCTGCTGGTGCTCTTGAAAATGAAAAAGCCCCCCACCCGATATAGTTTCCTGTGCTTAATTTTTCTTGTTTATATGCTCACTATCTATGGAGAGTGAGCGGGGACTCCTGCCATCTCCATTGATGGAGACCATCATGCCACTCTGTTTGTTCCTTGGCTGCGGCCATGGACCCCTGAGACGCGGTCAGGTCTTCTACTGATGCTGTTTCTACAATTTTTTTCAGATCTGTTTTAGATCCACACTAGTTATCTCATGTATCCTGTGGTGTTTCTATTGTTTTTCTCATATCTGGAATACTGTGCTCTGCCAGAGCACATACAACTACCCCTTCCTCCTTTTTTAAATTATTTTATGATATCTTCTGCCTTTGTTTTGATATGCGATTATAGCTCTGAATAATAGCCCCAGCCTATGTGTATCGTCACCAGGGCCTATGGGAAATTGACATGGTGTACGGCTCGCCGATGTACCTCAGCCATGTGGCTACTTGGCTGAGGTACATTGATGATACCCTGGTGTTATGGAAGGGGGATGAGGAGAAACTTAAAAGGTTTCTTTATATCCTGAATGGAAATTAGAGAAACATAAAATTAATGTATACTGTTGACTGTAACACCATCCCCTTCCTGGACGAGCAAATATCTATAACTAGGGGTAAAATGAATCCCCCTACATACAGGAAACCCACTGCAGCAAATACATTGCTGCAAGCCTCAAGCCTTCACTCTGAACCCTTGATTAAGCGGATCCCAGTAGGGAGTCCTGTGAATCCGCAGAAATTGCTCATAAGATCAGGACTTTAAGGAGGAAGCATGTGAATCCAGAGATTTAGAGACAGGGGTTACTCCCATCAAGTTCTGAAGAAAGACCTAAACAAGCTTAGTCCAGTGACAGGAAGGACCTGTTGAAAGCAAGAGTAAAGCCTGAAAAAAATAATAATCGGGGAAGTAATGCTCCTCTAATTACCACCTATGGAGCACAATGGAGACAGGTCAGAAATGTCCTCACAAAGCATTGGGGTATTCTGACCAAGTCTCTGGTTTTAGCAGATATTGTTGGCCCACGTCCGCAACTTGTGGCACAAAGAGAACCGTAACTTACAAGATGCCTTGGTCCATTTGGAGTATAAGAGGGAAATGGCCAGCAATTGGCAGTAATGGAATTACCTCCTCTTAAGGGTATGTACGCATGTGGTCACTGCCAGATCTGCAGGTATGTTGATAGATCTGCAGTGTTCACCAATGTGGACCATACTGTCGAGTTCCAAATTAGGAACTTCATCAACTGTTCGATCTCCAGGCTAATATATATATATATATATATATATATATATATGCTGGAGTATCCTTGTCAAAAATACTACATAGGGAAAATGAAGCGACAGGATCCGCATTGGTGAACACATCAAAAACAAAAAAATGCCAATAAAGAGGACAAAAAGAATTTGACCCCATTGCATGCACACTTTGCTGGAACTCATGAAGGCAAACCTGAGGGTATGAACGTAAAGGGTATTTACACCCTTAAAATAAAGGAAGGTAGCTGCACTGACAGTGACACCCCTGTTTTTGAATCACAGGTAAAAATTCAGATAATTAAATAAATTAAATTGATATGTGAACAATGAAATGTGAAATCCCCTCAACCAATATGGTGTTAATAAATAAAGATTGAATGAAAAATGAAAATTAATAAAAATGATATCTAAAGTGATGATAAAAAAGTTTGAGTATTAGTCCAAATAATAAACTGAATGTGATGAATTCATGCAATCTTCCATCACCAATAAGTGTTGACCACCAAAAAGAATGCTCGCTTACCAGAGGCAAGCATCAACCAGCTTGCAATCAACACCCAACAGGGTCCCAATGGCAGATCCTGTATTAACAATTCAAAGGACAGCAGGTCAGGAACACACACCCCCCAATGGTTAAACGAGGAGACTCCCAATCGTGAGACAATGGCCACTCAGAAAAAAAGCAAAAGGGACTTCCCATAGTGTAAACCTGGTAAACCCCTTTAATACATAATGGATAAAAACACTTACAAACACAGGATGAAAAGAGCATGTATGCCGGCCGGCAAGCGAGGGCCCCATTCGCTCAGGATCCCAACGTGATCATGTCAGCACGTCCTAGCCAACCAACACGCATGTCATCATAGGATGACATTGTCTGGGGTAAGGGTGTAGTATTTACACCCTTAACCTACCACTACGCAGAGGTTATTTCAACACCATTTTACTCCAAAAAGAGAAAATGTGGATCTATAGGTTAAATACACTCTTTCTCTCAGGCTTGAACATCAAATGCAATTGTAAGGCTTTTCTTGAACAATAAATAGATATGTAATTCTATATTACTGGAATCGCTGGTGGAAAATGATAATGACTGTAAATTCATTGTTTTCCTTACCCCTTTTCTCTAAATAATTTTCTTTACATAATGTTTACAAATATTAACAACAGTATTGAGTTTTCTGCTAATCACCTGCCATCTATTTGTTAATTTTTCATCTCTGTTAATAAAATGTCAACAACTGAATCACAAAAACCAGTAGCAATCCATTAGTATGTACTGTTAATGATGAAGGTGACATCTAGTGGCGAAAAATAAATGCATCCTTTTTTTAGGGTATAAATACTTAATCACTGCTAGCCCCTCTCATCCCTCAAGAAGCTCATGCTGGCTGTCACCATGTGAGTGATGCTCTGTAATCACCTCTGATGCAATTTTGCACGTCTGCAAATGCTTAATAGAATCCTTGAGAATCGCGGAATCCATCTTGGGGAAAGGCATGCTAAAGATCAGACCAGATGAATGTGTATTGCTCCAGAGCCTGAGAAAGACCTGAGCTACTAGTTCTGCCTCCTTTTGAATTCTCATGTTTAGCCTGGATGAGAGAGTAGGTTATCTGGGGTCACCATGGACACAAGTCTATACTGTCAAAGGTTGGGTGAGCAGACCCGTTGGTCCATGATCTGCTTTTCTAGCGTTATACCTACTTATCCACAGTAAACTGCACATTACAATCAGCAGTTCATCAGTCTTATGCTGTACTTTGGGCCCATATTGGTGTTATTGAGACTGTGCTACCTTAACCCGATTTCACTGAACATTTGTCTCTATAGCCCTGTTTACAGCTGGGGACCCTGGGCTGTAAAAATTATCAGCACAGCATACTATGACTTAATGCCTGCAGTGACATTACAACCTTTCCCTTGACTGATTAACACTTGGAGTCACACATCCACACATTGCCTATGGTAGCCCTATACCTAGGAAACTATTTCTACAGTGTCTAATTCACAATCTGGTTAGACACCCTGTGGATTTATATTCTATTCCACAAAGCCAACTTATCAGTCTATGGGCTATGCATGTGATATGTGTATGTGAGAGGTTTTGAATGACGCAGGTGCATTTGGATTAGACAACATTGTCTTTTTTAGTTCTCTAGCACAGGTGCATGTGGTGGGAATTTTTTACAAAGCTATTTGCATCACCATTAACAATTTTATAAAAAAAAGACCTCTTATTTTATGCTGCATGGTCCCTGGACCTCACCAAAATGTCATAAATATTTTGGGGTATAGGACTGAGATACCACTACCTAGGGTCTCTTTCCCAATACACTTGGCAGATTAGAGAGTTTGAAGGTAATTTCTATTATTGTAATTACTGTTTTGATATGCCAACAAACAACACGTATGTATATATTGATGAAATCTGTGGGTTATACTACCACCATCAATTATTGTTCTTATCTTGCTAATCATGGTGCCATTGTATCCTAATAAACAGATCTATATTTTTACTATTGATAGTTGGTAGTCCCTGAAACATGTGTATATGAATATATTACCACTATAATTTATTGTTCTTATCTTGCCAATTATGGTCCTATTGTATTCATACAAGCATTTTACTATTGATAGTTGGTTGTCCCCGAGACTGCATGCTTCATATAATGTCCCATCTGCTCCAATTGTCTCTCCCTTTTTCCCGTAATTCTGTATACATCAACAGTTGGGAACCAGGTTAGGAGTAAAGTCTGGTCTCCCTTGACACCCCGACTGGGATAAAACTGTGCTGGGGAAGGAGACCATACCTCCCACCCTTTGTTCCTTCCCAAAGGTACTAAATCTGGTTACAAACCGTCTTGTAATGTATTTTTGGAGGTTATAAAAATCTACATTGAGTGCATCATGACCTTTGTTTATCAAAGCTGCTGTGTTATCATTATGAGGTTTGAGCTAGTCAATTACATTTGTAGTTCTGTAGCATGGTGTGGTAACTTGTGGGTTATAATAATAAAGGTAAAAGGAAATATGGACTAGTGTAATTAGGATCTCAGGGTGAAAAAGAAAGGGGGAAAGGTCTTTTGAACATGAAGAGGGATGAGGTAAAAGGGATCAAGGTTTCCATTCTCCTCTGCCTAGGGATATTGGGGGCTTAAATTAATTGGTTAGGTCATGAGTTTGACATATTTGTCTGTCGTAGCAAAGTAAAGCCAGCATGACCATATCTTGGTAAAGTTTGACTGAGTCTCCTTTGCTTGGTGGACAAGCTCCTCCATCTCTGCAGTTTTATTTTTGCGTCAGAGCTATTCTGCTATCGGGGGGGGGGGGGGGTTAGGGTCTCACCATCAGAATGTTATACATATTTTTGCAGTGTTTACCATTTACATGGCCAGAGAGCGATAATATGCTTTTATCGGAGTGGTGGAGCGATGTAGTAAAAATTGTGCTGAGGAGAGGTCTAGGGCAGTGATGGCGAACCTTGGCACCCCAGATGTTTTGGAACTACATTTCCCATGATGCTCAACTACAGTGCAGAGTGCATGAGCATCATGGGAAATGTAGTCCCTAAACATCTGGGGTGCCAAGGTTCGCCACCACTGGTCTAGGGAGTGTGTCCTAATTTGATTGGTAGATTAGTAATGCAATGGATTTCCTTCCAAAATGGTTGGATTTTTGGGCACATCCACCAGATGTGCAACAATGAACCCTCAGCGTTATCACAATGCCAACACTTGGGTGAGACTGTGAGGAATATTTTGTGAGAGGATTTTAAATTCATTCTCCTGTGTGGATAAATTAATTGTTCCTTTGTGAATGCAGGCATTTCCCACACCTCCTCTGTTAGGTTTAGGGATAGTTCTTGTTCCCAGTTGTAGCTTGCTTTCTTGGACTTGGGGTTGTGATTAGAGAATAGCATGGACTATGTATCCAAAATTAGGCGTCTTTGTGGTTTCTGTTTGCAGCATCATGTTTCGAATGGTGTGAGTTGGCGAGACCAAAATGGAGTAAGTTTGGGATTGGTTAAGAAGTGTTGGATCGTTTGGCCAAACTTCAGTTAAAAAAAAGTGTCCGCTAAGCCTGGGGGAAACTGTTGGTTTTGTCGGATGGGGGTTAAAGGGGTTAGTGTTGAGGAAATCTTATGTTTCACACAAGTTTCTTTAAAGATGTGTAAAGTATTTCTGACTAAGGGGTGGGATTTTCACGTTGGCGGGATGTGTGCTTGATCTGTCCACGGGAGCTAGTGTAGAGATTAAGTGGAAAAAGAGCGTTCAAGTTGAAGCCAGTCTTTGATTTCAGCCACCCTCCCCTTTCTCGTGTGAACATATATCACTGTGGTCATAGGCCTCTCTTTTTCAGCTTCGTATTCTAGTCCTCCCTGTATCACATACCTGTATCATGTAGGCTGCGCACCTTTGAGGATCTTCGGGAAAAATATAATCTTCCTAAACGTGTTTTATTTTTACCTGCGGGTTAAGCATTTTTTTTTATTGGTCCCTATTCCCCTCCCTCACTTTGGATAAACCTACTAATTTTGAATATATCTGCACTCAAGACCCTTATCAGCGGCATTTGATTTCCTCCCTTTATAAGATTCTCCATGGAGAAAACCCACTCACACATGCGCAAATGGGCATATGTCCTCCAGAGGCCAATGCCATTGCTTCTTTGGGACAAGATATGGGCCTCTGCTTTTAAATCATCTAGAAATGTGGTGCAGAGAGAGACTGTTTTAAAAATTCTAATGTTCTGGTATACAACTCCAGAGGTATTAAACCACCAAGGCCCTTCGCTTTCTGCATTGTGCTGGCACTGTAATCTTGAAATAGGATCTCAGGATCATATTTTTTGGCAGTGTTCACGAATGAGACTTTTCTAGAATAATGTCATGTCATTACTTCAAAATCTGTTTCAAGGATCTTTTTCATTAGACCCTGTTAATTATCCACTTGGTCTTCCCTTCTCCGGTGTCCCGAAATCAGCTAAGCGTACAATCTCATACATTCTCCTTGCTGCCAGGAGGGCCATCCCTCCCCGTTGGCTGTCCGCTCATCCTCCTACAAAATCCCAACGTTTACACATTGTGGCTGACATCTGGAGAATGGAATTCCTAACTGCAACTGCTACTGACACCCTTATACAGTTTTCTTGGGATATTTGTGACCAATCCAAATATGGCAACTTTTCTCTTCCAAAGATCACCTAATGTCACCCATCTTATTCCTTGTTACCTGCTACAATCACCCCCCCCCCCCCCCCGTTCACCTATTGTGTGCTCAATAAATAGCTCCGGCATCTACGTTTTTTGTTATGCTCTGATTTGCTGATATTATATGCAATGTTTAATGTGTTCTTGCTTTGAATTGTATTAGGTGTAAATGTTACTTTTCTTTAACAAACATAACCCTGTAAGTTCTACATCAGCATTCTTCTTTTGATGAAAGCTACATCATTTATTTATTTTTTTCTTCAATGTTTGTCATATGTGCAACTTCAAAAAAACATAATTATAAAAAAAAAGAAACACTTTTTATGTGCCCAATTGCTTAGTGGCTTACCGTATATACTCGAGTATAAGCCGAGATTTTCAGCCTCTTTTTTGAGGCTGAAAGTGCCCCCCTCGGCTTATACTCGAGTCATCGCTGTCTGCCTGCTCGATCAGCGTGTCGAGCAGACAGACAGCGGCCATTCTATTCTAATTCAAAAGCCGCGCCTCCGGCTCCGCCTTCGCCTGTGATAGGCGGAACACTGAATTTCCCAGCAGCCTGTGTTCCGCCTATCACGGACATCCGCTCATCCTCGTACTACGGACGAGGATGAAAGGATGGCCGTGATAGGCGGAACACAGACTGCTGGGAAATTGTGTTCCGCCTATCACAGACAGGGAGGCGCGGCATTTGAACAGGAAAATGGGCGCCGACGAAGAGCGGTGATCCTGGGACGGGACCGGACGGAGGCTCGGCTCGGCTCGGGACGGGACGGGACCGGACGGAGTCTCGGGACGGGACGGGACCGGACCGGACGGAGGCTCGGCTCGGGACGGGACGGGACCGGACGGAGGCTCGGGACCGGACGGAGGCTGGGGACACAGGTAGGCTGGACACACAAGGCCTCACACACACACACACACACACACACACACACACACACACACACACACACACACACACACACACACACACACACACACACACACACGGATGGACACACACACAGGGATGGATGGATGGATGGACACACACACAGGGATGGACAGGCATATCTCACCCTCGGCTTATACACGAGTCAATAGGTTTCCCAGTTTTTTGGGGGTAAATTGGGGGCCTCGGCTTATACTCGGGTCGGCCTATACTCGAGTATATACGGTAATTACTGAATTTGGCATATGTTGTCCTTGGTGCTAGTATTGCCTGTGTAGCTGTTTATAATTTCTGTCAATTATTTAACACTATATTTTAGTTTGTGGGTATGACCTGTGTTTATAGGGCTCCAGATTTCCAATATGGCTGACAAATCAAGTCATGACGTCAATTCATTCAAATTCTCATTTTAAAAGACAAAGTATTTTTAATGCACTTAATAAAATGTGATATGCATTTTAAAATATGATGTAGTATATTCCCTTTGTCTGGCACCCTAAAAGTCCCCTTTCCATATTCCAATGTACATGTGTAAGAACATCAATACTTTTTGTTACGCTTGTGTGAATGAAGCCTTAGGGGCAAATTAGTACATTCTGTTACCCACATGAGATGAGTTTCCTAGCACTACCAACTACCACTAAGATCAGTACACAGAGCCCAATTATAAGGTTTAACATCCAGTCATTAACATATTTTTTTTATGTTGACTATGACTGATGATAAACAAATATCTACTATAGAAAAAAATTATTTGTATTCAGTTTTAGGTTCAATTACCAACATATTCAACCAATTTTGCATAGTATGCTGAAAGGTTTTTAACTGGAATCTCTGGTTTTCCTGTTATACTGTGAAGGTGACACTAAACTCACAAAATAAAATAAATGCAATATGTTCAATTATAACTTGAATGCCCATTCTATCTCTTGTTTCTTTTGTGTCATCTCTCCAATGCAAGCTTTTTTCTGCTAGTGTATTCTTAGGCTTACGCCTCGTACACACGATCGGACTTTCTGACAATAAAACCATGGATTTTTGTTCGATTGGCTCCAACATGTCTTGCATACACATGGTCACACAAATGTTGGCCAACAATTACAAACATGGGAACATGGTGATGTACAAGACGTACGACGAGCCGATAAAAAGGAAGTTCAATAGCCAATGCGGCTCCTTCTGCTTGATTTCAAGTATGAGTGAACTTTTCTGCATTGGACCTGTGTACACACGATCGGAAATTCCAACAAAAAAAATTGAGAACCTACTAGCCAACATTTGTTGGCGGAAAATCCGACAACAAATGTTCGATGGAGCATACACATGGTAGGACTTTCAGCCAACAAGCTCACATCCAACATTTGTTGTCGGAAAATCAGATCGCGTGTATGGGGCATTAGACTTCCTATTCAAGGGTGGCTACATTCATTCTCCAGCCCTTCCCCCACTCCCCTCCCTCATGTATATAAATTGTAACCATCCTTTCCTGCTCACCACTGAAGTGAACTATAAATCTATCTGCAGACACATTCTTGTAATTGTGGTCACATTCAGCATGTGACCAGAAATAACAGCACAACTTGTTCTGCACTAGTAGCAGTGTGAGGATAGGGAGCATGCACAGGACAAAAAAGAAGCCTGAAGACAATGGAAAGAGCCTTTTAAAACAAAAAATAAAAGACAGTCATGGGATACTTGATATTTTAGAATGACTACTGTAAAGAATAAAGAAAAGAGTTTATTGTCACTTTAACTATCCTACAAACATAAAATATGTTCTAGGGTTTAAAAAATGTAATGTGCAGGGATAGCTAAAGTCATATTTTTCTGGCTGCAGAGATATATATCATAGCGTAAACTGAAATATTTTCCCCTTATAATGTAAAAAGTAAATAGATGTAATATTAGCAATGGCCGAAGTACACTTACTGTGTCATTTGGGTTGTATTGGATAAAATATTCAATCTGGCCGTTAGGACCATCATCTATGTCTGTAGCGCCTTTATCCGCAAATCCATTATAAACTGTGGTTCCAACTGGTGTTAACTAGGAAAATATAAAGATTGAAAGTTACCTTAAAGTTCAAATGAGTATATCATTAATAATGTCATAACATGCAGGTCATTTCATTTCAGATAAAAGCTATATTCATGTTTTTTGTGAACGATATATGAAACAAATATAAGATCCAATAGCTATTTCTAAGAAAAGTAAACATTTTAAGAAATTTATATTTTATATTTAGAAATAATTTTGATTAAATCAAGGGGGGGGGGGGGGCATAGATGGCACCACTGGTCTACTAAGATACAGAAAGAAACACTAATCTGTGTACCTTAAACACAAACAAAACCATACTTTCAATGTATTTATTATGCTGCCTATTACTAAACATGGCAAATACAATAAAAAAATAAAATAAAAGTAAATGATAGTAGAAATACACTATATTTGCTTTCTTAAGTTAGTTGGTAAATGCACTTTGACATATACATGCAAGAAGCAAGCAGATTGCAGAATATATTAGACCTTGACATTTAGAAGCAACTCCAAGCAGTGGAGAAGAACTGGAACCAGCAAAAGCTATTTGGTTGAACAGTAGGAAGTCACAGGAAATACTATTATTTTTTGAAGACATACCACGATCTCTCAATGCATTGAGGACGTGAAAGAGTAAAGAATATTCTTAAGAAAAGTGGATATAGGTTTAACAAAGGTTATTGGATCTTCTTTGAAAAGAGAATGCATGTTTCTGAGTTTAACTATTTACATTACGTTCCACAGCTTTTTTGGCTATATACAGTAGGTACAGTAAATAGTAAAGCAAAAAGAAGAAGATCTAGCCTGTATCATGATAGCGGCTTGTGAATATATTTTGTGTAAAAACTTGTTAAAAGCAGATTTTATTATTGCTTGCTTTACTGATAAGCAGGGCAATTATTTATATGTTAACAATTTCACTGAGGTTTTTGCAAGAAATCATAACAAGCCCTTTCCTCAGAAATATAATGGGGAGGTATTAATATTCACGCAGGTGAAAAGGATTCTCTTCTTCATATTAAATAAAAAAGGACTGTAGGTTATTTTGTGTAAGCTTAGTATGGGGAGGGAGGGAGAGTTCAAGAAAGTGGGAAAGAAGGCGAAGGGGGATGGGAAAAGAAAAGAAGGGGGTGAGGGGGGCATTCTCAGGCTTAGATGATCTCTTTATTGGAAAAAATGAGAACATTTCACTAAAATGTGTGGTTTCTAGATGTTGTATCAACCACATTCACATATTAGTCATGAGACAGCTGTATTGTTTTGAGCATCAGAATACTAGGTGAACCAGATTTTTTTTTTTTTACTTGGTCATTACTTTATTTTGTTTGGTCCTTCATGTTGCATATGATATTTAGCTCTCTATGCCAATCTTGTATAGTAGGGGTGTGCAACTGTTTACAAAATCTGGGGATCAGCTTTTTAGCCATTTTAATAAAGTAAGGACTTGTTATATGGAATAGTAGGTAGGATTGTCAGGAAGTTGTATGTTGATCAGTTTAGTGATGATAGAGGGCTTGTCAAAAAGGTCAAATGTTTGGGCACATTTAAAAAAGGATTAGTACAGTTTCCTTGAGTTTGGAACATCTCAAGTAAACTTTTAGGAAGATGGAGTTTTGCTAGGGTGTAATAACAGTAAGAAAGTAGCATCTACAGTAGCATATTAATTATCCCACTGCAAGCCTGTAAGCTGGTGATTGAGTGTTCCTCCTAAAGGTGGCAAAATAGGGGACTAGGGAGGTGATAATTATGGAGCCTCGGTTTGAAAAAATAGTTCTTAGGGAACAGATCCACTTATGCACATTTGCTCCAGTGGAGTAAATGATATTAGGATATGTATGGAACTAATATAGGCAGGGCACTTATTTAACACAATTTAAGAGTTGTTTATACTAATGTTTCCCCATATATAGTTATAAAAACTAATCGTTTTGATTGGTCATAGTATTGGTCATAGCATAGCCATTTGCCCAAGCACAAATGTTCTGTAGGCTATTTTCTCTTCTGAATTAATCTTATTTTACTATGGACAGTAGTAAAATATTGCATTGTGGTCACAAGATGCAGCTGTGGAGCATAGAAAATACAAACATATTTGTAACAACATATACAATATAGCAATTCTAGAGAATGTTAGTAGGAACTAGCAAAATAAATGTAACCATTGATCACATGTATTTGCGGTTTTCCTCTATCATTCTCTAGAATTGTTATATTGAATCTCTTGTTACAAAGACATAGTTCCTATGCTTCTTAGCTCCATTTAGCGGGCAGATTGCATATTTTAAAGTCAAGCAGAAAGCCTTTAGTTATATCTGTAGGGGAAAAGGCTACAGTACCTCAATTATGGGACCCGAACTGAAAATCAAAAAAGTGCCAATTTATAAAGGCTTATATGCAATAAACTGGGCATACAATGGTTATGGGTGCTGCCCTGGGGGACATGTATCAATGAAAAAAAAGTTTGTAAAATAACATAATTTTTAAATAAGCAGTGATTTATTGATGCGTAACCACTGCAGCCCCAGAAGATTTGGCTGCTGAATGAATGACCAGGCCATTCTTTGTGATTCGGCACTGAGCCACTTTAACTGACAAGTGCGTAGTCGCACGGCCCTGCACTCAACCAAAATTGACGTCCTTTTTTTCGTACAAATAGAGCTTTCTTTTGGTGGTACTTGATCATCTCTGCGTTTTTTATTTTATATAGCGCAGAGGTCTCAAACTGGCGGCCCTCCAGCTGTTGCAAAACTACAAGTCCCATCATGCCTCTGCCTGTGGGAGTCACGCTTGTAACTGTCAGCCTTGCAATACCTCATGGGACTTGTAGTTTAGCAACAGCTGGAGGGTCGCCAGTTTGAGTCCCCTGTTATAGCGTCTACAAAATAGGGGTTAGATTTATAGCATTTTTATTATTATTATTTTTTTACTAGTAATGGCAATGATATGCAATTTTTATAGGGACTGTGACATTATGGCGGACACATCGGACACCTTTGACACATTTTTGGGACTACTGGCATTTATACAGCGATCATTGCTATAAAAATGCACTGATTACTGTAAACATGTCACTTGCAGGGAAGGGATTAAACACTAGGTAGCGATCAAGGAGTGATATGTGATTTTTATAGGGACTGTGACATTATGGTGGACACATCAGACACCTTTGACACATTTTTGGGACTATTGGCATTTATACAGCGATCATTGCTATAAAAAGGCACTAATTACTGTAAACATGTCACTTGCAGGGAAGGGGTTAAACACTAGCGATCAAGGGGTTAACCGTGTTCCCACTCTGTGTTCTAACTGAAGGGGGGATGGGACTGTCTAAGGGAGATGACAGATCGCTGTTCATACTTTGTATGAACACACGATCAGTCTCTTCTTCCCTAAGAGACCCGGGATTTGCGTGCTTACACACACAAATCCCGGTTCTCGTGTGTCACAAGCAATCGTGGGAGCCCGGCGGTCATTGTGCCTGCCGGGCACTCACATCGGCTCTGGAGGTGAGCAGTGTGCATGCGCTCCCCTAGTGGCCACAGGGTGAAGCAACAGTACATAACTATTTGCCCAGCCGGGCCATTCTGCCACATAAAAACTGCAGTGGCTGGTCGGCAAGTGGTTAAAGTGAAGAGATTTTTTGGAAAAATTCTGGTGTCTCTTCCACAGACTTTGGATAGAAGTAACATGTGCGGAAAAATTGGTCTTTGGGTGTCTGTAGTGCCTTTACACCATAACACTATAGGGGTGGTCTTGATGAAAGAAAGAATTGGCCTTGCTGTCAAAAATTTAAATGATATGCACTTGTCGAACAGGTGCGGAAAATATGGCCTTTGGGTGTCCGTGGCACCTTCAGACTGTAAACCTATAGAGGTGCTCTTGATGAAAGCTAGAATTGGCCTTGCTTTCAAAAAACTAAATGATATGCACCTGTGAAACAGGTGCAGAAAAATGGGTCTTTGGGGGTTGGTGGCACCTTCAATTCATAACCATTTTGAGGTACTCTTGATGAAAGCAAAAATTGACCTTGCTGTGAAAAATTGCAATAAGATGCACCTGCCAAACAGGAACAATTGGTCTTTGGGTGTCTGTGGCACCTTCATACAGTAACCCTATAGAGGTACTCTTGATGAAAGCAAGAATTGGCCTTGCTGCCACAAATTGAAATGATATGTACCTGTCAAACAGGTGCTGAACAAATTGGTCTTTGGGTGTTAATTGTGCCCATGAAACCTACACCAAAAAAAATTCTCCCAGATGAAAACACCCCCACAAAGCTAGGCAGCCTAGAAGTCCTGCAGAGATGCTACATCCCAAAAACTCTTAATCAGCAACATCGCATCAGGGGCTTAATAGCTGCTTTGCAAAGGCTGTCTGCTCAGGTGAGCTTAAATTAGCCTGGGGAAGAGGACCAAGACCAGAACTGGACCATGGATCAGAGATCCCTGAACGTATATGAGAGGAGCCTGGGAGATGTATAAACCCTGAACAGGACTTTTCCTAGCTCTCTCTGGGACTCTCTTCTACAACACGATTGGAAATTCGGCCAGCAAAAGACCGATGAGAGCTTTTGGTTGGAAAATGCGACCGTATGTATGCTCCATCTGACTTTTTCTAGCCAAATTCCCATCATCAAAAGATCGAGAGCAGGTTCTCAATTTTTCAGTTGGAAAAAGTGCCGATCAGGAATTCCAATCGTCTGTAGCAATTCCGACACGCAGAATTCCTACACATGCTCGGAAACAATTTGACGCATGCTCGCAAGCATTGAACTTCATTTTTTCGGCTCGACGTAGTATTGTACGTCACCACATTCTTGACAGTCGAAAGTTCAGCAAACTTTTGTGTGACTGTATGCAAGCCAAGCTTGAGCGGAATTCCGTTGGAAAAACCATCCAAGATTTTTCAGATGAAAAATCCGCTTGTGTGCACACGGCATTACTGCTTAACGTATGTCTTTGTCTGCTTCAATTAGTCCAAAACTGCCAGAATCCTCCTCCTCCTCCTTCTCCTCCTACAATTGTGTCTGCATAAAGTTGGCCTTGAGAGAAAAGGTAGTCCTCCTCTTCCTCCAACTGCTCTGCCTTGAGTGCTCTGTCCATAATACCACGCAGAGTCAGCAGAAACACAACAGGGACTGTGTCACTGATGCATGCATTGTCACAGCTTACCTTCCTTGTGGCCCCCTCAAATGGTGACAGTACAGTGCATGCATCCTTTATGAGCAGCCATTGGCATGGGAAAAAAAGCCTGAGCCTGTCATTGTCCCATACGCACACAGGTATTCGTTGACAGTGCTCTGCTGCATGTGCAGCTGCTGCAGCATTGCCAATGTCAGTTTCACCTGGTGGGCATGTCACAAATCAGGAAGTTTGCGGGCAGGTAGAATTCCCACTGAATTTCAGCCAACTGTGCACTGGCTGCGTGTGGCCGCCTTAAATGGCTAAAGACTATTCTGTCCTGCTTTAGCAGATCTTCCAACCCTGGGTACCTATTTAGAAGATGCTGTACCACCAAACTGAGGACATGTGCCAGGCATGGCACATATGTCAACTTTCTCTATCTAAGATAGGACGAGAGGTTTGTGCCATTATCACGCACCATCAGTCCTGGCTCCAGCTGGCATGGTGTGAACCACCTCTGGGCCTGCCCCTGCAGTGCTACAAGAATCCCTGCTCCGGTATGGTTTCTGTCCCCTAGATACACCAGCTGAAGCACTGCATGGCACCTTTTAGCTTGACGCATTGAATAGCCCCTTAAACTCTTAGGGGTTACTTGTGGTTCATATGGCAATTCAGCAGAGGAGGGCATCGAGGAGGAGGAAGAGGAGGAGAGGAAGAGGTAGAGCTGATCAATTTCACATCATCACCACTAGCTGTAGTGGCACAACAAGCTATCAGGCACCCAAGTGATGTCAGTGACCTCATCATCATCATCATCTCCTCCATCCTCATCACCACAAGCTTTAGTGGCACAACAAGCTGCAGCACTGAGTCCAGTCCTGCATCCTTCTGAGTTGCAAGCAGAGTTACCCAGTGTGCTGTGAACTACATATATCATCCCTGACCATGCTTGCTGGACCACATTGTGTTATACCATCACCCCTGTTAGTGGAGGCTGCTGAGAGGTCATGAGGCACAGTAGGGGCAGATTGAGATGAGCAAGGAGTAGGAACAAGATTTTGCTCCTTTTGTGTGGCTTTCGGGTGCTCTTGCCAATGGACTGAGTGGTGGGAGGCTAGCATGTAGTACCCAAATGGCTGGTGTTTGTTCCAGGCTTGATGTGCTTGAGATAAAGTTTGCAAATTACAACAGTGAGATTGGCTACATGTGCTAAAAAAGCCCAGACAGTTGAGCTGTGGTAAGTGGGCTGGGAGATAACAGCTCCACAATGTGATGGGATAGGGTGGCTTCTCTCTACTCTTCCATGATGGCTGCCTCATTAGGGTTCTGCTTCACCCTCACTTTCCTCCTCTGCTCTATCTGGCACTCAAGTGATGTCAGTGACTAGGGATGAGCCGAACACCCCCGGTTCGGTTCGCACCAGAACTTTCTAAAGGACCCCGCGTTCGTTACGAACGTTAGAACCCCATTGAAGTCTATGGGACTCGAACGTTCGAAATGGAAAGTGCTAATTTTAACGGCTAATATGCAAGATACTATCCTAAAAAGGGTTTGGGGACCTGGCTCCTGCCCCAGGGGACATGGGTCAATGCCTAAAATGTTTTTAAAAATGGCCGTTTTGGCGGGAGCACTGATTTTACTGACGATTAAAGTGAAAAAAAAAGTGAAATATTCCTTTAAATATGGTGCTTGGGGGGTGTCTGTAGTATGCCTGTGAAGTGCCACGTGTTTCCCGTGTTTAGAACAGTCCCTGCACAAAATGACATTAAACGGAAATAACACCATTTAAAACTGCTTGCGGTTTTAATGTTATATCTGGTTCCTGCAATATGGTTGAAAATCATTCAGAAAAATGGCATGGGTAGCCCTCCCTGCCCATTACCAGCCTATTTGGGTCTTGTACGCATATTAAGGGGAACCCTGTACCCATATTAAAAAAAGGAAATGCGTGTGGCCCCCAGGCCCTATATACTCAGAACAGCAGTATACAGGCGGTGCAAACAAGACAGGGACTGTGTAGGTTTGTTGTGTTAAGTTGAATCTGTTTGTAATTTTCAACTGGTACATTTTTAAAGTGTAGCTCCAGTCAAAAAAACTATTTTTAAGTTTTTTGGAAAACATAGGGAAGGGTTATCACCCCTGTATAATTTGTTTTGTCGTCCATCTTTTTTCATCTCACTTGCTGCTGTCTCCTTGCGTTTGCAAGTAGGAGATGTTTGTAAGTTGGATGTTTGAAAGTAGGGGCCTGCCCTATATGCTCTGCAGAAATGGCGGAACAAGGTGTTGGTTTTGCCACAACATTGTAAGCCCTCAAAGTGACTCTTGGTGGGCGCTGGAGCGCCCTGCTGTTAACGATTATATCAAGAATTGTAATTACATGCCATTGTTGAACAGTGGTAGAAAAATTTACCTTTGGTGGTTGTGGTGCTGGTGCCACAACACTATAAGTCCTCACCGTTACTCTGGGTGGGCACAAGAAGGGGCCCTCCTGTGAAATATTATATCAAGAATTGTAATTACATGTCCCTGTTAAACAGGGGCAGAAAAATTTGGCCTTAGGCACTGCTGCTGGTGCCACCACACTGCAACCTCTTCCATATACTCTAGTTTTTTTTGCTGGAATTAGGCCTGCTGCAAAGCATTGCATCAAAAATTGTACTTAAACGCCCCTGTTAAACAGGGGCAGAAAAATTGGGCCTTAGGCACTGGTGCTGGTGCCACCACACTGCAACCTCTGCTATATACTCTAGTTTTATTGCAGGAATTAGCCCTGCTGCAAAGCATTGCATCAAAAATTGTAATTAAACGCCCCTGTTAAACAGGGGCAGAAAAATTGGGCCTTAGGCACTGGTGCTGGTGCCACCACACTGCAACCTCTGCCATATACTCTAGTTGTATTGCAGGAATTAGCCCTGCTGCAAAGCATTGCATCAAAAATTGTACTTAAACGCCCCTGTTAAACAGGGGCAGAAAAATTGGGCCTTAGGCACTGGTGCTGGTGCCACCACACTGCAACCTCTGCCATATACTCTAGTTTTATTGCAGGAATTAGCCCTGCTGCAAAGCATTGCATCAAAAATTGTAATTAAACGCCCCTGTTAAACAGGGGCAGAAAAATTGGGCTGCTGGCATCACCCAGAACCAAAAATGTTCTTCCAACATATCAGCGGAGGAGGAAGAGGATAGACAATCAACATAACAGGACAGTCACTCAGCATCAGCATAGGCAGTCTTGAAGGGATGTGGTATTTCAAAAAAAATTATTCGGTTACATCAGCTTCAGGTGCTTGGTAGCTGTGGGTGATCCAAGACTGATTCATCTTGATGAAGGTCAGTCGATCAACTGATTCGGTGGACAGGCGCACCCTGTGATCGGTAACAAAGCCACCAGCAGCACTGAAGGTGCGTTCCGAAAGAACGCTGGATGCAGGACAGGCCAGTAGCTCAATTGCATACTGTGCAAGCTCTGGCCAGTGATCCATCCTCAAGACCCAGTAAGCCAGAAGATTTTCGGTGGGAAAGGTGTCCAAGTCTGACCTTGCCCCTAGGTATTCCTGCACCATGTAAATCAGACGCTGGCGATGGGTGCTGGAACCAATCATACCTTGGGGCTGCGGACTAAAAAATTGTCTGAAATCATCAGTCAGACGGCCACCTTCTCCACCGCTCCTTCTGACCAATGCCTCAGCAATACGTTGTCCAGGACCAGGAGTTTGTAACCTCCCAGTCTCTGGGAACGCGTTGCACAGAGCTTTCTGCAAGGCCTCCCGGAGATGTCTCATCCTCTGCTCCCTCTGCGATGGCAAGATAAGGTCGGCAACCTTACCCTTGTACCGTGGATCAAGGAGAGTGGCCAGCCAGTAATGGTCCCTCTCCTTGATCCGAAGAATACGAGGATCCTTCCGCAGGCTTTGCAGGATCAGGGAGGCCATGCAGCGTAGGTTAGCTGAGGCATTCGGTCCGGAGTCCTCTGGGTCACTAAGGACAACATGATCCGCAGCTACCTCCTCCCAGCCACGTACAAGTCCACGTGTTTCTTGAGACTGTAAATCATTCCTATAAGACTGCTGCTGCTGCTGCTGCTGATGCTGAGTGCCAGCCTCCACCTCCATGCTGACACAATCATCCTCCTCCTCCTCTTCCTCCTCCTCATCCTCTTCCTGTGTGATGGGTGGCACAGCAGGAACACTGTCTGGATAAAGGGGGCCTTGAGAGGCAAGGAAGTCCTCCTCTTCCTGCCTCTGTTTTGCCTCAAGTGCCCTGTCCATTATTCCACGCAGCGTATGCTCCAAGAGGTGGACAAGAGGTACAGTGTCACTGATGCATGCACTGTCACTGCTCACCATCCTTGTGGCCTCCTCAAACGGTGACAGGACAGTGCATGCATCCCTGATCATGCCCCACTGGCGTGGTGAGAAAAAACCAAGCTCCCCTGACCCTGTCCTGGTGCCGTAGTCGCACAGGTACTCATTGATGGCCCTCTGCTGCGTGTGCAGCCGCTGCAGCATGGCCAATGTTGAGTTCCATCTGGTGGGCATGTCACATATAAGGCGGTTCTTGGGCAGGTTCAACTCCTTTTGGAGCTCAGCCAGCCGAGCACAGGCATTAAATGATCGGTGGAAATGCACACAAACTTTCCTGGCCTGCTTCAGGACATCCTGTAAGCCGGGGTACCTGCCCAAGAACCGCTGCACCACCAGGTTAAGGACGTGAGCTACACAGGGCACATGGGTCAGTTGTCCCTGTCGGAGGGCAGAGAGGAGGTTGGTGCCATTGTCGCAAACCACCATTCCTGGCTTAAGCTGGCGTGGCGTCAACCACCTCTCTGCCTGCCCCTGCAGAGCTGACAAAACATCCGCCCCAGTGTGGCTCCTGTCCCCCAAACAAACCAGCGCAAGCACGGCATGGCATCGTTTTGCCTGCGTACTTGCATAGCCCCTGCAACGCCTATGGAGCACCGCTGGTTCTGAGGACAGAGCACTGGAAGAGGCCATGGAGGAAGAAGAAGAGGAGGGGGTGGAGGAGAGAGGTGTGTCACAACCAATAGTAGCATTTTGGAGGCGTGGTGGCGGAACAACCTCCAACACTACTGCACCTTGTCCTGCATCCTTCCCAGCAGCCAGAAGAGTGACCCAATGGGCCGTGAAAGACAGGTAACGTCCCTGTCCATGCCTGCTGGACCATGAGTCAGCGGTAATATGCACCTTACCGCTGACCGCCCTGTCCAGCGAGGCAAGGACATTGCCTTCCACATGCCGGTAGAGAGCCGGAATCGCCTTCCGTGAGAAAAGGTGGCGTTTGGGGACCTGCCACTGAGGAACCGCACATTGTACAAACTCACGGAAGGGGGCCGAGTCTACCAACTGAAAAGGCAGAAGTTGAAGTGCTAGCAATTTAGCCAAGCTAGCATTCAACCAGCATGTGGATGGCTGGGAGTAAACTTCTTCCGCCGGTCCAGCAGCTGGGGCAGGGACATTTGCCTGCTATAATCGGACGTGGGTGTACCGCTAGCAGAGTTCCCGGAAGCACTTGGCTGTGACACACCTAATTCTACACCTTCATTCCTCTCAGAGCAGGTTTCAGAGAGGACTGAAGGTCTAGTGGGGTTGGAGATGCCAGCTGATGAGGAGCAAGGAGAGGTCCGCTTTGTTCTTTGGTGTGGGTCTTTGAGGTACGCTTGCCAACGAGCTGCATGGCAGGTCAACATATGTCTGGTCAAGCATGTGGTGCCCAAGCGGCTGATGTTTTGGCCACGTGAGATACGCTTGAGACATATGTTGCAAATAGCAGCGGTGCGATCTGATGCACTCGTCTCAAAAAAGGCCCACACCAAAGAACTTTTAGAATAACGCGCAGAGGCAGCGCTCTGCACAGGCGGAGCTCTGCGGTGTGATTCAGTCGGTGTGCTGCCCCTAAGCTGGCCCCCGGAGGGCATCCTGCCTCGTTGGACATGTGCCTCCTCCTCCTCCTCCTCCTCCTCCCTCCTTCCAGGCACCCACGTGGAGTGAGTGCCCTCATCATCCCCTCCCTCTTCATCGCTGTAGCAAACCTGGCAGTATGCTGCAGCTTGTGGAACATGACTGCCAGATTGCTGTCCTTCTTGAGCATCCCCTCTCTCTGCACTCACGCTACTGCCTTCCTCTAGCTGAGTGTCATCATCAGAGCCCACCAAACACTGGGCATCCTCCTGGAGCATGTACCCAACACTGTGCTCAAAGAGTTCAGGAGACTCCTCAGGAGGACGTGGTGGGTCTAGGGAAGGAGTCACTGATGATGACATTGAGAGGAGGGAAGACGATGCGTTGGCAGCTGCTTTGCGACTACCCTGAGACTGGGTGAGAGAGGATGAGGAGGATGAAGAGGGCTTGGTCATCCACTCTACCAAGTCGTTGGCATGTTGCGGTTCAACATGTCCAGCTGCCGAAAAGAAGGACAAGCATGTCCCATGGCCACGTGCTGATGACAATGCACCGCGTCCACGACCAGCACTGTTGTCTCTAGACACAGAGCCTGCTTGCCCTCTTTTATCGGCTCGCACCTGTCTGCCTCTCCTTGCTGGCCTTCCAGACAAGGTAATGGCCTGAAGGGAGTTGGGTAAAACAGCAGTTGGGTAGTTTATATTGTGCTGGAGGCACACACAACTTCCAATAACTCCTGCAGATGGCAATTGGGCTCAAATAGAGAACAGCTATGTAGGTGGATTATAGCGGTATGTACTGGGTACAGAGCACGCAGACAGCACGCACTATCTCCTAACACTACTGACTGCAAGCTCTATTATTAACGATAGATCACTAGCTATATAGGTTAGGTGAATATCGCGGTGTATACTGCGGTCAGGGCACGCAGACAATAACCAGAAAACAGCAGAGATAAAGGGGTATATACAGATGTATACTGTGCTGTGCTGGAGGCACACACAACTTCCAATAACTCCTGCAGATGGCAATTGGGCTCAAATAGAGAACAGCTATGTAGGTGGATTATAGCGGTATGTACTGGGTACAGAGCACGCAGACAGCACGCACTATCTCCTAACACTACTGACTGCAAGCTCTATTATTAAAGATATATAAATATAGTGAAGTGAATAGTGAATATAGCGGTGTATACTGCGGTCAGGGCACAGACAATAACCACTACACAACAGCAAGATAGGAAATCAGCCAAAAACGATCGGTGTGTACTGTGTTTAAGGTACACAGAACACCCACTGCTTCAGATGCTAACACACTACAGGAGGCCGCCTCAATGGCGGCCTTATATAGTGTGGGGCGTGCACTACACAGCCTCAGCTATGATTGGCCACAGGCATCCTGCCTGTGGCCAATCATGGCTCTCCTCGCTGCTGGCGCTGCGATTGGCCAAGCATGCGGGGTCACAGTGCATGCTTGGCCAATCATGAGCCAGCAATGCACTGCACCATCGCAGTGCATTGTGGGCCGTGCGCGCCACACGAATTTAGACGCGAACGGACCAAGAGTTCGGATTTCGTCGAACGGACGAACAGCCAATGTTCGAGTCGAACGTACGTTCGACTCGAACACGAAGCTCATCCCTATCAGTGACCTCATCATCATCATCTCCTCCATCCTCATTACCACTGGAGACAACTTGGCAATAACTTGCGCCTGGGGGAACATGACTGCCAGTTTGTGTACCACTGTTCTTGCCTCTTTGTAGGTTCATGCTCCTGCCTTCCTCAACCTCAGAACCAACATCTGAATCAAGTAATGGCTGTGCATTGTCAAGGAGCAAGTGGCTGACATTGTGTTCAAATAACCGACTCCTTCATGCATGATGCTGGGGCTATTGCAGGAATAGCTGTGGGCAAGGAGGCAGGTTTAGCCACTCTGGCAGCTGCAGCGGACTGCGCACTAGTCAGTGCTTGAGTGACAGAGGATGAGTATAGTTTAGTAAGGCCGCGTACACACGCGCGGACTGTTCGCCCAACTTTGTCCGTCCAACAGTTTCGGCAAACAGTCCGCTCAAACTTAGCATGGACGGACATGGCCACACACGACGGACGAACAGTTTGCTGAAACCGTGCGCGATGACGTGAACGGCACGTACGACGGGACGAAAAATACGACGTCCTATACACTGCATTATAGCTTTCGGCGTGAAAATCCTTTCTGAGCATGCACGCAACTTTGTTTGACGAACAAGCCTACACACGGGCGGACTGTTCGCTCAAACAAGGTTTCAGCGGACAGTTTTTCGGAATTTCCGAAAAACCTTGTCCGTCCAACTGTCCGCTGAAACTGTCCGCTGAAAGCCCACACACGAGCGGACTGTCCGCCCAAACACTGTTCAGCGGACAAAGTTGGGCGAACAGTCCGCCCGTGTGTACGCGGCCTAAGACAGTTCACCACCCCCTCTGCATGCTGTGACTGGATAGCACTGGCAACGGCATGTAGTACACACTGACATATATGGCATTAAACTTACAGTAACACCCTGAAATATAATGCATTAAATGCGCACTACATACAGAAATATACTGCGTTAAACTTGCAGTAACGTAATGAAATATACACAGTTAAACTTGCAGTAATGTTCTGAAGCATACTGCGCTAAATGTGCACTACGGCACAGAAATATACTGGGTTAAATGGCATAGAATGCACTGAAATATACAGCGTTAAACTTGCAGTAACGCACAGAAATATAAGGCATTAAATGGCATATAATGTACTGAAATATATACAGCGCTAAAAGTCCAGTAACGCACTCAAATATACTGTGTTAAATGGTCACTACCCTCACACTGACTGAAATATCACTAGAATCACACTAAAGTTTCACCGTAAATATTATGTTTTTTTCATAAGTCCGTTCATTTCAAAAGTCCAGCGGACTAGCGCACAGACGTCCGGATTGTCTGCCGGACTGCCAAGTCCGGCGGACAATTTTGAGTCAAAACTTCTTTCTAAGTCCACTGTACTTTTGATAAAAAAAAAAGTCCTCCGGAGCCCACACACGGGATAGTCCGATCGTGTGTACGTGGCATAACTGACAATTGCGTGGTCGTGTGAAGTTGTACCCAAACAAAATTGATGTCCTTTTTTCCCCACAAATAGAGCTTTCTTTTGGTGGTATTTGATCACCTCTGCTATTTTTATTTTTTGCGCTATAAACAAAAAAATAGCAAAAAATTATGAAAACATAATATTTACGGTGAAACTTTAGTGTGAATCTAGTGATAGTTCAGTCAGTGTGTGCGGCCCCCCACCCCAAAGCACCTTGTCCCCATATTGATAAGGACAAGGGTCTCTTCACGACAACCCTGTCCGGTGGTTGTTGGGGTCTGAGGGCAGGGGGCTTATCGTAATCTGGGAGCCCCCTTTAATAAGGGGGACCCCAGCTACCGGTCCCCCACCCTATGTGAATGAGTATTAGGGTACCATCTATCCCTACCCATTCACCTGGGGAAAAAAAGTGTAAAGAAAAAAAAACAACACATGTTTTTCAAATAATTTATTGCACAGCTCCGGTGGCCTTCAGTCTTGGGGGGTCTTCTCGCCAGACTCCTCCGCTATCTTTTGCTAGCTATTTTACTAGTGGAGGAGCCCGGTTTTCTTCTTTGTTGTCGCCGCTGCCGTCCGGGGGGTCTTGTCCCCCTCTTCGGTTCTTCTTGTCGGACCTCCGCTATCTTCCTATAGTTCTTTTACTAGCAGTGGCCCAGTCTTCTGTCGCCGCCTCTTGTTCCGACTTCAGGGGTCTTTTCCCCATCTTCATTTCTTCTTGATGGGCCTCCGCTTTCTTCTTCCAGCTCTTTTACTAGCGGTGGCCCGGTCTTCTGTCGCCGTCGTCGTCTTCTCTTTTCTTCTTCTTCCTTGAGATGTTGACTCGACGCTCTCTCCGACCACAATGACAGGGATACGTTGTGTGGGGACTTATATAGGGGCAAGGGGTGGGGTCACCGGGAGATGTCACATGGTGGATCCGTCCCCTTATGATGTCACAATGCGGAGGGTGCTGGGACTGTGACCTCATAAGGGGGCGGGGTCACCATGTGACATCACCCGGTGACCTCACCCCTTGTCCCTACATAAGTTGTCGCACAACGCATCCCTGTCATTTGCGGCCGGAGAGAGTGTTGAGTCAACATCTCAAGGAAGAAGAAGAGAAGAAGAGAAGAGAAGGCAGTGGCAGCGACAGAAGACCAGGCCACTACTAGTAAAAGAGCTGGAAGAAGAAAGCATAAGCCTGGCAAGAAGAACCAAAGAGGGGGACAAGACCCCCAAAGTCAGAATAAGAGGCGGCGAGGACAGAAGACCGGACCACCGCTAGTAAAAGAGCTATAGGAAGATAGAGGAGGCCCGGCAAGAAGAACCAAAGAGGGGGACAAGACCCCCGAAGAGGGGGACAAGACCCCCGAAGAGGGGGACAAGACCCCCAAAGTCGGAAGAAGACCCCCGGACAGCAGGGGTGATTACGAAGAAGAAAGCCGGGCGCATCCGCTAGTAAAAGAGCTAGCAGAAGATAGTGGAGGAGTCCGGCGAGAAGACCCCCAAGACAGAAGACCACCGGAGCTGTGCAATAAATTATTTTAAAAACATGTGTTGTGTTTTTTTCTTTACACTTTTTTTCAGCAGGTGAATGGGTAGGGGTACATGGTACCCCAATACTCATTCACATAGGCTGGGGGCTCCCTTATTAAAGGGGGCTCCAGATTCCGATAAGCCCCCCACCCGCAGACCCCAAAATCCAACGGCCAGGGTTGTCGGGAAGAGACCCTTGTCCTCATCAACATGAGGACAAGCTGCTTTGGGGTGGGGCCCCCTTCCCCAAAGTACCCCCACATGTTGAGGGCAAGCAGCCTGGTATGGCTCAGAAGGGGGGGCACTCGCTCGTCCCCACCCCCTTTCCTGACCGGCTGGGCTGCGTGCTCAGATAAGGGTCTGATATGGACTTTGGGGGACCCCCCTAAGTCCGCTGGATAGTCCGATCGTGTGTATGCGGCATTAAAGTGATTCAATGCTGTATCTCAAAAAAATGGCCTGGTCAGGAAGGGGGTAACTTTTTCAGGGCTGAAGTGGTTAAAATATATACCGTATTTATCGGCGTATAACACGCGCCGGCGTATAACACGCACTCCAAGTTTAGGAGGGAATTTTAAGGAAAAAACCTTTAGGAGGGAAATTTAAGGAAAAAAAAAAACTTACATTTAAATGCCCATCAATGCAGCCTTATCAGTGTCCATCTGAAGCCTTGTCAGTATCATTTGCAGCCTTGTAATTTACAGCCTTGTCATTTGCAGCCTGTCTGTCATTGCAGCCTGTCTGTCATTGCAGCCTTTCTGTCATTGCAGCCTGTCTGTCATTGCAGCCTGTCTGTCATTGCAGCCTTTCTGTCATTGCAGCCTGTCTGTCATTGCAGCCTATCTGTCATTGCAGCCTTGTCACGCAGCCTGTCTGTCATTGCAGCCTTGTCATGCAGCCTGTCTGTCATTACAGCCTTGTCATGCAGCCTGTCTGTCATTGCAGCCTTGTAATGCAGCCTGTCTGTCATTGCAGCCTTGTCATGCAGCCTGTCTGTCATTGCAGCCTTGTCATGCAGCCTGTCTGTCGTTGCAGCCTTGTCATGCAGCCTGTCCATCATTGCAGCCTGTCCGTCATTGCAGCCTTGTCATGCAGCCTGTCTGTCATTGCAGCCTTGTAATGCAGCCTGTCTGTCATTGCAGCCTTGTCATGCAGCCTGTCTGTCATTGCAGCCTTGTCATGCAGCCTGTCTGTCGTTGCAGCCTTGTCATGCAGCCTGTCCATCATTGCAGCCTGTCCGTCATTGCAGCCTTGTCATGCAGCCTGTCTATCATGCAGCCTTGTGCATCGTTGTCCCCTCAGTGATGTCAGATTTTATTTTTAAAAATAGCGCCGCCGAGATGTCCTGTGTATCTCGGCCGCTCCCGGTAGTACTCGGCGGCTCTTGGCCGCCTTCGGCCGTACTCGGCGGCTCTTGGCTGCCTTCGGCCATACTCGGCAGCTTTTGGCCACCTTCGGCCGTACTCGGCAGCTTTCGGCCCTTCTCGGTGGTTTTTGGCCGCCGAGAAGGGCCGAAGGCGGCCGAAAGGCGCCGAGAAGGGCCGAAGGTGGCCAAAAGCCGCAAGAAGGGCCGAAGGCGGCTGAAAGCCGCTCAGAGCCCAAAAATCGATCACAAATCGTGGAGGATCGGCGTATAACACACAGCCGCGATTTTCCCCTGATTTTAAGGGGAAAAAAGTATGTGTTATACGCCAATAAATGCGGTTCTTACACCTGTGCAACCCAAGGCAGGACAGGACTGTGCAACCCAAGGCAGGTTCACTTTTTTTCTGCCCCTTCCCCTAACACAAATGGCATTAAAAATCCATTTGTAAACAAACAATTTGCCCTACAAAAAATAAACCTTACTTCAGCCTCATCCTCCAACACTTCTGAGAGATTGCTGTCACCTTGCAGCAGAGTTGGGAGCTCAAATCATTGAGAATATGCTCTGTGCATGAAGTCAGGGCTGCATAATGCATTTTTTGGAGATCAGCACAGTGTGAAAAATTTTTTTTTTTTTTAAGCCATTTGTGTTTGGGAACAAGAGGTTTGCAAAAAAAAAAAATCAGACCTTCCGTTAATCATAGCAAGTCCATTAATTCACTAACCATTGCTCCCTATTTGACAGATTTTTTTTGTGATTAACATACAAGCACACTTTATTTCGAAGATTGAAAAGAATGGTTCATTAGAGATATATTTTGAGAAACTTTGAAAAGGGAAAATAATGCATTTGAAGATGATATGGTATGCATATAGAATAAATAGTGTGATGAATTGTATTAAGCAGTTTTAAAAAAATAAAGCTTAGAAACACTCAGGTTTAAATATTATATTGGAACATTGATCTGCACTGGAGCATGTTGTCAGCAGGTGTGTTTTTTGAAGGCAGGGAGTTGGTATGTGGTTGGTGCAGCTGTTAAATTTTTATGTATTTTCTCATAATAGTCTGTGGATAGACTATTCAGTGTTTGCAGCCACCATTATTATTCACCAACACATATTTATTATTGTCGTGGTTTTGCATTTTAGTTTTATAGGTGGGCAGTGTGGGATTGACATTTTACAAAAAATATTAGTGTCCAGGCCTTGCTGAAGACCAGCAGGGTGTGTGCCCTGGTATGCACAGCCCTTATAATGATAGGCTTGAGCATAGTTCAGGGCTTCTGTTAGAAGACAGGTCTACTCTGTTGAGGGAACAGTTGCACTCCACCCAAAAGCAAGGCGGTCTCAGGCTAGCAGACAGGAGGGCTTCAGACTTTGTATTATTTTGGCTGTGTCTGTTTTGATGGTGAGGACCCCTACCTGAGAAGCCCTGATGTAAGCCCTAAAACAGTTTCGGTTTGCACCAGAACATGCAAACAGGCAAAAAAATTGTGCGAAAATGCAAACCCTAATAAAGTCTATGGGACACGAACATGAAAAATCAAAGGGCTCATTTTAAAGGCTCATATGCAAGTTATTGCCATAAAAAGTGTATGGGGACCCGGGTACTGCCCCTGGGGACATGTATCAATAGGAAAAAAAAAAGTTTTTTTTAAGAGCAGTAATTTTAATAATGCTTAAAGTGAAACAATAAAAATGAAATATTGCTTTAAATATTGTGCCTGGGGTTCCCCTTAGTCTGCTTGTAACGTGGTGCATCTGTCTGATGGGTTTTACAGTGCCACAGCAAAATTACATTTTTAAAGGAAAAAATGTAACTTAAAATTGCTTGCAGCTGTATTTATTGCTGGCTCATGGCAATATAGATAAAAATCAAGGAAAAATTTGGCGTGGGGTTTCCTCCCCAGTCCATAACAGGTCCTTCGGTGCTGGTATGAATATTATGGGGAACTCCGCACCGAAATTAGAAAATAAAACACTGTAGGGTCTCCCACCAAAAATCCACACCAGGCCATTTTGGTCTGGTATGGATTTTAAGGGGAACTCCATGCCAAAATTAAAAACAAAATTGGCGTGGAGTCCCCCCAAAATCCATACCAGACTCTTATCCAAGCATGCAGCTTGGAGGACAGGCTAGACCAGACCCTTATCTGAGCATGCAGTCTGGAGGACAGGATAGGGGGGAATGAGCACCACCCCCTCCTGAACCATATCAGGCCACATGCCCTCAACATAGGGGGGATGCTTTTAGGTCCTCCCCAAAGCACCTTGTCCCCATGTTGATGGGGACAAGGGCCTCATCCCCACAACCCTTGCCCGATGGCTGTGGGGGTCTGGGGGTGGAAAGCTTATCAGAATCTGGAAGCCCCCTTTAACAAGGGGGCCCCCAGATCCCACCCCCCAATGTGAATGAGTATGGGTTACATTGTAGCCCTACCCATTCAAAAAAAGTATCAAAAAGTAAAAACAACAAAAGGCAGTTTATGACAAGTCCTTTAAAAAAAAAAAGAAAGAAAAAAAAAGTGTCAAGGGATATCCATCCTTCTTCAATCACGCTGCCTGACAGACCCAAAAAAACGAACAAACAAACCCCGAAAATACTCCATGGGAGGCGTCCTGCCAACTGTTGTCTTTTTTCTGTGACAGTGGTTATATAGGCAAAGGCAGGGCCACCCTCTGACGTAACCAGATGACCATGCCCCCTTCTGATGGCATACGATGTCAGAAGAGGCGGGGTCACTCCATTACATCACCGCATGGCCCCACCCTTGCCTATATAACAGCTGTCACAGCGAAAAGACAGCAGTCGGTCAGTAGTCAGGGGTGGTATTTTCATTTTTTTTTCTACTCCTCTGGTCCATCAGGTGGCGTGATTGAAGATGGATGATGGGACACTATTTTTTTCACTTTTAATAAAGGAATTGTCAAAAACGGTCTTTTGTGGTTTTTACTTTTTGACACTATTTGGTGAATGGGTAGGAGGTACAATGTACCCCATACCCATTCGCATTGGGGGGCGGGATCTGGGGATCCCAAAGCACCCACCCCATGTTGAGGGCATGTGGCCTGGTATGGTTTAGGAGGGGGGCACTTGCTCATCACCCCCCCCCCCCCCCCATCCTGTCCTCCAGGCTCCATGCTTGGATAAGGGTCTGGCATAGATTTTTGGGGGACCCCCATTTTTTTTGCCGTGGAGTTCCCCTTTAATATCCATACCAGACCAGAAGGGCCTGGTATGGACTGGGGGAGGGGGGCAATGCCATATTTTCTTAATTCTGTCATAGATATACAGTATCTCACAAAGGAGAGTTCACCCCTCACATTTTTGCAAATATTTTATTATATCTTTTCATGTGACAACACTGAAGAAATGACACTTTGTAAAGTAGTGGGTGTACAGCTTGTATAATAGTGTAAATTTGCTGTCCCCTCACAGTAACTCAACACACAGCCATTAATGTCTAAACCACTGGTAACAAAAGTGAGTTCACCCTAAATGAAAATGTCCAAATTGGGCCCAGATAGCCATTTTCCCTCCCCAATGTCATGTGAGTTGTTAGTGGTACAAGGTCTCAGGTGGGAATGGGGAGCAGGTGTGTTACATATGGTGTTATTGCTCTCATTCTCTCATACTGGAAGTTCAACATGGCACCTCATAGCAAAGAATCTCTGAGGATCTGAAAAAATATATATATATGTTGCTCTACATAAAGATGGCCTAGGCCAGGGGTAGGGAACCTCGGCTCTCCAGCTGTTTTGAAACTACAAGTCCCATGAGACATTGCAAAACCCTAACAATCACAGGCATGACTCCTAGAGGCAGAGGCATGATGGGATTTGTAGTTTCAAAACAGCTGGAGAGCCAAGGTTCCCTACCCCTGGCCTAGGCTATAAGAAGATTGCCAAGACTCTGAAACTGAGCTGCAACGTGGTGACCAAGGCCATACAGCAGTTTAACAGGACAGGTTCTACTCAGAACAGGCCTCGCCATGGTCGACCAAAGAAGTTGAGCGCACATGCTCCGCGTCATATCCAGAGGTTGTGTTTTGGGAAATAGACATATGAGTTCAGCCAGAATTGCTGCAGAGGTTAAAGGGGTGGGGGGGTCAGCCTGTCAGTGCTCAGACCATACGCTACACACTGCATCAAATTGGTCTGCATGGCTGTTGTCCTTCTAAAGATGATGCACAAGAAAGCCTGCAAACAGTTTGCTGAAGACAAGCAGACTAAGGGCATGGATTACTGTAACCATGTCCTATGGTCTGATGAGACCAAGATAAACTTATTTGGTTCAGATGGTGCAACCAGGTGAGGAGTACAAAGACAAGTGTGTCTTGCCTACAGTCAAGCATGGTTGTGGGAGTGTCATGGCCTGGGGCTGCATGAGTGCTGCCGACACTGGGGAGCTATAGTTCATTGAGGGAATCATGAATGCCAACATGTACTGTGACATACTGAAGCAGAGCATGTTTCCCTCCCTTCGGAGACAGGGCCACAGGGCAGTATTCAAACATGATAATGACCTCGAACACACCTCCAAGACAACCACTGCCTTGCTAAAGAAGCTGAGGGTAAAAGAGGATGGACTGGCCAAGCATGTCTCAAGACGTAAACCCTATTGCACATGTCTGGGGCATCCTCAAAAGGAAAGTGGAGGAGCACAGGGACTCTAACATCCACCAGCTCTGTGATGTCATCATGGAGGAGTGGAAAAGGACTCCAGTGGCAACCTGTGAAGCTCTGGTGAACTCCATGCCCAAGAGTGTTAAGGCAGTGCTGGAAAATAATGGTGGCCACACATCATATTGACACTTTGGGCCCAGTTTGAACATTGCCAGCGGTTTAGACATTAATGGCTTTGTGTTGAGTTATTTTGAGGGAACAGCAAATTTTATACTGTTATGCAAGCTGTACACTCACTACTTTACATTGTAGCAAAGTTTAATTTCTTCAGTATTGTGACATGAAAAGATAACAAAATATTTACAAAAATGTGAGGGGTGTACTCACTTTTGTGAGATACTGTATAGAAAAGTGGTTAGTGTAATTGGTGGTGGTGCACACACTGGTAAAGGAAGGAGACAATCTGCACGGACTTGGATGTTATTCAATATTGGTGGAACAATTATGTTATTTCACCTCTGATCATTTTCACTTGTGGGTGATATATGAACACAGGGACACATTGCTGGTGATATATGAATGAATTTTATTGAAAGCACTGTTCATAAATATCAATGTTTAATTAGATTGATTGTTTATTATATCAATATTTTTTTTTTGAAAGGAGAATATATTATATTATATATATATATATATATATATATATATATATATATATATATATATATATATATACACACACACACACACACACACACACATACATATATATATATATATATATATATATATACACACACACACACACACACACACACACATTATAAGACGTCAAGGTTGGGTCCTGGACGGGTGCACCAGTATTTGGGTTGTGGTCCCTTTAAGGGAGTCACGGTAGACTTCAGAGGGTCAACCAAAAGAGCCTCCCTCCCTGACCACAGGAATTCAGCACACAGGGGATTAAATGCCTCCAGGAAACAGCTCATAAAAGACAGGAAGTAGTGAAGAGGTGGTGGTGAGGAGGAGTAGGTGCTTACACCTGTTGTGATGAGCTGTGTACCTGTTTGGAGCTGCTAAGGATTCAGCAAGGACTTTAAAGCGGGAGTCCGTCGGGAGTCCGCGTTTTTGTTTTTTTTAAAAGCCAGCAGCTACAAATACTGCAGCTGCTGACTTTTAAAATAGTGACACTTACCTGTCCAGCGCGCCCGCGATGTCGGCAGCCAAAGCCGATCTCTCGATCGTCTCTCTGGTGCTGCCGCCGCCATCTTGGGTATGGGAATCAGGAAGTGGAGCCTTTCGGCTTCATTTCCCGGTTCCCTACTGCGCATGCGCGAGTCGCGCTGCGCAATAAGAATGGACCCGCTGCCTCTGGGATCTGTGTGTTTCCCAGCAGGCAGCGGGGACCTTCGGAAAGGGGCGTAATGTACGCCCCTTTCCGCAGAGAGCTATCCCGGAAGTGGGTGCAGATACCTGTGCTGTACAGGTACCTGCACCCCCCTCCCCCCTGAAAGGTGGCAATTGTGGCGCCGGAGGGGGGGAGGGTTCCGATGAGCGGAAGGTCCACTTTAGGGTGGACCTCCGCTTTAAACTCTGGGGTGAAGACCTGGCTACAAAATTGTACGTGCTTTTTCTTTCATTTTGCTTTGTGCTGAAGATAAGCGGTCTTCGTTTTATATTTTTGCCCTGTGTGCTGAAGGAAGTCTTATTTTGATTTGCTGATAAATAAAAGCCTTTTGTTTCAAGTTTAAACGGTTTATGCACTTAGTCCCGTGGAGCTATTATTCCCAAAGTTTACAATATATATATATATCTTTTCAAAGTAGAGGAAAGCCACACCCAGTCTTCAATTAGTGCAGTACAATCTGGTCATCCCACTGACCAAAATATAAGAAAAAAGTCCAGTGGATCACTGCACTTAAAATTTCTTTACTGAACCAAGGTTCAAACAAACATTACATGATATTTAAGTTCATTACAAGTTAGGGCTCACAAGCTTACGCCCTTCTTCAGATCAAACACACATCTAAAGTCAGAGATACACACATGGCTTAAATACCATCATTTCACATATTTGGAATCAATTATGTGATTAGCAATCAATCGAATGCAAACAAAATCCTTTTCTTATACATTATTATATCACAGGTGGGGAAATGTTTAGCCCAACGTAGAACCCTCCCATATGTCAACAGAAGCCTTCAATATGTTTAATCAGTCAAAAAGAAACATGTACATAATGTATTACCATCTAGACATCACATCGAATGAATTATCACCTAAATTAACAGATATAAATACAGATCTGTATTCAACCCCTTGGGGGCAATAATATCAAGAAAATTAATCCAATATACTTCTCACTTTTTTAAAATAGATTCTCGGTTACCACCCCTCTTATTCTTATTAATCCCCTTAAGCACCATGAATTTTAATTGAGAAATCAAATGTCCTTTCTTCAAAAAATGTCTCGCTAAAGGCAACTGTATCAATTTCTGAATATTTATGCATTGCCATCTTATCTTTAACTTTCTGAATGGTCTCTCCAATGTAAAGTAACCCACATTCGGCATTTATTACATGTGATGATTGGCAAGTGCAGTAGTAAACTTTGATTTTAATATCATACCCCTTATGAGGATATACTCTTCCCCAAAGTTACCAATGGGCTAGGAGGGATATATTGGTTGCATCATAGAATGTTTGTTTGAACTTTGTTTCAATGCATATATATATATATATATATATATATATATATATATATATATATATATATATATTTATTACACTGCCTGCACTGTGTGTATATGTGTATATATATATGTGTATATATATATATATATATATATATATGTATATATATATATATATATATATATATATATATATATATATATATATATATATATATATATATATATATTTGTGCTCATAGGTTTACATACCCTCACAGAAATTCCTGTAAATTCTTGGGCTGTCTTGCATGAACTGCACATTTGAGATCTCCCCAGATTGGCTCAATGATATTGAGGTCAGGAGATTGAGATGGCCACTCCAGAACCTTCCCTTTATTCTGCTGTAGCCATGACAGGTCGACTTGGCCTTGTGTTTTGAATCATTGTCTTGTTGGAATGTCCAAGTACATCTCATGCACAGCTTCCTGGCTGATGAATGCAAATATTCCTCCAGTATTCTTTTGATAACATACTGCATTCATCTTTCCAGCAATTTGGACCAAATTTCTTGTGCCTTTGTAGTTCATACATCCCCAAAACATCAGCGATCCACCTCTGTGTTTCACAGTAAGAATGGTGTACCTTTCATCATAGGCTTTGTTGACTGCTCTCCAAGTCCATGTAGCGTTTATGGTTGTGGCCAAACAGCTACAGTATATTTTGGTCTCATCACTCCAAATGACTTTGTGCCTGAAGGTTTGAGGCTTTTCTCTGTGCTGTTTAGCATATTGTAAGTGGGATACTTTGTGGCATTTGCGTAGTAATGGCTTTCTTCTGGCGACTCGACCATGTAGCCCATCTTTCTTCAACTGCCTCCTTATTGTACATCTTGAAACAGCCACACCACATTCTGTATTTCATCTGAAGTTATTTGTGGGTTTTTCTTTGCATCCCGATCAATTTTCCTGGCAGTTGTAGCTGAAATGTTAGTTGGCCTACCATTGGTTTCAACAGAACCCCTCATTTTCCACTTCTTGATTAGAGTTTGAACACTGCTGATTGGCATTCTCAATTCCTTGGATATCTTTTTATATCACATTCCTGTTTTATACTGTTCAACTACCTTTTCACGCAGATCCTTTGACAATTCTTTTGTTTTCCCCATGACTAAGGCCGCGTACACACGGGCGGATTGTCTGTCCAACTTAGTCCGCTGAACCGTGTTTCAGCGGACAATCCGCTCGTGTGTGGGCTTCAGCTGACTTTTTCAGCGGACTGTCTGACGAACAAAGTCTTACGGAATTTCCGTAATTTTGTCCGTTCAAACTTGGTTTTGTCCGTCCAAACTTGGTTTCAGCGGACAGTCCGCTCGTGTGTAGGCAAGTTGGACGGACTAAGTATGGCGCATGCTCAGAAAGGATTTACACGGCCGAAGGTTGCATTGCAGTGTATAGGACGTCGTTTTTCTAGTCCCGTCGTACGTGCTGTACACGTCATCATGCACGCTTTCAGCGGACTGTCTGCTCATCGTGTGTGGTCAAGTCCGTTCATTCAAATTTTGAACGGACTGTCTGTCGGATTGTCTGATGAACTTAGTTGGGCAGACAATCCGCCCGTGTGTACGCGGCCTCAGACTCCAGAAATGTCAGTGCAGCACTGGATGAAAGATGCAAGGGTCTGTCAAGAGTCCAGAAACTCATTGACCTTTTATACACACACACACACACACACACACACACACACACACACACACTAATTACAAGCTATAGGCATTCAAATCTCTTTGTGTCAACTTGTGTGCATGTTATCAGGCCAAAATCACCAAGGTATGTAAACTTCTGATCAGGGTTATTTGGGTAGTTTCTGTTATACTCTTTAAAAAAGAGTAAACACAGTTGATTTATAAAAAAATGGCTTCAGTCAAACACTTACCATGAGTGAAAGAAATGTTTTCGTGTTATCACAAATGTGTATGCCGTGTAAGCAGTCTTTTATAGTGTGGGGCATGGACTTAGCCCCCTGAGCCATGATTAGCTAAAGGCACCCTACCTTTGGCCAATCATGGCTCTCACAGCAGAGCATGCTGCGATTGGCCAAAGCATGCAGGTCAGGTGCATGATATAGCCAATCATCAGACGTTAATGCACTGCGATCTTGCAGTGCATTATGGGGCGTCCCGCAACAGTCAAATTTGCTGTGGACGCCCCACAATGTTTGGTATTCGGCAAATGGCCAAATACCCGATGTTTGACTTGAACAACAGGCTCATCCCTACTCAGCCAAATTACCTAGAATGTCACAGTAGATAAAAACATGTGTGTTGTTGCAGTACATTAATTTCTAGGAGAAATGCAGATATGTCCATTGCTTGGAAATAAAAAAGTAATCATAAACAGAAATAACAAAAATCCAATGTGTCCTTATAGGAGTTGAGTCTGAGAGGGTATGTTTGCTACAGGACTGATTGATCAATTCAGTCTCTAGTGCTTGCAGTGAGACAACTGCTTTGGTAGAGTAAATAAGCGTAATGCTTGTGCCAATGTTAGCTTTGTGGGCAAATACCTAATTAACAACTTCAATACTGGGCACTTTTACCCCCTTCCTGCCGAGGCCAATGTTCAGCTTTCAGCGCTTTGAATTACAATTGCGTGATCCTGCTTTGTACTCAAATCAACTTTTTATCATTTTTTTTGAGAGAGATAGAACTTTCTTTTTGTGATATTTAATCACTACTGTGTTTTTTATTTTTTGCAAAAAAAAAAAATGTAAATCCTAAAAAAAAAAATCCTAAAAAAAAAAATATTAGTTTATGTTACAAAAGTTTGTAAATAAGTAATTTTCTCCTTCACTTGTGCACCGATGAGACTGAACTGATGAGCACTGATGAGATGGCACTGATGAGGTGGCACTGATGAGCACTAATAGGCAGCACCAATGGGCTCAGATTGGTAGCACTGATAGGCAGCACTGATTAGCATCACTGATGGAAACTGTCTGGCATCATTGCTGGGCACAGTTGGGGCTGCACTGATAATAATGTGCCCTGATTATCAGTGTAGCCCCAACAGTGTGAGGAGAGGAAAGCTGATAACCAGCATTTCCTTGTTTACATGTGATCAGCTGTGATTGGTAAAGAGACTCGTTTTTGGCTTTTTACCGAGATCAGGGATGCGCCATGTCCCAGGAACACAGCGTGTGGCTTAGATGAGATGAGAATGGGACAACGCCATATGATGTCATACAAGAACAAGAGAGTCACCTTTCTGCCATTATTTGTCTTTATGAGGGACGGGGAGTGGTTAAGGTTATTCTCATCAGGTTAATATGTTAGTAATTATATGCTCTAACAGCACGGTGACTGATTAGGCTAAATTAGAATGACATATTTTCAAAGTGTTACCTGTTTATTATATTTAAGATGGATATGATGTGGGTTAAATGAGAGTTCTTTGACCAAGAGTGAAAGCTTTAAACACAATAACATTTATTGGTGAGTAGTTGAAAGTTTATCTAATACACATCCATCTATCTATAGTTTACTCCAAGGAAGAAAATATTAGCTTAAAATAAAAGAATACAAAGTATATTCATCAAAATACAAACATCAAACAAACATATGACAAGCAGGTATACATTTAAGTGCTGGGAGCTGACCTGATATTTACCGGTGGTGATGTCTTTAGGCCCATGTCAGATTCTCTCCTCTTCTCTATTCTGAACTCATGCTAACGTAGGCCCATCTCTCATTGACTAGACCAGGGCCCCCCCGATTGGTGATTCTGTTACGCCTCTCCTCCCCCTGGGCGTATCTCCTCCAAGATTGGACAATTTCCCTGCCCCTTAATTTAGCATAGCTCAGCCCCTCAATAGCACTTCCTCTCTTGGGGAGATAATTAGTTCAAAGATAAATTAATTAAAGAGAAGGTCATCACCTTCTCATAGCCGGGGAAAATTGTCAATTTTTGAACAGATCAAAGAAATATTCTCAGCATATCAAACACCCTTTGAAGTGAATAAATAGTTGGTTAACAATGGGAACTACAATGCCTTTATCTTAGCTAATGAATTCAGCCCCGTCAAGTCTACACTACAGTATTCAACTCAGATGGTATCTCTTCCTTGCATTTTAATTTATGACAGGTAAATCGCAGAGCATCTCTCATAACACACACACACCTAACCTGTCATGTCATGTCAAGTCAAAATGAACAGTTAAATGAATTAGATACTCAAGCCCAAAGCCTATCATATATTTACATCTAGATAGGTTAACCCCTTACCAACAGCAATATTTCATACACACTAATCTTATTTCTTATTCTAAACTATATATACAGTACATTTATTTACAAATATTCCCAGTTGCTAATGGAGATTACTCATAAACTCCTCATAAGGCAATAAAAGAAACTGTCAGCTATTTTTAATATAATAGTTTCCTGAGCAAGTACAGATAAAAAGGCAGTCTTTGAGAGTAATCTATTAGCATGGACATATCATTTCGACTAATGTCACCGGCATTTTTTTAAATCAAAATTCAAATACCTCAAAGGTATCTCAAATAGGTCTTTTTAGTTACAGAATGCAGAAATCTGATGCACTTTGGGCTTCATGCAAATCAGTAAAGCCAAAAACAAAAGGCAGATACTAGCAAACAGCTATTTCTATATGTTATATATTAATGATTTTGTTTTGTCTGAGGTTCAGAAAGAGGAAAAAAAATATTCATGAATTCCTTTTACCTCCTTTTTGAAGTAATTAACTTTATATGTAACACACTGTTTTGTTATGCGGAGAACATTATTCACTTAGATCGAAAGATCACTAAACATCACTGTACAACACAAATAAAATAACGTTTACTAACACTTCAAAAATAATGTCTATGCTCAAGATACCAGAGTACAGAATCATATGACCTCAGTTGTTTACTGAATGTGCTCTTAGAGAAAAAGTTCATGTTGAAATGTAACGGATACTTTTGCTAGGTCATGCTTTAAAATTTGTCACTTCAAAATTACCAACTACATCAGGTAGCTTATTTTTGTATAACAAAAAAGAAAGAGGAAAACAAGAAATATATTCAAAATATATGTAACAAGCATCCACAGGATATAATTCTGGGTGGGATTTATCTATTACCCAGGATGCAAAATGTCTGAACCGAGGGACCCAACCTTGGGTTTGGGCATCTGACTGAGTCAACAGATGTTTTCATTGGAAATGGCATGTCTCAGTGTTTAAATAGTGGTACTGTTGCAGTCAGGAAAGAGAGATGAGAGAGATGGGAGACCCGTGGGTATGCTGTGAGTTGCTATAAGAGTGTTTTGTTTTTGTGAAGTGAGTTGATGTTCCCATTACAGTTAGGCAACAATATGTTTATTTAGTGCTCAGCCAAGCAGGTTTGTTTTTCGTTCCTTTGAGGGATGAAAACAGTAACAAACTACAGCTTGCTGCAGGGCCATAGCACTCCAAATCATTTTACTGTAGCAACTATCTAATATCCATTTTAGAAGCAGATTTCTAGTAATACAGAATACTAAATTTTCATTGCAATTGCATAGATCTTCCCAAACGTAATATACATCAAATAAAATATCAGATATTCTTTGCATGAAAGTATACTTATTCCAAAATCTTTTACAAATATTTTTCAAAACCCTGTTATTACCCGAATAAATCAGTGTGTGGTCAGACAGCTCTAGAACCTCGCTAGTTTGTGGGCCCCATGAGAGTCATATGGTTTGCTATGGCTTTAAATATGCACTTTGTATATCAGTGTACTTTTCACCAATAAAATAAATCAATAGAAAATAGTTTTTAATCCTTAGCAACCATTACTCTAATTAATGCACCTTACCTGACTGACATTATACTGCTCTGTACCATAACCACTGAGGGTTTTTCAGGGAAAACGGTCGCCAGATATCATGTGACTTAGGCTTCATGTACACAGGACGTTTCTCAACCTCTCCTGAACACTGGAACATCACAGCTAGTAATCTACATTTAAAAACGTGTGTTTAGCAGTGATTACAAGCAGTGTTTAGAGGCATTTACTAAAGATAACCTCAGGATGTTCCCAAATGATAAGAAAGCACTAAAAAACAGTATTTATTAACTATTTCAGCCATTCTGTGAGAGAACAGTGTGAGTAGCAGCTGAGAAAGCAGTCTGATTGTAGCTAGCTGTTATTTTTTGGTTTGTTTGTTAATATGGATCCCATAATGAGCATGTGTGAGGAAATGCTCCTGATGTTGCTTTTGCTGAAGCTCCAAAGATGTAGAAAATTGCATGAGTTTGTCCCTACTAGACACATCCATTGATGGCTCAACGCATGGCCACAGGATACTTTTCTAATATGCATGTTCAGCTGCATAATTACCAGAGAATTCTTTTCATTTTACACGCATGTCAATTGCCACCTTTGACATTCTCTTGGAAAAGGTTAGACCCCATCTAGTTCACATGGACACCAACATGAGGAAAAGCGTGCCACCAGAGGAACGTCTGTGGGTGACTCAACTTCAGCGTCAAGTAATGCAATTCGTGTATTGTACAGCATAATTGGCTGATGAGGGGAATATCACAGGGTATATAAAGCTTGCAGGCAGTGATAATTTAGTTTTTGGTGTGTTTTTAGCATTTTAAAGGCTCAAAAGTAATAAATAAAATGTTTCCCATTAAACACGTTTCTAGACAAAAATGCCCCTAAACGCAGGTAGACATGCTAAGGCATGTTAGGCACTTGAAATTCCTCTAAACACAACTTCTGAATGCATTTTAGGTTCCAGGAGCAGGAGCAGTTAAAAAAAATACCCAACTGCTCCTAAACATCCGTTTACCAGCAGCAGTGTACAAGTGGCCTAAATTGCTTTGTCTTCTAGAGCCTCTGTGGCAATCCCTCCTTTTTGGTGGTAAAATTTGAAAAGAGAAAAAAAAAAAACAGTGTGCATATGTGCTCTGAACTTAGAGGACAATATTATCATACTTGAAAATTTTCAAAGGCTAAGCTCACTTTTTATAAAACAATAAAATAATAAATGAACATCTTTTTGCATGTAAAAAAATGTGCATTTATTATTTTATTTTTTTACTCTGCAGCCCGTAAGGCATTGCACCCATGACCAACAGATCATAGGTGCAATGTCTGGTTTCTGCAAAATCTCAGTACACCGTTTGCCTATAACTCCAAAGAATCAATGGACTATGAGAACACTCACAAGCATCCTCACAGTTCATTCAGAATTACAAGCTGTCATCCATGGCAGCCAGCTGTACTGGAGCCCCACACAGCCACACTGTTTTTAAATTCTGAAAGTGTCCCAAGGTGGGGAGTGGGAGAAAAGGAAGCAGGAGCTGGGACATGTTACATGGTCCACCCTACATAAGGTGAACATATCCCTTAATGCATGGATTTCCAGCATTTTCATAATGCATATGTCTTTCTAAATATCTGTATAATGCTAAAATAATACAGAATTTTACCAACACTAAACACTACTTATATGTGAGTGGCAAACATCACTTTTAACACAAATATCACAATGAACACTAACCTGCTTATATTTGGTAATACAGGCACCTGACAACAGGAGCCTTCACCTCTGAAACTTGGGACATTTCATATTGAGTCCCTCAAGGATCACCCCTGTCTCCCGTGCTCTTCAACATCTACATCCATCCTCTCCTCAGGAAAATTGACCTATGCTTCCACTCATACATAGATGACACTCTACTATCGCATCACCGGACAAAATGACCAATACCAGGAACTAGAAAAATGCCTCACATTGATAGATGACAGGATGACCACGAGCTCCCTCAAACTCAATGGATCCAAAACAGAGCTTCTTCTCCTCAACGCAAACAGAAATTCAAAAACAAAGACCCCTTGGACTGCATCCACCATCCTTGGACAGACCATCTCCCCAAGCACCAAAGCCAAAAGTCTCGGAGTCATCTTTGACTCAGAAATGTCGATGGATGCAGAAATAGGATCAGTAGTCAGTGGATCTCACCATCTTCTCTGCCCGCTACGTAGACTTATCCCCTTCATTCCAGAAAAAGAGAAAGCAGTAGTAGTTGGAACAATCATCAATTCCCGACTCGACTACGCAAACTCCCTCTACATAGGACTACCCAAATACCAGATTTGCATGCCTACAAGTTGTCCAAAACACGGCAGCAACACTAGTCACAGGAAAAAAAACACTGGGAATCCATTTCCCCAATCCCTTTGGACCCTACACTGGCTAACCGTAAAGGATCAGATCACTTTCAAGACCCTCTGTCTCACACACAAATGCACACAAGGAAACGCTCTTCAATACCTATGATAAAATAAAACACTACACACCAAATTGCAACCTCCAATAAACTAACCAAAACCTCCTCCTCATCCCCAAATCCCGCTACAAAGCAAAGGGAGAACGAAGATTCGCATGCCAAGGACCATGGCTATGGAACGCTCTACCCACTAAAATCCACATGGAAGAAAACCATTGGGCATTCAGAAAAAAAAACTCAAGACCCACCTCTTCTAAGGAACAGGAGGCACAGGACGGATCAAGCGCCTTGAGGTGATTCAGTTTGCAGTTGTAGCGCTATACAAATCATTAATTCATTCATTCAAAGAATGAACAAAAGTCCCTCGGTGCACTTTCCAAAACCATAGTTGGCAGGTGGCAGAATAAACAGACAACATTTTAAAATTATAGACTTCAGCTATAAGAACTGAAGGAAATTTAAAAAAAATGCTCGATTTCCCATAGCAGCCAAAAGGAAGCTTCCCTTTTTCCAACCTAGAAAATTTAAAAATGATAATATGTTTAGTTTCTTAAATAAAAAAATACCCACAGTATAGTTGACTTCCCTTGTTTTCTTTTTTTTATTCTTTACTGAGGGTCGAATATTCTTTATCTGAATATGTTTCACTTTATTATTTTATAAAGGAAAGTAGAAAATGTTTGCAAGGTGATTACTTAGTCCCCAGTTGTTTGAAATGAATGATGCTTGCCAGATATAATTTGGGCACCTCAGTTAAGTTAATTTTAATATGCAATTTATTAAAATAGAATTAGTTTATTAAGGTTAATAAATTACCCAATCAAGAGTATCCCATTAGGGAAAGTATATTGGTAGGGAGTTCTATTAGTTTGTCACTGTCAACTGTGCACTTTCAAGATTATATACCTCAGCAGGCACTTTATTTACTGGAAATAAAAGAACAAATTGAGTAATAAAAAGCACAGAATTGAAAAGTAAATATATGGGTTTTTTTTTTTTTTTTTTAAACAGCAAATACTCAAAGCCACCATAAAGCCTAAAAGTAAAACAACATTTAAGAGCATCAACACGTTTTAATTTCTACTGAGTGTATTTTGATTTTTTTTAGCCATTCCTTTGTAGAAAGATTTAATATTTCCATGGAAAATACACAAAGTGCCTTTTAATTTATCTGTGATTAGTATCACCATGTATATAACATTTGAGACAACACAGCGATAAAAGAGGCTAGAAAAGATATGGAGATAGTGGTGCCCTGTACAGAAGGACTATGATCAGGTCACACTAGAAAGAATGAGGTAGCTAGTGGCAATAGCTCCACTGGTAATAAACAGTGGTATTTTAGGTAATAAAATAGCACAGGTGGATTTTTAAAATTACTAGAAGAAATTTAAAGATGGTATCAATTATCTGATGTGCAATAAAGAGCTTTTTATAACATGACCTGCATAAAAAACATAAAAATCATAAATGAAAGAATATACGTTTCCGTACACGTAGTGTGTGCCAAAATACAGTGTAGGTGTAGCAGTGAATATTAGTGATGGTAAACCTACGTGCTAGAACAGAATAATAAGGTGCTGGCGTCTCAATGTACAATCACAGATATACACAACAGAGTAAAATGCATCAGACATCAAGAATGTGTATAGTTAAAAATGTCCATAAATATTCCCATTCATAAAAAAATTCTAAGGTGCACGGTGTGATGGTACTTTGAATTCAAAGTGCTGGTGCTTATACACAAAATGTGGTATAAAAGTCCTGCAAGTGGTGAATATCCTGTGCGGTCCTTTTGTGGTAATTATATGGGTGTCCCCTTACCTTACTGCCGTAAGGAAACAGCATAGACTTGTATAAATTTGTGGTCCTTGGTAACCGTCCCCTTTAAGGATCCTACTGAGGCAGCCCTGGTCCTCGCTGGTGTTCCTATCCTGCCTATTCCCAGCGTGTGTACATCACCTTTAAGGGTAATTTTTTAGGGTGTCCAGGAGGGAGGGTCTCACCAATCTCACCAGTATACCATATATATAGGCATTTAAAGAGGAGGTATGCTCCATAGTGTAGTATTTTAACAGCATTTATTGTATTCAAAATAAAGACAGGTACTCACACAAACAAAAGGAAAACAGAGCAATGTACAAACGAGCGGCAAGCTCGATCAGCGTCAGTCCCGGTGGCAAATAGTCCCGACGCGTGTTTGTCATGAATCACGTGACTTCATCAGGGACTGACTAGTGCCTGTGGAAGTGTCTATTTATAGGCCATATAATTAGATAGTCTGGCGGCCATTTTATTAAAGACTCGATCACCGGAAGTTACACGGCGGCCATGTTGTGGTCAGAATGGTCGCCGGAAGTTGAGCGGTGGCCACCTTGCCGGTTGGAAAAGGCTGTAAACATCCGGAAATATACAATGGATGCATAATGCGGAAGGTGGGGATACTGCGGCAGCAAAAAGAAGGGGAAAAAAAACTGTCACAGTATACTCATAGGCATATATATATATATAGCTAAAGCCAGGATATATTGGGGGAAACAAATACCCATGTATATATGTATGGTTATACACGACGGTATCATAAATTAATAACAAATGGGCAAAGATAAATGGTAAGGTAAAATTAGTACCTTGAAAATTGTTAAAAACGACATACTGTATAAAAACGTATATACGTGTAGATCAAAAAATGTATATAGCAGCCGGAAATGACGTCTCGCTCTACATTATATGGCGAGAGGAATAATATAAAACATTATTATTAAAATGAGATAATACAGCATCCATAATATATAAGAAATATAAACAATAAAAGTAAGTATAAAAACATGGGAAAAAATTAAGAAATACATCTGGAGACTGGTATATGTTAGATTAACTTGAAAGAAGCTGGAGTTCCCCAAAGTGAATGGTGTCAGATACTAGAAGAAGTACAGACAATAAAATATGCGTAAAGGAGAAATACGGTGAATAAGGGAGTCCGTCTTCAGAGGGCTGATTAAAATTAAAAATTATAATTAAAGATATATAAGTGGGCAGGGATGACACACATGATTACCGCTCAAGGAGTATGTTTGTATCCAAGGGAGTGAGTGAATCGCTCTTCAGAGGGCCATGTGGGATAAATATAAAGACATAGAAAAATGAAGGAATATAAATCTTTAGATCAGTATATGTTAGATTAACTAGAGGGAAGCCAGACTTCTCCAAAGTGAAGTGTCAAATACTAGAGGAAGTATAAAAATTCTAAAATAAAATATATGTGTAGGTGCATAATAGAATCGCTCTTCAGAGGGCTTAGTAAAAATTGGAAATGGAGATTAGAGGTATGTGAGTGGGCCAGGATACCACACACTAAGGATACCGCTGAGGGGGTACGTGTGTATCCAGGAGCCCAGGGAAGTGAGTGAGTCGCTCTTCAGAGTGCCATTTGGGATATAAATAATTCAAAAAACAAGATAAAAGAGGATTAAAAATCACTGATAAAACAGTTAAGCTCAAATTCAATGTTAAGGCCACGTGGCGTGAGAGTGTCCAAGGTAAAAATCCACTTGGACTCAAGCTGACTAAGAGTCCTTACTTTGTGTCCCCCACGCCAGTGTTTCACATATGGTTTTTTTCCCCAAAATTTCAATTGTGTTGGGTCTTTGTTGTGGTCAGTAGCAAATTGTTTTTATACGCTATGTTTATCAAAGCCTTTTTGTATGTTCTACACATGTTCTTTTATAAGAACCCTAAGTGGTCTCTTGGTGCGGCCTATATATATTGAAGCACACAACTGCATTCAAGGGCATACTGCTCCCACTGTATTGCAACAGATAAACTCTTTAATCTCATAGATGTTCCCGGTGCTAGTTGAGGTGAAGTCCTTCTTTTCATTTGGACGTTTCGTTTTTGTGCATGCATAACATCTTTTGCAGAGAAGAATGTCAGTCCTCTCCCGGAGGGATCTGGGATGCTTTTTACAATTTTGTCTCTGATGGTGGGAGCTCTTCTATACACAAATTTAGGGCAGGTAGGGAAGATATAATTCAGACATATATCTGCTCGTAGTATGTCCCAATGGCGCTTAATATGTTGTATGCTATAATCTAGGATGATTGGTACTGTATCTTGCAGGATCTTATCATTTTGGTTTGTCCTTAATCATGTCTTTACGGTCCATCTCTGCTACTTCAGCTATTTTTTTGTCAACGTGGCCCTTGTTATAACCTTTCTATGAACCTTTGTTTCATATTCTCAGCTTGGGTACAAAACTGGTCGGGGGTGAATTAGACAATCAGAAGCAATGTTACACCAAAAGATAGCTAGTCATAAACCCGCTATAAAATCCCTATAGTAGATAAATAATAATGAGATCAAATGACAATTATTAAATATTGTGGATCAAAGTGTCATAGTGCTACACATATAATAATATAGCAAGTGCTAAAAATAAAGTAAAAAGTGCTAAAAATGAAGTGCAAAAATTCAAATAAAGTGACTGGTGCAAATATGTATATCGTGAACAACTGAAATGATCACACTCGGAAATAAATCCGTAAAAGACTCCGTATAAATAAATAAATAAAGTACTAACTCCGTAAAGCAATCCGTATGCATAAATAAGTAAAGTGCTAAGTGCCAAATAAGTCCAAGCAATATATCACATAGATGAATAAACTGGAAGTGAAAGCAGTGCATCTATTGCTGTCGTGATATTCAGGCAAAAAACAAATCCATGTTTTATGCTGTGCAAAACATGCAGGCCCAGACCTGAAGTGGCGTGCGGCAAGCAGAGGTTCCTCTGAGTAAAGGATTTGAAGACTGAGGAAGCTGTGCGGGGACCAATGCTGTTTTTTGGCCCAAATATTCTGAATGTTGAACCAGTGGAAGAATCTAAAAGTGTTGGCCAAGAGGTTGAATTAGAAACATCAGAAGAAAGGTTCATCTACAACAAACCCATCCGGTATAAGAGAGAGAGGGGACTACATAGTGACCAATATATGTTTTTATGTGCTGTAACCTTACAGCAGTAAGGTAAGGGGACACCCATCCATTTATCCCACGAAGGGGAAAGAAGGAGTGTGCCACTGGATTGCCTGCATGTTTTGCACAGCATAAAACATGGATTTGTTTTTTGCCTGAATATCACGACAGCAATAGATGCACTGCTTTCACTTCCAGTTTATTCATCTATGTGATATATTGCTTGGACTTATTTGGCACTTAGCACTTTACTTATTTATGCATACGGATTGCTTTACGGAGTTAGCACTTTATTTATTTATTTATACAGAGTATTTTACGGATTTATTTCCGAGTGTGATCATTTCAGTTGTTCACGATATACATATTTGCACCAGTCACTTTATTTGAATTTTTGCACTTCATTTTTAGCACTTTTTACTTTTATTTTTAGCACTTGCTATATTATTATATGTGTAGCACTATGACACTTTGATCCACAATATTTAATAATTGTCATTTGATCTCAATATTATTTATCTACTATAGGGATTTTATAGAGGGTTTATGACTAGCTATCTTTTGGTGTAACATTGCTTCTGATTGTCTAATTCACCCCCGACCATTTACTTTCCCCGTTCTCCCCCTTGGTTTTCCCCTCTCTCCCTTGTTTTTCCCCCTTGTCTTTTCCCCTTTCCCCTTACAGTGCAGCACTATTACACATTCTATTTATCTCTATTAGGGTTAGAGTTTTTCCCTTCATCAGTGCTTGAAGCAGTAGCCCATCTCCCCCTTACAGTACATTTATAGGGTCGAGCGCAGAGGCACTACACATAATATATTATTTGGGTACAAAACTGTTCCTTTTGTGTACAATTACGCCTAAGGTGCATCAGCTGGCCTTTCGGTATATTGTATAGCCAATTTTTATGATGGGAACTTTCTAGTGGCAGGTAGCTGTTACGGTCTACACTCTTGAAGTATGTTTTGGAGAGGAGTCTTCCATTTTCTTGTGCGATTTCCAAGTCAAGGAAGGTGATTATCTTGTCACTTGTCACATGACAATTTTATGTTTCTGTCATTTCCATTCAGATCCTCTAAGAAATCAGTGAGCTTTGTTTGTTCGCCTTTCCATAGAATAATGACATCATCAATATACCGTCTGTAAATACATAGCTCTTCTGGCATATTAGTAAACACTCTTTCCTCCTCCCATTGGGCCATGAAAAGGCCTGCCACACTAGGAGAAAACTTTGCTCCCATGGCTACCCTTGTTTTCTGATAGTAATAGTTGTGATTGAACCAAAAATAGCTGTTTTTAAGGCAGAAGTCAAGTCACTTCACAAGATATTTCCTTTGGATACATGATATGTCGGTATGTTTCCTGAGATCCCATGTTACTGCTTTGCAGGCTATTTTACCCATTTTACTGCTTGGCAGGCTTGGTGGTATAGTATTATTGTGTATAATGAAGAAACATTGGCTGTGGCTAGCCACCATGGTCCACCCTCTGTAGGTATCTCATCTAATATCTCTAGGATTTGTTTGGTGTCACGTAAATAAGCATGTGTTTTCTGTACAGCTGGTTGTAAGTAATGATCAATATATATGGTATACTGGTGAGATTGGTGAGACCATCCCTCCTTGACACCCTAAAAAAACTACTGTTAAAGGGGAAGTACACACGCTGGGAATAGGCAGGATAGGAACACCAGTAAGGACCTGGTCTGCCTCAGTAGGATTCTTAAAGGGGACGGTCACCAAGGACCACAAAGTTATACAAGTCTCTGTTACCTTACAGCAGTAAGGTAACACCAATATCATTTCCACAAAAGGACCGCACAGGATATCCACCACTTGCAGCACTTTTATACCAAATTTTGTGTATAAGCACCAGCATTTTATTTTTTGGATTCAAAGTACTACCACACCGTGCACGTTAGAATTTTTTTATGAATGGGAATATTTATTAGAGGTCGACCGATATGGTTTTTTCTCTGGCCGATGCCGATGCCGATATTTAGAAATCATGGCGGCCGATAGCTGATATATGATGCCGATTTTTTTGGGCCGATATGTTAGGCCGATTTTATTTTATTTATTTATTTTTTTCCTTTTTTATTTATTATTTTTTTATTTTTTTAATCCCCCTTGATCTAACACACCTTTCCCATTGGGGCGTTTTTCAGGCGCTTTTGGGCTAAAAATAGCGCCTGTAAAGTGCCTGCAAAATGGCTCCCCTGCAGTCTGTGTGAAAGACAGAGTGCTTTCACACTGAGGCGATTTGCTGGCAGGATCTTAAAAAAAAAAGTCCTGCAAGCAGCACGTTTGGACTGGTGTATACCACTCCTCCACCACTCCTGCCCATTGATATGAATGGGCACCACTGCCGAAGCGCATGCAATGCGATTTGGCAGCAGTGCTTCATGGGCGCATTTAACCTCTTCCTTGGCCGCTAGCTGGGTTATATGCGCCCCACTAGCAGCCAAATAGCACCGCTAAAATGATGGTAAAGAGCCGCTAAAACTTGCGTTTTACCATCAACGCCTGCCCGCTCCAGTGTGAAAGCAGTCTTCATAAGTGATACAGAAAATTTCTTACATTTAAACATTTATTAAACAAAACAAACCTCCAATCAGTTCACTTGTATGTATGATTTAGATTAAAAAAAAAATATATATATATATTAAATAAAAACAGGTAGTCAAAACTTTTGGACGAAAAAAAAAATGGGCTAACTTTACTGTTTTTACTTTATTTTTATTTTTTAAATAGTGTATTTTTTTTCCCCAAAAAATGCATTTGATAGACCTCTGTGCAAATGCCGTGTGACATAAAATATTGCAACAACCGCTATTTTATTCCCTAGGATCTCTGCTAAAAAAATATATATAATTTTTGGGGGGTCTAAGTGATTTTCTGGCAGAAAATACAGGATTTTTACTTGTAAGCAACAAGTGTCAGAAAAGATTTAGTCTTTAAATGGTTAAAATGAGAACTTCTACACACTGAGATGACTTTATTCATTGAAGTGTAAACATTGTATCTTTCTGTTCTTTTCTTGGCAGCCTGCTCAGAGAGGAGGAAAGTGTTTCTATGACGACTCAGCAACTTACACTGACTTCTATACAGAAGTCATTTCAAAGTCCCGCTGTAGTTCTAAATCGGCTTTTTATCAGCACAATCGGCCGATGCCGATTATTTAAAAAACTGCAAATATCGGCCGATATATCGGCCGGTCGATATATTGGTCGACCTCTAATATTTATGGACATTTTTAACTATATACATTTTTGATGTCTGATGCATTTTACTCTGTTGTGTATATCTGTGATTGTACGTTAAGACGACAGCACCTTATTGTGTTCTAGCACGTAGGTTTACCATCACTAATATTCACTGCTACACCTGCACTGTATTTTGACACACACTACGTGTGCGGAAACGTATATTCTTTCATTTATGTTTATGTTTTTTGTCCTGGTCATGTTTGAAAAAGCACTTTATTGCACATCCGATAATTGATACCATCTTTAAAATTTCTTCTAGTAATTTTAAACATCCACCTGCGCTATTTTATTACCTAAAATACCTCTGTTTATTCCCAGTGGAGCTATTGCCACTAGCTACCTCATTATTTCTAGTGTGATCTGATCATAGTCCTTCTGTACAGCACACCACTATCTCCATATCTTTTCTATTTTTCGGGTTCAGACATTTCCCTCAGTAAGTGCAGCAGTACGCCAGTTAGTTTTTGTATTTGAGTTGGCGCAGGAATACTTACCTTTTAAAATAAAAGAGGCTAGGGATTGCTAAAGAAAGGGTCACTGCATCCAATATTTTTTATATAGCAAAAAAAGTTTACATTTGTGCATTGTTTCCTAACAAAGCTAGAGACGCAACTCACACTGTGTGATACCACATCCAAATGCTTAAATTCACATTTTATTTAGACAAATATAAAAAATATCATTGTTAAAACATTATAAAGTATGTGCATGCTATCAATATTTGTATCTCTCCCATATATAAAAGAAAGCACAGACAAATTGGATGGTGGACGGTGTGTTCTCCCCATGCAAGTGCCACTAGTGGCCAGGATCAGTGGCAGTCAATTTACAATGCCCCATATACTCTAGGCAGCCCCCCCCCTTTACCCTGGATGGGCCCCTGTCATTTGGCTGCATTACACCACCCCCCTTTTTCTCAGCTGGCTGCGAGTCCTCCCCCCCCCCCCCCATGTGGTGGATTAAGCACTCCATGCCCCTTTTTCTGTCCAATATGATCCCCTGAAGAAGCTGTTGGTGAAATGTGTAGTGTTCCATTGGCATTGATACAGTGACTCTGCAGTGGCCCCTTACATATAGAAGACAACTATATTTATGCTTTACTCGATTGTGATTGATTTGTGGGACAATTTGAACAGGTTTTTCTGCATAATTTGTCTGTGCTTTCTTTTATATATGGGGAATATACATATCTTAAAATACAATGTGAATGTTAAACATTTGTGAGCACCTTTTTCCCAACTTGGGATCACAGTGGTACCTTTGAAGTCCATTACCCCTCCTCTTCTTTTTTGTTAGGAAATACGAAATGTAGTAAATATAACAACTATGAACAACATGCCAATATCACACACACATTTATATGGGTTCTCAAAAAAATGTGTACCAACAGTCTTAGGACACCATATTGTTTTAAATTCCAGGGTGAAAATAGATTAATTGTATACACAGTTGCAATTACTATATTTTGAGTGAGATAACCTTCAAAAATAAAAAAATAAATAAGTTGTACTTATTAAATGTGCTGAAAATCCATTATAAACACTCAGCAGCTCCATCATGGCAACATCATGTAGGGCACATAACAAATGGAATTTCTAATAGTTGCTGAGCTAGCACTTTTGGTTAGAGCATGGTGAAGAGGAACTTTACCCAAGGTTTTAAAAAAAATTAAAGGTCAGCAGCTAATACTGCAGCCACTGATTTTTAAGAAAAATCCACACAAATGTCTATTATATGCCACTAAATGTAAAGGAGAAGTTCAAATTTTTGATAAAATAGAAAGACCATCTGAACCATGTAGTCATATTATGCAAAGCTTTTTGCCTATAGGTGATAGCTCATTGCTAATTTCAAAGATCACTTCAAAGTTGTATCCCTATAAATGTTTTATGTATGCATACAGTGCCTTGAAAAAGTATTCATAAATCTTTAAATTGTCCATATTTTGTCATGTTGAGATTTTATGTCATAGACAAACACAAAGTGGCACATAAACTTGAAGTGGAAGGAAAATTATAAAAGTTTTTCAAAATGTTTTACAAATTAATATCTGAAAAGTGTGGCGTGCATTTGTATTCAGCCCCCTTTACTCGGATACCCCTAACTAAAGGGGCTTTGATCATATTATATACAGTGCTGTGAAAGTATTTGCCCCTTCCTGATCTTTTTGCATATTTCTCACACTTAAATGATTCAGACCATCAAACTAATTTTAAAATTACACAAAGATAATCTAAGTAAATCCAAGATGCAGTTTTTAAATTATTATTTAATTTATTAAGGGAAAAAAGCTGTTTAAATCTGCCTGGCCCTATGTGAAAAAAGTAATTGCCCTCTCTCATGCTGAATCGAAAATGAACTGAGATTAACCACTATTTTGTGGAAAGCTAAGTTACATTTCACTTGCCACACCCAGGCCTGACTACTGCCAGACCTGTTGAATCAAGAAATCACATAAATAGAAGCTGCCTGACAAAGTGAAGCACGTTAACAGATCACAAAAAGCCGCACATCATGCCACAATCTAAACAAATTCAAGAACAGATTTGAAACAAAGTAATCTACATGTATCGGTCTAGGAAGGGTTTCAAAGTAATTTCTAAGGCTTTGTAACTCCAGTGAACCATAGGGAGAGCCATTAACCACAAATGGAGATAGCTTGGAACAGTGGTGAACCTTCCCAGGAGTGGCCAGCCTACCAAAATTACTCCAAGAGCATGAAGACTCATACAGAAGGTCATAAAAGAGCCCAGAACATCTAGGACTGCAGGCCTCACTTGTCTCAGATAAGATATTTCAACAATAAGAAAGAGACTGGGCAAAAATTGCATCTATTGGAGAGTTCCAAGGCCAAAGCCACTGTTGATCAAAAAACCTGCCCCCCCCCCCCACCCTTTTTTTCCCCTCATTCTACTGTATCGATAATTTCGATCCAACATCCAGCCAAAATATCCAGCCAAAATATTAAATAAAAATAACCATAAAAAAACGATATAACATTAATCAGTTAATCTAATTTTGCATATAACAAACAATATTTGATACTAAATTGTTATTAAAATGTATACACAGTTCTACCTGTTTTGGCTTCATATGCTGTTCATTTAAATGATAAAGTTCAAATATTTAAATGAACAACCTGCTAATTCATGCTGTACTTTTGAGAACTTTTGTTAAATTACATATCTTTTGTTTAACCCATTCTCCTTTAATAAAAACAATTATGAAACAAAAAAAAATCTTGATTATCCCCAAGACTTTTAGGCAAATATTCTGTGAATTGATGAGACAAAAATGTAACATTTTGGAAGGTGTGCATCCCGTTACATCTGGCATAAAACGAATATGGCATTTCATTGGAACATCATGCCAACAGTCAGACATGGTGGTGGTAGCGTGATGATCTGGGGCTGCTTTGCAGCTTCAGGACCTAGACGATTTACCACAATTGATGGAACCATGAATTCTGAGCTACACCAGAAAATCCTAAAGGAGAATGTCCGGCCATCAGTTTGTGATCTCATGCTCAAGTGCACTTGGGTTATGCAGCAGGACAATGATCCAAAACACAACAGCAAGTCTACCACCAAATGGTTCAAAGGAAAATTTGGGTTTTGAAGTGGCCTAGTCAAAGCCCGGACTTAAATTCAATTGAGATGCTGTATCATGATCTTACACAGGCTGTTCATGCTGCAAAACCCTCCAATGTGCCTGAATTAAAACAATTCTGCAAAGAAGAGTGGGCCAAAACAGCAATGTGAAAGACACGTTGTCAGTTATCAAAAGCACTTGATTGCAGTTGTTGCCGCCAAGGGTGGCATGACCAGTTTTTAGGTTTAGGGGGCAATTACATTTTCACATAAACCCAGATGGGTTTGGATAGCTGTTTTTCCTTAATAAATGAAACCATTATTTAAGAACTGCATTTTGTACTTATTCAGGTTATCTTAGTGTAATAATACAATTTGTTTGATGATCTGAGTCATTTAAGTGTGACACAGCACTGTGAAAATGTTTTGTGTATAAATTGATTTGTTTGTACTCTATAACAGGACCCACATTTCAGAACTATGTTCCAGGGGAAAGAATGGGAGTTCCTTATGGCAGGTTAATATAGAGACCATGGGAAGAAAGTCATAACAATCTGAACTTTCATCCCTGTTTTACCAATAGGGGAGAATTGTTGAGAAAAAGGCAGCGTGCTTTTGACATGCAGAGAGCTTTGACTGTCACATTAGGGAGATACTAACCCCTTTGGATTGTGGATACAAATTTTCCCCTCTTGGAAGAGGCGGATGTCACCTTCAAAAAGAGATGGGGAAATAATTTACAACAATGGGCAAAAACAATGACGAATCTCCTCAGTGAAGAATACCATAAACCTATTGCTGCGATGGATAAAGACATTGACCTTATCTATACCAAATTACAACCATTCAAGGGACCTTCAAGGAGCACAAGGACAGTATTAGAAACCATTTAGACCAGTTTAGCGGTCAAAGGAAAAAAGTTCTGGTGGGACAAACGGCCTTCCAGGGAGGAAAAGCTTATAGATGGCCCCAGGGCAATAGATCTCAATGTCAGAAAATAAAAGGACTAGGACAGTCATACGATGATAGAGGATCACATTCCTCACTCAATTCTTCCAATTCTGCTTCTTCACAGAGTAAAAATGGTCACCATCAGGTAATGGCCCTGCATACTAAAAACACACAACAGAACCCAACCCTATATATATATATATATATATATATATAGATGATTAAAAAGACATACCCACGGCTGTGGGAATTTGTGCACTCACAGAATGCCCCATAATGCATTGCGAGATCAACCTGCATGCTTTGGCCAATCACAGCACGCTATTAGAGTCATGTGAGAGAGAGTCATGGTTGGCCAAAGTCAGGGTGCCTTTGGACAATCATGGCTCAGGGGGCCAAGTCCACGCCCCACACTATGTAAGGCAGCTTACATAGTGCCCGTAGATAGTGTAATGAATGAGAGCAGCAAACTAACATTTCCTAAGGAAACTGCTGCTCCACATGCCCTCAATATGGGGAGGGTGCTTTGGGGTTCCCCCAAAATAGCTTGTACCCATGTTGATGGGGACAAGGGCCTCATCCCCACAACCCTTGCCTGGTGGTTGTGGGGGTCTGCAGGCGGGGGCTTATCGGAATCTGGAAGCCCCCATTTAACAAGATATTGTGTAAACTGAGTTTTTTTTTTATGTTGTTGACATGCTCCCCAATACGTACACTAAGTGCCTTTGAGTGAGCTCCTGCCCACATACTGTAGGTCACAGTCACACTCGTGCACGTAGACTACGCCCTGTGTGCTACAGGTTATAGAATCTTTGATTTTGTAATTTTTATCTGTAACAAAGGAGGAGAATTTCTTACGTCTCTTATTATTTTTCTTAGCATGTCTACAGGCTGAACAACGTTCACAGACGTAAAAGCCGTACAAAAAATAAAACAAAAAAACCCCAAAAACAAACAAAAGACAATTTTCTTTTACTATATGGGAATTCACCACCCCAGGAGCTATTCAGTCTCTAAGGGTAGGAGCCCAATGATAAATAAATTGAAGGCATTCAGGAAGGTTGGGCCAGAGGATCCAATCTTTAAGAGAATATCCCAGTACTTATTAACAATTTTGGCAAGTTTTTTATACTGCAAATTATAGTCCATAACTATGTCTATTTTCCTTAGTCTTATTTTGACCTAGGATAAGGAGATTTCTATCCATATCGCAGACCCTCTGTACCTCATTTTTTAATACATCTCTATGGTATCCCTGCTGTAGGAACCTGTCAGACAACACTTGAGGTTGTGACATTTACTATGTTACTGAGAAGTAATTTCTCCTCATATGGAATGTTGAAACACCAAATCTTATAATGCCAACAATTCAAGGGGATACATCTATTCCTGTCTGTGGGTTTAAAGTAACTCCTGGCCTAAAGTGATCTACTTCCTTAGAAATATCAAGATTTAGGGACATCCTATGTCCCATGTCTGTATTACATGTGAGGACTATGATCTTGTTCTTACAATTCAACTTATCTTGGAACAATTGGAGACTAGATAAGTCACCCTCCCAGACCATAAATAGGTCATCTATACTGTATCTCTCCTGTAACAAGCCAATTGGCTAGGATGATTTTGGAATACCATTTCTTTCTCCCAGTGTGCCATAAAAAAAGATTTGCAACACAGAGTGAACCAAGCGCCCATAGCCACTCATTTCATTTGAAGAAAAAACTGCCTATCATACCAGAAATAATTTTGTCAGGGGATGTCATGTACAGGCATCCAATACAGGTGATCAGATTGCTGGGCTGCACCAAGGAATAAGGAACAAATGAGTAAGTGAAAAAAGTAAGTTTATTTAAGTTAAAGACACGGGTGTAAACCAAACCATAAACCATAAACAAATAATAAGCACAAGAGACAGCAAAACCCCCAAACACCTAACTAATACATATTTATAAGCACAGGAAACAAATATAAATAATCCAGGCAGGGACAAAAGCAAAAAAAGGGGAACAGAAGCCAGGTATGAGGAGAATGTAATGGGAGCAGGGAGCAGGTACAGGGAACAGGTCTTAGGGACAGGGTACAAAGAACAGAGTCCAGGACAAAAGCAGGCACAAAAGCAGGTTCAGGCAGGGACAAAGCTAGCAGATGGAATTCTGAAGCCTGTGAGCCTTGGTTAAGGGTGGGCTTATATGGTCCAGCAAACCCGAACAGGTGTGCTCGATAGCTGGTTGGTAGTCTTGGCAGGGAGAAACCCGCTGGTGGCCACTAGAGCTACACCCCTTTGGTGCTGAGCATAACAGTGCCACCAGCAGGTGAAACCAGTAATGACATTGTTCCTGACAAGTTTTTACTAAGACAAAAATCCAAGCAACAAATCAGGAACTTCTTATGGGCTTGAGAGAGACAAGATTTATCTAGGGCCCATTTGAATATTGAAACTGCATCCTGGTGCCATATGATTGCGTAGAGTGAGCTGACATCAACCGTAATTAACACACTACCTGGGCTACACAGTAAAGCTTCCAATACCTCAATAATATGCTTGGGGTCCTGGAATTATGCCTCCGTCTCAGTAACAAGTGGTTTGAGGAAGAAATCAATGTACTACCCCAAGCATGGGAACACTGAATTAATACTGTTCACTATTGGCCTACCCAGAGAGGCCTGAGTGTCCTTGTGAGTTTTTGGTTAAAAAAGTAAACAACAAGCAATTGGGTCTAAGTACACTGCTTTCTTTTTAATAATAATTTTCTTTTCCTTTTAAAATGATGAAAATCTTCATTGCACTTAAACACTGGGTCTCCATGTAGCAACTGATAAATATCCCTATCACTCAACAACCTGTCCATCTCATCCTTATAAAGGGTCTTACTCATGACCACAAGACTCCCCCCTTGTCCACTGGATGGATCACCAGCTCCTTTTTATTCTCCAAGGAGGTGATCCCATTCTTAATAAATGAGGGGTCATGGATTGTTTTTACTGTTAGTCCTTCTATATCACTAAGGACCATGTTTTAAAATACCTCCAGATGTTTATTGTCTAGCCCTGTCGTACTGAGCAAAGATCTATTAGCTTTGTTAGAGTGGGTCCTTATGGAACATGGTGGTGGTAGCATCATTTTGTGTGGATGATTATCATCAGCAGGAACAGGGAAGCTGGTAAGGGTTGATGGGAAGATGGATGGAGCCAAATACAGGGAAATCTTAGAATAAAACCTGCTAGAGTCTGCAAAAGACTTGAGACTGGGCGGAGGTTCATCTTACAACAGGTGAATGACCCCAAACATACAACCAGAGCTGCAATTGAATGTTTTAGATCAAACTATATAACTGTCTTAGAATGGCCCAGTCAAAGTTTGGACCTAAATCCAATTGAGAATCTGTGGCAATACTTGAAAATGTTTAATCAGACACTCACACTCAAATTTGACAGAGCTTGAGCTATTTTTCACTCTAGATGTGCAAAGCTGGTAGAGACATCTTCAAAAGATGTTCAGCTGTAATTGCAGTGAAAGATAGTTCTACAAAGTATTGACTTGGGAGGGGGGGCTAAATACAAATGCATGCCTCTTTTCACATATGTATTTGTAAAAAAAAAAAAAAAAAAACTCCATAAACCATTTATAATTTTACTTCTACTTCACAATTATGTGCCACTTTGTGTTGGTCTATCCAAAATCCCAATAAAATACATTTACACTTTTGGTTGTAACATGACAACATTTTGGAAATTTTCAAGTGGTATAAATACTTTTTCAAGGCTCTGTATGCTGGTTAAGAATGATTTCTTATGTAGTATAGGTCTGTAAAATATCTAAAAGAATTATTTGAAGTTGTAGGCAGTTGTGACATTCTAATAAATAGGCATACGTTAAGGTACAGCAAGAGTATGATATAAAGGTGCTGTGCAAATCTTTCTGAATGATTTTCATTTTGCTACTAATAAAAAAAAAAAAAAAAAATCTTCCTTGATGTGCTGTGGTTGGCACTAATTGAACAGCTGAACTAATGACAAAACAGTAAGGATGAAGTACCTGCGCCTGTTCTTAGAGAAAGTTTATAAAGAAATTTTATAGAGAAATTTTCAACTGTAGAGAAATTTTCAACTGTATGAAGAATTTCTTGTACTAGAAGAATAACGATCCACTGATCATTCAGTGATACATGCACTGAATTTGAAAGCTAAGTTAAATGTCATATGACCAGCAAATTTAACACATAATTAATATCTTCAACACATCTATTCCAGGTCTTAAATGAAAACCTGAATTTGTATGATATTATGTCAGGGTCTCTTTAGAAAACAAGTAATTTGGATTTTAATAATATATGTTTACATAGCACGTCTATGTCAATCATAGACATATATATATAATCAATTTTTTATTTATAATTTGTATCAATGCTATGCTTGACCAATATACAATAGCTGATACAAGGTTAACATCTACATCTTAAAAAGGTCAACACAATGTAATGGTAAAATAGTTCAAAAGGCCAATACAGCTGAACTGTAATTTTATAGCTATATACACAGTTGAAATATCTAGGCATGAACTTTCTTACCTGCCAAACATTTGTTTTTTTAATTCTGCTCACTTTTCTGAACAGTATCCTTATTAGACAATAAAGCCAGGCTCTGACACACATTTCTGCAGTTGACATAATACAGGTCAAGGACAGTCTCAGTCTTTCAATGTATAGTAAAGGATCAAGAAGGTATCAGTGCTCAGCAAACTGTGCACTGTGCTAAGCAATAAATCCTGGTTGGTTTGCAGCATTGCCCTTTCCTCTCCCAGATTAAAGCCCAATGTACAGAGAACCCCAGGTTTAGTCTTTTTAAAATAGCAAATGCCTGTATACACAGCAAGCTCATTACCCCTAAGCTATAAAAAGGAAAGGCTGCATTTCAGAACAATCCTATGTCACAAATGAAAATATTTTGATAAAGGGTTAATGAGCAAGCATTTCAACTAATAGTTAATTCAAGTAAAATGTGCTATAAAACACATCCAATTAACTATTTTGCCATGGTGTAGTAGTTCAAACTTACATATTGTTTTAACTAATTAAAAGGCACTGTACATGTTATTATCTTAACAGTTTTGTAACTCATATAGCTACACTGCCACATCAGTTCTGCAGAGAAAGTGCATGAACTGTCATTCCAAACCACAAGAGGATGGAATGACAGTTTGTGCATGAGTTTTTTTTTTTTTGTGTGCTATGACTTGTTCATTAACCACTTTGCCTCTCACACCTGTTCACCCCTATTGACCAGAGCAATTTTTACAACTTTGCTATGGACTTGTTTCTTCGGCAATAACTTTGTCATTACGTAAGATAAGGTAATACATATGTAACGCTGGTATTTTTGCCTTCTAATGTAATGTAATGTGAACTAATGGACAGTATTATAAATTGGTAGTTGGCACCATCTAGTGGCCTAAATGTAGAAGGGACTTTGTTTATTTTCTGTTTGAAGGATATAGAGAAGTGCTGTTACAGGAAGTGACTCATTATTTACATTATACAAGGACTTACCTACCCACAATGCCAAGTAACCTACCCATAAATACTCAGTACTGAACTGCATGCTGGGTAGGATATAAAAAGCCCTACGTGGCCATTTTTTTCTCTGCTGGATGCCTGGCCTGCCTACAAGGATCTGTGAGGAGGTGTTCCAGAGAGCGAGATCTGCAGCAACTGCAGAGCGGAACACCCAGTGACACTGCCTCATACATGTGTGCTTAAGAGAAAGTGTGACCGGATCGGGAAGGATCCAGAGACACCTGACAGAGCCATTTGAGGGTCCCGGTCTTCTTGCAGAACGAAGCAGTGTGATTGTGCTGGTTGGTGGCAGGACTGAGACACAGCGGAGCAGAGGTTTCCAGTTATCCAGCCCTGATGTGGTTAGAGGGCTGTTGCCCACAGTTTATTAATGCACTTTACATACTTGGACTCATACCACAGTGTTGCTGGGACCCGTAGTTCCACAAAAAGAGTTGCATCCAATTAGACTAAAATCAAGCAGGCCTCAAATAACCCTACTAAAACTACCAAAGGACCCCCTATTTCTCATCTTTGGTTATTGGGACCCCGAACTACTGCCATAGTCCCAAAACACAAGATCCAATACCACGGAAAACTCACAAAACCACCCTTCCCACACAGACTGGTCTTTGATTTTTCTGCTCATCACTCGGAGAACCATTTTAAAGAACTGGACTTCATCTCTTTGCCCCGAAATCACCCAAATCAAAAGAGAGCTCCTTACCCTGCTATTCAAGGACCACTTCAAAACAGACTTCAAAAAGGAAATATCTAAAGCCCACTTCTACTCCGTGTGACAACCCTTCATGCTCTCAGCACTCTCTCCAGAAGATGTAGCCAACATTGGCCAATACTCGATCTCATACTATGGAACCCCCCCATAAGCCCAGGGGAGACAGTCTTCTTTGATGAACAACCCACCATCAGCAATCTATAGTCTCCTAAGATCACTCTCTCAAGGCCTCCACTCATCTTTTTCTTTCACCTCCAAACCTCTCTTCTCTTCCATCAGAGTAAAGAAACTTACCACCTACAACTACGCTTGGACAGCTTTGGCGCCCCCCTCCCTTTACCCATATGACAAGAACCAGCTCTTCTCACCTGACCCCCCCCCATATCCATCACCCCCCCCCCCCCCCCCGTTATTCTCTGTTGTTACTCTATTTAGTAATCCTAGGAACATTGTCATTACAATTTAAATATAAGATCCATCCAGTTAATTACTCTCTTGTTGTCTTTTGACACTGCCTCGCTGTAAAATGGTATATATCTATCTTAATAGCTAGTCTACCCTGATTTATTTGTTCAAATCCCATAGAATACAAGTTTTTTTTTTCATTTTTCAATAATCTTTCTGTATTAATGACCATACAATATTGTGACTGTTATTATTTTCAGCTTTGTATTTCTCAACAAACACTTTAAAAAAAAAAAAAAAAGCAGGCCTCAAGTCTATGTCTCACTGAGGCACCAACACTGTATGGTTCAGAGACAAATATACCAGAGGCAGTTATAAGTGTGTCACACCACTGGAACAGTTCAAATCATCAGGTTATATTTTTTCTCTCTTGCCAAAACCCATGGATTACAATACACTGCAGTATGAAAGCTAGCAGAAGACTAAAGGCTGCATCTTTCATTGAGAGGCCTTGTGCATAGTTGCTGTATCAAGGGACTGCACCACACTTCTAGAGGGAGTCATTGAGCAAAGTATACTGCATGGTACTGTCTGTGTTTAATATTGTATTACTGTGCATAGTCAGTGTGCTGGAAGTGGGAAGGTGCCCAGTGTCAGAGCATGGTCATTCTGGGCACTAGTCCCAATTGGAGACGTGCTTGCAGGGGTTAACCAAACAATCCTTTTGTATTAAGGAATTGTGAATATTCATTGCATTGTTACCTTACATTTGTGTGGCAGTGTAGTTAGTGTAATGACTGTTTTTACCAGTTCTAGTAAAATCATGTTGTAGTTAATTACAATTGATGTGCAGAGTTGTTCCTTTCCTCACAGGTGGAGCAACAGATACTCAGGTAATAGTAAAGGTATCTCAATTGTACACTGTTATTGTGGGATTGCCCTTTGTTGCCTAGATTCACACCAACACTGTTTCACAGCTGTGTCAAGTTGGTTGAGCCAATTCACTTGGGGTGGAATAGCAGAGTACAGGCGCATTCAAATATCAGCAGCTCCTTTGGGGGGTCAGTGCTACACATATATGTGTTGCGTTTGATATAATATATACATTTTTTCTATAAGACTGTGATAAAAACTAGTCTGATTGCTATTCTAGCAGAGATCAGGTTTGTCTGAGGATGTTTCTCAAACGAATGCCCGGTGACAATGGGAACTGTTGACAGTTTGGTTGCTAAGGTAAATTAGTTTGTAACCATTGTCAACAAACGGGTAAACAAAAGCCCAAATAAAAAGGAGCAGTAGAGACTGATAGGAGAAGCAACTCATCATGGATTAACACCAGAGCAGGAGGAAGAATCTGTAATAAGCGAAGAAGGTGCCTGGTCTCCAGGAGCAACAGAGATCATGATTACACAGTAACCGGAGGTAAGTAACTTTTAAGTGTATTTCTACTGTTACAGACCCTAAGTTGTTTATTCACTAGGCATTTTGCTTTATTTTTGCTTGTCTTGTAGCAAAATATATAGCTATTTTTTTAAGGACAAAAAAGGTTGTCTTTTTCTAATATTTTCTTGCAGCAAATTTTGTTCTGCAATCCTTAGACAATAAAATTCAACAAAACTAAACAAAACACACTTTTTCTATTTCGACCAGTGTTATTTTAAAAATAAATAGTGTGGCTGCAGGTAAAAAGTGTGCATTTTATTCTGTAATTTGTCCTGTTTAAAATGACACCAAAATTAGTGTATGATTCTGGTAGAAAGCATTGCCAAGTTATTTATTATATTATATATTTATATGTTAAATGTGTAAAAATATTATTTATAAAGAAAAAAAAAAAGAAAAAAATTAATAAAAAGTTTACATATTATTGGGTCATAGAAGGAAAGATACAAAAAAATAGCATGAAAATATGAATTTAATAGAGAAGGGGACTAATACCGTATATACTCGAGTATAGGCCGACCCGAATATAAGCCGAGGCCCCCAATTTACCCCCAAAAAAACTGGCAAACTTATTGACTCGTGTATAAGCCGAGGGTGAGACATGCCTGTCCATCCCTGTGTGTGTGTCCGTCCATCCCTGTGTGTCCGTCCATCCCTGTGTGTCCGTCCATCCCTGTGTGTCCGTCCATCCCTGTGTGTGTGTCCGTCCATCCCTGTGTGTCCGTCCATCCCTGTGTGTCCGTCCATCCATCCCTGTGTGTGTGTGTGTCCATCCATCCATCCATCCCTGTGTGTGTGTGTGTCCATCCATCCATCCATCCCTGTGTGTGTGTGTCTCCATCCATCCATCCATCCCTGTGTGTGTGTGTCTCCATCCATCCATCCCTGTGTGTGTGTGTCTCCATCCATCTATCCATCCCTGTGTGTGTGTGTATCCATCCATCCCTGTGTGTGTGTGTCCGTGTGTCCGTGTGTGTGTGTGTGTGTGTGTGTGTGTGTGTGTGTGTGTGTCCAGCCTACCTGTGTCCCGAGCCTGTGTCCCGTGCCTTGCCTCCTTGCCTCCGTCCCGTGCCTTGCCTCCTTGCCTCTGTCCCGTGCCGTGCCTTGCCTCCGTCCCGTGTCGTGCCTTGCCTCCGTCCCGTCCCGTGCCGTGCCTCCGTCCCGTCCCGTGCCGTGCCTTGCCTTGCCTCCGTCCCGTGCCTTGCCAGGATCGCCGCTCTTCGTCGGCGCCTCGGCGGACATTCTACCATTCAAACGCCGCGCCTCCGCCTCCGCCTTCGCCTGTGATAGGCGGAACACTGAATTTCCCAGCAGCCTGTGTTCCGCCTATCACGGACATCGTCTCATCCTCGTCCGTAGTACGAGGATGAGACGATGTCCGTGATAGGCGGAACACAGGCTGCTGGGAAATTCAGTGTTCCGCCTATCACAGGCGAAGGCGGAGGCGGAGGCGCGGCGTTTGAATGGTAGAATGTCCGCTGTCTGTCTGCTCGACACGCTGATCGAGCAGGCAGACAGCGATGACTCGAGTATAAGCCGAGGGGGGCACTTTCAGCCTCAAAAAAGAGGCTGAAAATCTCGGCTTATACTCGAGTATATACGGTAAGTTAAACAGGGCTGATCAGTGCAACCAATGTGTTAATAAGGGGTTAAACATAGGAGCATTTTATTAAAAGAAAAACTTGTTGGGTTACTTTAACTGACAATGGGGCTGATTTACAAACGATTTTCGATGCGCAACGGCCGTTTTCGTATTCACAAAGCATTTGCGCCTGTAACAGCGCAATTCCCCATTTACTATCATGTTGCCGCCACACGGGAGGCAGCAATCAGTGCGCCGCTATAGACATGGCGCACACATTATTCAACTCAGAATTAAAAGAAGGTGGAAGTGCCAATATTATGGGGGGTGATGTGAGGAAGTATAGTTATAACTGTCCAAGTAACAAATATGCCCAAAATAGAATGGAAAAGTAACTTTCTCTGAACAAGCCTGCTGTGCCTGCAAATACACTTGGAACTGCGTGAGGTCAAGTTATGCACTGCGAATGCGAAAGCGGCATTTGCGCACGTTCAAGTGCTTTGGTTCAGTGCGTCGGCAAAATCTTAGTAAATGTCAAGCCATGTAGATGCATTTGCATAAGTTGAATGGGTGCACCTCTCAACTTTTTAAGAAAAAAAAAAAAATGCGTGGGGGTCCCCTGAAATTCCATACCAGGCCCTTCAGGTCTGGTATGGATATTAAGGGGAACCCCGTGCCAAAAAAAGCATGGAGGTCCCCCTCAAAATCCATACCAGACCCTTATTTGAGCACGCAACCTGGGGGGCAAACTGTACCAGGCCACATACCCTCAACATTGGGAGGATGCTTTGGGGGTCTGTGACCCCTCAAAGCACCTTGTCCCCATGTTGATGAGGACTAGGGCCTCATCTCCACGACCCTGGCCCCAAAGCACCCTCCCAATGTTGAGGGCATGTGGCATGGTACGGTTCAGGAAGGGGGGAGGCGCTCTCTCGCCCCCTCTTTTGCTGTAGCCTGCCAGGTTGTGTGCTCGGATAAGGGTCTGCTATGGATTTTGAGGGGACCCCCATGCCATTTTTTATCCCCTTAATATCCATACCAGACCTGAAGGGCCTGGTATACTCTTGGAGGGGAACCCATGCCGTTTGGGTTCACCCCTGGGGGTGACAAAGTCATGTTGTAAGTCACCCCAAGTCGTGCTGCGATTCATTCTCAAGTCATGTCCAAGTTGTCTCCCAAAGTCGTGCTTGAAGTCGTTTTGGCCCTGTGTGAATGGACTGTTAATGATACGGTGTACGCTATTATCGATGGCATATCATTGCATGCGCCGGCATATTATCTGTTGCGCTTATGCGTGCGCTGGTTCACACGCTCAATTAATAATTTATCTGGTGCACAAATTAAGGTATGAACTGGCGCAGCGCATTCATGTTAATAAATTACCCACATTATCTGCAGATCAAAGTTCACTTTGATCTGCAGATGAATGAACACAGTAGATAATGTTATATTTGTTATGTTACTTTATGGTGTCCGTTTATGAAACAGTGAAATCTATTTACTGCTTCATTCTTCAGCATTTAAAGAGGAGATCTTTCTCCTCTGTGTGCCTGTTTATAAAGCAGAGTAGATCGCTTTACCTTTGGAGGAGTAAAGTGATCTACAAACGCTTTCAACAGAGGAGAACAGCCCCTGATACTGGAATCTCATGAAATTTTACAGTACCAGAAATTCACAGAAACATCAAGATGTCAGTGTATTAAGCAGTGATAAAGTATCACTGCTCAATACACTGACAGATGGCGTGGTTATTGTTAAAAAAAAATGAGTCCCTCCACACACACACGTATATATATGTACACACATAAATATGACAGGGGGACATGGTTACAGTGTTGGGGGGTCTGAGGAAGGTATAAGGAAGTTAAAAATCTTCCTCTTTCCCCCTCAGATCCCAAGATTCTCTCTTCACTCCCCGATTCTCCACCTCTGAGCTGGTGAATCAGGGAGGGTCTCACTGTGCCCTATAAAAAGCAGCCACTGCGCCCATCAAATGCAGCCTCTGTGCCCATCATATGCAGCCCCTGTGCCCATATGTGCTGGGGGCACTTGGGGGGCAGATATGTGCTGGGGAGGGCGCTTTGTGAAAGAAAAGGGCCAGTGCAAGGGGGAGGGGTGGGGTAGGATATGTGCTGGAGGGGTCCTTTGGGAAGGAAGAGAGATGTGCAAGGAGGAGAGGTTGCCACATTTCAAATCCAATCCACACTTCTAGCATAGCTTCCTCCCGCCAAAACCCCCAGCACATATCCTACTAATCCCTCGATCACTCCACATATTTTCTACCCTGTCCTCCTTTCCAGCCGCTCTCTCCCTATCCCTCCTCCATCTACAGAACCTAATAAAAACTTTCTACAGACTGGATAGCAGTGTGTTCCTGCACCCCTCCCCTCGGTTTTGTGTACAAAATGGAGGAGGAGGAGGGGAGGAGCTTTGATACACTGACACTCTGCTCTGCTGAACAAAGCTGCTGTCAAGGAGAGGGGAGACATGTCACTCTTGGTGCAGTCCACGTGAGTGATGTGTCCAGGTCTGGGGCAGAAGTAAACCCGAACACATCATTCAAAAACCGGACTGTCCAGGAGAAAATCGTACAGGTGGCAACCCCATCCTCTATGTGGGTGACAGAATTTTGACCCTTTACTCATATAATTACGTTGGGTACAACTTACCGTATATACTCGAGTATAAGCCGAGATTTTCAGCCTCTTTTTTGAGGCTGAAAGTGCCCCCCTCGGCTTATACTCGAGTCATCGCTGTCTGCCCGCTCGATCAGCGTGTCGAGCAGACAGACAGCGGCCATTCTATTCAAAAGCCGCGCCTCCGGCTCCGCCTTCGCCTGTGATAGGCGGAACACTGAATTTCCCAGCAGCCTGTGTTCCGCCTATCACGGACATCGTATCATCCTCGTACTACGGACGAGGATGATACGACGTCTGTGATAGGCGGAACACAGGCTGCTGGGAAATTCAGTGTTCCGCCTATCACAGGCGAAGGCGGCGGCGCAGCTTTTGAACTTTACAATGGCCGCCGACGAAGAGGGCACGGGACGGAGGCAAGGGAAGGCACGGCACGGGACGGGACGGGACGGCGGCGGCAAGGCACGGCACGACACGGGACGGATGCAAGGAGGCAAGTCACGGCACGGGACGGAGGCAAGGAGGCAAGGCACGGGACGGAGGCTCGGGACAAAGGTAGGCTGGACACACACACACACACACACACACACACACACACACACACACACACACACACACACACACACACACACACACGGATGGAGACACACACAGGGATGGATGGATGGATGGATGGAGACACACACACACACAGGGATGGATGGATGGATGGATGGAGACACACACACAGGGATGGATGGATGGATGGAGACACACACACACAGGGATGGATGGATGGATGGACACACACACACACAGGGATGGATGGACGGACACACAGGGATGGACGGACACACAGGGATGGACGGACACACAGGGATGGACGGACACACAGGGATGGACGGACACACACACAGGGATGGACAGGCATGTCTCACCCTCGGCTTATACACGAGTCAATAAGTTTGCCAGTTTTTTTGGGGGTAAATTGGGGGCCTCGGCTTATATTCGGGTCGGCCTATACTCGAGTATATACGGTATACAAGAAAATGCAAGATCTTGTTATCAATGTTTATATATACAGTACCTGTGAAACATGCATGTTATTCAGATGATGTTCCAGCCTAAAGAAGGGCATTCTGTACAGCAATCCCTGTTTGTGTAATATATATATATATATATATATATATATATATATATATATATATATATATATACATATACACATATATATATTTATATGCCTGAATTTATGGGAGGAGCCCGGGGGGTATTTAAGCAGCTTACTCGCTCATGCTCTTTGATGGTTCAGTGCACGATACTACACGTCACTGGGCTACTACAAGTCTTCCCAGCTCAGCTCATGTTCATTAGTCTGTGCATTTAATTGCAAGTGCATTGCAGCTTCTCCATTTGTGGTCTTCGTCAGCGGTTCCTACTCAATGTCGTAGGTAGTATTCAAAGCTTTTCGTATCATGTGCAATCTTGCAATTCGTTAGGCTTCTTCGCCTGCATCCCTTTTGTAAAAAAACTGCCTCCGAGTTGTTGCTCATGTCCCGACATCATTCAGCACAGGCGTAGTACATTCATAAGTTCCTTCTGCCAAACATACGATTCATCTTTAAAACCAAGCCTTAGCCCCTGTACATACGGTCGGAGATTTCGACAACCAAATCCGTCGGATCTTGTCCGAAACTGTTGCATACACACGGTCGGACTAAGTTGTCGAAAAATCAGATCTTTCAGAACGTGATGACGTAATTTCGTTACGATGGGACTACATTCAGGCTAGTAGCCAATAGCTTTGATGTAGGAATTTGATCTGAGCATGCGTGGCACTTTGTCCGATCAAAATTCTCTACACATGATCGGAGTATGTCCGATCGAACCAGTTGGTCGGAAAATATTTCCAACAAGTCGGAAAATTGGGTCCGACGGAAACATTCCGATGCATACCACACACAGTCGGATTATCCGACAAACCGGTCCGATAGGACACATTCCGTCGGAATCTCTGACCGTGTGTACAAGGGCTTAGAGCTGCTGTCGGTCATTGTCCTATTATCATTATCATTACCATTATCACTCGCCATAGGCTTCACTGGTTATAAGATTCATTATCCATGGTGTTGCCATCTCATCCATTTGCAGATGAGCATGTATTGTTTGTATGGGTTCTGTGGCTGATTGAGGTGGTAATTAGACCCACTTGGTAATTGTATGGAGTAGTGCTGTGCTATATAAGAAAGGGGAAGGAAGGCAGGGAAGGAGAGGTGGTGAGGTTGGAAAGGGGAGAGTGTGGAGGTAGGAAATTGAGGCTATTTCATATCAAGTAGACACAAAGAAGTGTAAAAATAAATCATGTGAGTGTGATATTACAGCATTCAAATTACAATTTATCTGTATACAAAGACTACTTCTGGTGCAAAATGCTTAAATAAATTAAATGTCTAATAAAGATAAAAAAAAACATCAGGTGGAAAAATTAATGACTCAACAAAAATTGTCCATGTAGGCTACTGCCATATAAAGTGCAACAATGTGGTGATCCAAAAAAAAAAAAACAACACACATAAAGTGCAAGTGCCAGTACTGATAATGCCCATGCAAACACTGCAAACAATGTGCAAACTTCACAATAAATGCAATGCAGAGAGACCTATCCATCAAGAATTATCGAAGAAGCAAGATACCCAAGAAGAACCCCAGAAAGAAGAGAGGATGTAGAGGAGTCAAGAGAGCACAAAAGAAAAAGAGAATAAGAGGAGAAGGAATTTTTAATCTTAGTGGCAAACCACTCACCCATGAAGAAATTGTAACATTAGATAAACGCCTAAAATACGCCCCCATGAAACATTTTGATAAATTCCAAAGTATATAGGGATACAAAAATAAGTGAGGAAATTGAATATCAAAAAATATATCTCCAGCAATCCTTGCCGATCTAAAACAATAAGTTATAATGACGAAATTGCACATAGCACTTTAAAAACGAACAAATCCATCTTCAATCCCCCAGTGAAAGACAATAAACACATTGAAGTGTTCAAAAGAATTGTGACAGATGAACTTAAAGAACTCAAAATAAAGAAGAAGGAAAAACCTAAAACATATGAAGCAAAAAAAAGGAAGGATCTCGTAATCCGCCCAGCAGATAAAGGTGAGGGGGGAATAGTGGTCCTCTCCAAGGAACAATATAACAGAAGTATGGACCTTCTCTTACAAAATGAGCAACCTCCTGAGCAACACTATGTTCAAGTGTAGAAAAGCACTTGAACAAGTTGTCCATCTTCGTTTAAAAAGAAACATTTTGAATAAAAAAGAAGCAAAGTATCTTGTACCAGAATCACGTCGGACTCCCATTATCTACTCGCTTCCGAAGATTGATAAAGATCGAAACAACCCACCACCAAGACCAATAGTCAATGGAATAGATTCATTAACAGTACAAATGGGGCAGTACATCGACTACTATTTACAACCAGTGGTCCAGAAAACACAGGCATACTAGAGGGACACAAAACAAATGTTACAAATATTGGATGATATTCCTAGGAGTGAACAACCCTGGTGGTTGGCCACAGCTGACGTATCCTCCTTATATACTGTGATCCTACACCACCAGGCATGTGAGTCAGTCAAATGGGGCTTGACGAAATACATGTCCCTTCCATGTAGTCAGAGAAAATACCTTGTTAAATGTCTTGACTTCTGTTTAAAGAATAGCTATTTCTGGTACAATCAAAACTATTATTTTCAGAAAACAGGTATTGCGATGGGAGAAAAATGTGCTCCCAGTGTGGCAGGCCTCTTCATGGCACAAAGGGAGGAGGAAAAAGTATTTTCCAATATCCTAGAACAGTGATGGCGAACCTTGGCACCCCAGATGTTTTGGAACTACATTTCCCATGATGCTCAACTACACTGCAGAGTGCATGAGCATCATGGGAAATGTAGTTCCAAAACATCTGGGGTGCCAAGGTTCGCCATCACTGTCCTAGAAGGTCTCCACATATACAGAAGATACATTGATGATATTGTTATATTATGGAGAGGAGACAAGGAATTCCTCACATATTTTTTAGAAGGATTGAATATCAATGACAGAAATATCCAACCTGGGAAATAAGTGACAAAAAAAATTACCTTTTTAGATCTTGAGATCTTACAGGAAGATAATATACTCTCCTCCATAACACACTTCAAAAATGTAGACAGAAATAGCTATTTACCATTAGAAAGCTGCCACCATAAGAACTGGGTATATAATATACCAAAAGGACAACTCATGCATTTAAGGAGAAATTGTACCCATGCAGACTCGTATAAAACACAAGCAGACACTATAAAGTTGAAATTCTTAGAGAAAGGATACGATAATGAATACATTAATAAGAAAATCACAGAAGTCGCAGATATGGATCGGAAAGAACTAATAAAAGACAAACCTAAATGAGAGTTTTCAAGTGATTTAGTACCCATCATTCTTGAGTTCAATGCCCAATATAAACAAATTGAAAAAATTATCAAACGGAATTGGAACATCCTTTTGGCTGACAGACAATTGCAGCATATTATTCCCTCAGATCCTACATTTATTTATAGAAGAGCCCCTACTATCCGAGATAAAATAGTAAAAAATATCCCAGATCCTCCAAAAAGAGGCCTTACATTTTTTACCAGGAAAGGTTTTTTTCCTTGCAAATGCTGTTATGCCTGCATAAGAACAAAACGTTTGAATGGAAAGAAAAAAGACTTTGTTTCAACGAGTACAGGGAATGCATACGTAATTAAAGAATTTATTTGTTGCAATACGGAGAGGGCAGTTTATGCTCTGGAGTGCAGTTGTGGCCTTCAATATATAGGCCGCACGAAGAGACCTCTGAGAATCCAAATAAAGGAACATGTAAAGAACATTTTAAAAGGCTTTGATAAACACAGCGCATCTAGGCACTTTGCCAATTTCCACAACTAGGGATGAGCTTCGAGTTCGAGTCGAACTCATGTTCGACTTGAACATTGCCTGTTCGGCGAACAGTGAACAATTTGGGGTGTTTGTGGTAAATTCGAAAAAGCGGGGAACACCCTGTACAAGTCTATGGGAGAAATCTAAAGTGCTAATTTTAAAGGCTAATATGCAAGTTATTGTCCTAAAAAGTGTTTGGGGACCTGGGTCCTGCCCCACGGGACATGGATCAATGCAAAAAAAGTTTTAAAAACTGCAGTTTTTTCGGGATCAGTGATTTTAATAATGATTAAAGTGAAACAATAAAAGTATAATATTCCTTTAAATTTCGTACCTGGGGGTGTCTATAGTGTGCCTGTGAAGGGGCGCATGTTTCCCGTGCTTAGAACTGTCCCTGCACAAAGTGTCATTTCTGCAGGAAAAAAAGTCTTTTAAAATCACTCGCGGCTATAATGAATTGTCATTGATAAAGAAAAAAAGAAAAAAAGAGTGGGGTTCCGCGTCAAATAAAAAAAAAAAAAAAAAAAAAAATTGACATGGGGTCCTTTATCCAAGCAGGCAACCTGGCAGGCCACAGGAAAAGAGGGGGAGACAAGAGAGCACCCCCCCTCCTGAACCATACCAGGCCACATCCCCTCAACATTGGGAGGATGCTTTGGGGGTCTGTGACCCCTCAAAGCACCATGTCCCCATGATGATGGGGACAAGGGCCTCATCCCCACAACCCTTGCCGGTGGTTGTGGGGGTCTGCGGGCGGGGGGCTTATCAGAATCTGGAAGCCCCCTTTAACAAGGGGACCCCCAGATCCTGGCCCCCCCTGTTTGAAATGGTAAGGGGGTAAAAAAGTACCCCTACCATTTCACAAAGAAAGTGTAAAAAATAGTTAAATAAAATAAACACACTTTTGAAAAATTCCTTTATTAAAAATAAAAAAATTCCAGCGGTGGTAATCCACTCTTGCTATCCAGCGACGGATGATCATCTCTCGATGGCTGATCTGATCCAGCGACGGGTGATCTCTCCCTCCAGCTCAGCACAGCGCAGTCCATCCATGCATCCTCTGTCTCCACTGTCGGAGACACTGCGGGATGCCGGCACCTGATGTTTCTTATATTAGGAGGGCGGGGCCACCCGTCACCTGACCCTGCCCCCTCTGATGCTAGTGGGGGAAACCGGGCTTCACCAACGACGTATGGGTGACCCCGCCCCCTCTGATGTAATGCAGGTTTCCGTTACATCAGAGGGGGCGGGGTCACCCATACGTCATTGGGGAAGCCCGGCTTCCCTCACTAGCGTCAGAGGGGGTGGGGTCAGGTGACGGGTGGCCCCGCCCTACTCATATAAGAAACGTAGGCGCCGGCCTCCAGCAGTGTCTCCGACTGTGGAGACAGAGGATGCATGGATGGACTGCTCTGGACTGAGAAATCACCCGTCGCTGGATCAGATCAGCCATCGCTGGACCCCGGAGAGATGATCATCCATCGCTGGATAGCAAAAGTGGATTACCACCGCTGGAATGTTTTTTTATTTTTTTTATTTTTAATAAAGGAATTTTTCAAAAGTGTGTTTGTCTTATTTAACTATTTTTTACACTTTCTTTGTGAAATGGTAGGGGTACTTTTTTACCCCCTTACCATTTCAAACAGGGGGGGCCAGGATCTGGGGGTCCCCTTGTTAAAGGGGGCTTCCAGATTCTGATAAGCCCCCCACCTACAGACCCCCACAACCACCGGCCAGGGTTGTGGGGATGAGGCCCTTGTCCCCATCAACATGGGGACATGGTGCTTTGAGGGGTCACAGACCCCCAAAGCATCCTCCCAATGTTGAGGGCATGTGGCCTGATACGGTTCAGGAGGGGGGGCCCCTCTCTCGTCCCCCCTCTTTTCCTGTGGCCTGCCAGGTTGCATGCTCGGATAAAGGGTCTGGTATTGATTTTTAGGGGGACACAATTTTTTTTTTAATTTGACGCGGAGTTCCCCTTAATATCCATACCAGACCTGAATGGCCTGGTAATTGAATTTGGGGGAACCCCACGCTTTTTTTTTTTATCAATGACTTTCAATGAGTGTTCTCTGTATTACGGGAGCCGACAATTCATTATAGCCGCAAGTGATTTTAAAGGACTTTTTCTTCTGCAGAAATTACACTTTGTGCAGGGACAGTTCTAAGCACAGGAAACATGCGCCCCTTCACAGGCATACTATAGACACCCCCCAGGTATGAAATTTAAAGCAATATTACTTATTTTTGCATTGATCCATGTCCCCTGGGGCAGGACCCAGGTCCCCAAACACTTTTTAGGACAGTAACTTGCATAGTAGCCTTTAAAATTAGCACTTTAGATTTTGAACGTTCGAGTCCCATAGACTTTAATAGGGTTCTAAAGTTCACACGACGTTTAGGTCTGTTCGCAGGTTCCGGTGTGAACCGAACAGGGTGGTATTCGGCTCATCCTTATCCACAACAAAGACCCCTCCCAGCTAAAATTTTGGGCTATAGAACCCTATGTAAAACACTGGCGTGGAGGTCGCAAAGTGAGAACGCTCAGTCAACTCGAATCTAAATGGATTTTTACGTTAAATACTCTTGCACCTTGAGGCCTCAACATAGACTTTGACTTAAACTGTTTTATTAACGATTTTTAATTCCAGTGCCTAGCCTTTTCTGATGATCTCCTGCTTGTAGCCACTCATCTCCTCTAAATAGCCTCAGGGTCCACCAATTATGCCAAATACAGGTTCTTTTATATCATTTTTTAATAATTTTTAATATATTTTTATTTTTTATATTTTTGTTTTATCAGTACTATCTTTAAATAATGTAAAACTAATCTTTGCTTACTAGCTTCTCTGCGTCTATGGTAATTCGATGTCTATATGTACACATCACTTCCGAAATCTTATTTTTATATTTAAATTCATTTTTTACTGTGTACATCTATATGGGGTGACTAGAACATAATTCATTATCTATCCCCATTGGATATATATATCCGGCTCAAGATTATATATATATATATATATATATATATATATATATATATATATTAGCATTGTTTTGAGTTTTTTCCTTTTCTTTTTTTTCAATTTTTTTTCCTTTTTTTGCTTTGTTCTATATGGTGATATGTACTCTATTACCACTCATACATATTTAACCATCGGATGCTTTCTGTTTTATATTTTTAAACAAAACATCCCCTGTTTTTCCTGCCTAATATGTGGGGAGAATATTGCCATTAACATACTTCCGGTGTCATGAACGCCTTGTCTGTACGTTCGGGAGTCTATTTCCCTCCAATAATCACCAAAAAACGGCCGCCAATGAGCTTACGGTGACACAAAACCCAAAAAATGGCTGTGATTCTATTTCCAACGATCGGAACTTCAACAAAATGGCCGCCACATATACTTTACATAGGCATATAAAGGACACTACCACCATCTCTGTTTATTCCCTGATGAAGTCACGTGACTGTGACGAACATGCGTCAGAAAACGAGATACCAGAAGTGACATATATGAGCTCGCTGCTTGTTTCTGTTTTTGCTCAGTTACCTATTATTAAATGTGAGTACCCTCTTACTATGCTGTAATAATAAAAGTTTTAAACTACACTATCAAGCATCCCTCTTGCCCTGTTTATGAGGTCCATCCACTACAGTGATGATAAAAGAGACCCTATATTCGCTCCAAGTGTACCTAAAGATGACCAGATATTAGTGAAACCGTTTTGGGTACGCCCTGCCTGGGGAGACACACAAGGGTTCCAAAACCTACGTTTATGCTGTAACCTTACAGCAGTATGGTAAGGGGACATCCATCCACTTAACGAATGGAGAAAAGGAAAAGAGAATCACTCCCCCCTCTACTATTGCACTACCTAGGAGCACTAGCACTTTATTTGGGATATCTTTGGTCATTTGAAGCCTGCACAGTTTTTTTGTATCATTTGCATGGACACTTTTAGCATTGCATTTATTGCGAAGTTTGCACATTGTTTGCAGTGTTTGCACGGACATTATCAGTACTGGCACTTGCACTTTATATGTGTTTTTTTTTGGATCACCACATTGTTGCACTTTATATGGCAGTAGCCTACATGGACAATTTTTGTTGAGTCGTTAATGAATTTTTCTAACTGATTTTTTTTTTAATCTTTATTAGACATTTTGCATGAATATCCATTTACATATTTTGCATTTAATTTATTTAAGCATTTTGCACCAGAAGTAGTCTTTGTATACAGATAGATTGGGATTTGAATGCTGTAATATCACACTCACGTGATTTATTTTTACACTTCTTTGCGTCTACTTGATATGAAATAGCCTCAATTTCCTACCTCCACACTCTCCCCTTTCCAACCTCATCACCTCCCCTTCCCTGCCCTTTCTTATATAGCGCAGCACTACTCCATTCAAATATTTCTTTTGTTTGGGTTTGAATAACCCCTTTCAGTGCATGCAGCAATATTCCCCCTCACCTATCTAATTGTCTGGTGCAGAGATACCCTTATCTAATTCTATACCCACCTGGTGCCTTGTCTGCCCTGGATTAGCCTGGGGGGCTGGGTGGTTAGTATGTGTTCGGTTTCAGAGCAAGGGGTGGCATACACTCTACAACTAATTCGTAACACATTAATTTAATACTCCATACTACCAATTCAAATCAGATTCAGTTCATAAATTTTACATTTCATACATTTTACATTTCAGGTGTATACTGTTCAGGAGGCACGCAACACCCACTCTCTTTCGGTGTGTTGCACAACCGCTCCAGTCATATGCAAACCCAGACACACAGCCATTGTCGCAGGTAGGATTTGTTACTGTGCTTATGTCAAAATTGGTGGGCACTCGCGGTGTCGCCTTTACCATGTGTTTGTTTCCCGCAGTGGAACTTACAAAATATTCATACGCACTTCTCGTGTTATATTTTCTACACCAAACCTTGTTGTTTTGCCTCATGCATGGCATCACGCCACACGATATGTTGCACTCCAGCCACAGTCCACTGCGAACTCACTTGCATGGCCCACTGTCACAAGTAAGATTTGTTACCACATTCTTTATGTTCTATCAATTCGTCTCCCATATCATTCATTAGTTGCCCCTTTGGAACCTACGAATCAAAGGGATGTTGTCCTCATCCCTTATACTGCTCATTTAAGGGTACGGTAAGGCGCCAAACAAACCTGGTGTTTCTATCCTTTTCTCAGTAACCCAATTCTCATTTGTTGAGACCCTTGCAGCCATGCAAAACCATCTCAGAAGCCTGTCACTATTGTTGAGACCATTGCAAAATGCAATATCGTCTCAGCTACCCCTCAAAAAATAAATAAAAATAATAATAAACTTTTACCATTGCACAACCTTGGTCCAGCAACCTGACACCTGTTGAGACCCTTGTAACCATGCAAAATTGCCTCAGCAGCCCGGCACCCTTGTTAAGACCCTTGCAAAACACATCATCTCAGCAGAATTCTCACTCATCAAAAAATAAACAAATAAATAAATACCCCCTTTGTCACCACACAATCTCGGCCCAGCAACCTGACCCTTGCAACCATGCAAAATCATCTCAGCAGCCTGACACCCTTGTTGAGACCCTTGCAAATGCAATACAGTCTCAGCAGCCCCATACTCATCGAGACCCTTGCAACCATGCAATACTGTCTCAAGCAAACTCCCACCAATCAAGACCTATGTGACCACCCAGTCCCAGTCCCAGCAACCTGACATTCACAAATCGTCTTAGGCCTCATGCACACTGCTGCTGGTAAACAGACATTTTAGGAGCAGTTGGGCATTTTTTTTTCAGCTGATCCTGAACTCTCCTCTATGTTATCTTATCAATACATGTACATAGGTTCATTTATAGTCGTTTCTAGGCAGTTCAGATGGATTTTCAGAGGCATTTGAAATGCCAAATGCCTGTAACAGCTTGTAAATGCTGCTGAATGTTGTAAATCGTGTTTAGAAGTGTCTCATTTACAGTTGTTTTCATTTAAAAAAAAAAAAATCAGGCAATATTGTCTTGATGCTCATTTGAGACTCTTGCAAAATGCAATATCATCTCAGCAACCTCACACTCGTCTAGACCTTTGCGACCACGCTATCTTATCCCAGCAACCTGACACACGTTCAGAGACTTGCAGCCATACAAAATCATCTCAGCAGCCTGACACTCATATGGGACCTTTGCAACCAGGCAATTTCATCATAAAAAAAATAATAAAAAAAACTCATACTCATCGAGACCCTTTCAATCATGCAATTTCGTCTCAGCAGCCTGACACTCACTGAGACCCTTGCAACCATGCAATTATGGCTCAGCAAAACTGACTGAGACCCTTGCAACCACGCAATGTCATCTCAAAAAAACAAACCGTCATACTCATCAAGACCCCTGCAACCATGAAATATCACCCCAGAAACCTGACACTACCTGACAACCTTGCAACCACGCAATATCGTCTCCAGTTGTATAAAACACTTTGCGGCACGTACCTACATGCAAACTCGCATACAAACTAACTTGCAAACACACCTCAGTGACAAACAATCAGCCACACAAACACTCAGCGACACCCAGCTGGCCATTCATCTCCAGTGGCACACGGGCCGCTCATCTTTTCTCAGTCTTTCTCCCTGAGGTTAGTTCAGATTTCCATCCAGCACCAGGTTGTACTTTATCTCCACAGATAAAAATAAATAAATAGACTTCCGGTTCCGGCGCCACATGAGGAGGAGGTAAGCGGACTCTGCTCCCGCCGCATACCCCCTGAAAACCCGCTATAAAGCAGCGAATAGCCTCGGGGACCCCCCCTGTTCTTTGGGGAAGGTGCAGAGCCGTGGATGGACCGCTTTGTGGAGCGGTCCGGGAACCGATCGCTGGCCGCAGCGATGCCCGCGCCGGCGGACACGGCCGCGTCCTTAGGCAATATGGCGCCGATACAAGGCCTTGCTGAGCCATCGCTCGTTCCATCCCTGCTCTCTGGCGCGGAGGCGCCTCATACGGCGGACATAGCCCAGGCAGTTGTGGCTTTATTAACCCCTACCTTAACTGCATCTATAGACTCTGCTATCCAAAAGGCCATGGAACACTACAGAAACGAATTGCAGGCCCAGTCACAGCGCTTAACACAGGCAGAGGAAAGGATCTCCCTCATGGAAGATGACACCACTGCTCAAGCTGCTGCTCTAGCTCGCCTCACACGTACCACCAGAGATCTGTGGATCAAATTGGATGATTTTGAGAACAGAGCAAGAAGGAACAACCTGAGAATAGTGGGTTTGCCTGAATCAGTCACTGCGGGACAGCTCATGGACCTCTGCATGGTTACTATCCCGGCTGGACTAGGCCTCACTACCCCCTGTGTGGTGGAACGAGCACACCGCCTGGGACAGCTCTCTGAACAGCGCAGCAAGCCTAGAGCGGTCATAGCTAGATACCTGAACTATGCAGACAAGCACGCTATCCTGCAAAAGTTTCGCTCTCAACGCACCCTCACGATTGACGGCGTTAATCTACTTTTATTTGCTGATTATTCTGCTGAAGTTATGCGATTGCGTAAAGAATTTTCACCGATCTGTGCCTCTCTCTTTAAGAACCATATTAAGTTTACTTTGGCCTATCCTGCAATACTACATGTTACTCTTCCTAATGGCACTCGCCGCACCTTCAATACACCTTCTGAGGCGGAACGTTTCACCAATTACCCAGCAGACATGGATACCACACGTGACCCTTTGATGGAGAGTCCAACTGCTGACCCTGCCACGGCCCCCCAGGCCACTACTGCTAACCAGCTAAGCCCCTCCAAACCACCTTACAAAAGGATTCGCTCCACTAATCAGCACCCACGCTCTGAGATCCGCTGACTCGGTCCTTGGAATCCTCCTGGCACTGCGCCCGGATAAGGGTACTGTTTAGAGTGTTTCTCACTTGTTGGTAGTCACAGCTACTACTCTAGCTGTGAGGTCCTCTGTAAGTTGGTTACCTATGATGGTGCCTGTGCACGATTACTTTGTTTGATATGTTATGTTCCACATTTATTGGTTTTTCACTGGGTCTATTGCCCATTTTTTATTTTTAGCACTTACTTCTATTATACTGTTTAGACGTGTCAGCCGGCCTATTTCACCTTCCTGATTGGTTGTCCCATTCTTCATATACAGCAAACAGGCTGTACCTTTACAACTTTGGGATTGACCCCCCTTCCCTAACCCCCAAACCTTCCCCCACCCCCAACCCGAGATGCTGCTGATTATTCTCGCCCTTCCCTTATCCTTCCCCCTACCCTCGTCCCCCCCCGGGGAACATTATCGGCCTATCCCAGGGGGCTACTGCGCCCACTGGGAGCCGACTACCATAGATGCAACCCATGTGGAAAAAGGTGAAGTGGGCTACGGCTACTCTATGGTGGATACACCTATTATGTTTGGTTACTTTTCATATTGTATGGATCTGTTCACTTTTCCCTGTCTTTTTCTTATCCCATTCCTTTCTCTATCCTGCTACGGCTTATCTTTTCTCTCTCCCTTATACCTCTCCACAAACACCCCTGGGGGTCTCCATATATATGCGCACTCCTGGGATAGATTTGGTCTGTCTCACTGTTAATTTACATTCTCCTCATCTTGATACTACCTCACCTCAAGGCCCCTATGGCTGATGCCTTTAAAGACCGACTGAATGTAGTTTCTTGGAATGTTAAAGGCTTACGTTCACCCTCCAAACGCATGAAAATCCTCCGTCATCTGAAGCGATTAAAGACAGATGTGGCGCTCTTACAAGAGACACACCTGACTGACGGAGATTTTTCACGCCTTCGTAAACTGTGGGTTGGCGAAGTATTGGGTTCCCCGGCTGTGGGTCGCAAAGCGGGGGTGATTATTCTGCTTCATAAACAGCTGCAGTACACCACTCGTAATGTACGGGTGGACTCGGGGGGTCGTATGCTCACTTTGCACCTGACACTAGCTTCTAAAGACATTGCTATAACTAATGTATATGCGCCCAACTCCCCAGACTTGTCGTTTTTCGGTGAATTAGGAACTTGGATCTCCCAGGTGTCAGAGACACACCACCTGATAGGAGGGGACTTTAACTCAGTTATGAGTCCCTCTGAGGACAGGACACACACTAACCCCCGCGGGCCTACGCCTTTAACTCAAACTAGTAATGACACCACCCCCCTGGACCGTACGTTCTCGTCACAGAAGTTCCCTGATGTGTGGAGATTGTCCCATCCAACGGAGCGTGAATTCACGTTCTATTCACACCCGCACAAGACGTTCTCACGACTTGACTATGTCTTTGTGTCCCCTGCACTCTTGCCGCTGGTGAGGGATTCTGACATCAAGGACATGGCCATTTCCGATCATAGCCCTGTTACGGTTAGCTTGTTGAATGGTAAGCCTTCCTCTTCCTCGCCCATATGGCGTTTCCCCTCCTATCTGGCAAATAATGAGGACTTTAAACACATGTTACTCACTAGTTGGACCGAGTATACAGAGACAAATGGGGAACATATCGCCACCCCAAATCTTTTCTGGGAGGCGGGTAAAGCCTTCCTCCGAGGCAAGATTATGGCTTATGTGACACAATACAAGAGACACTCAAAGCAAAACTATATTCAAGCTAGCGAAAAACTTCGCTCCATGCACCTTGAGCTCCAACATAATCGCACACAGGCTACTGTCAGGTCATGGCAGCTAGCCAAGCAAGACTTTGATCTCTGGGCGGAAAGGCAGGAGCAGATTGCCTCCTCCTATCTGTCCATGCGCCTCCACAAGTATGGCAATAAGGCGGGTAAGCTGTTAGCCAGGCTCTGTTCAGGCTTTAAAAGACCGACCCATATCCATGCTTTGAAACACCCTGACGGATCAGTTGCTACCTCCTCTAAATTGATCAGCCAACTACTAACTGATTATTATTCCTCCTTATATGCAGAGGACCCCATCGACCACTCCGTCGCTGACCAGGTGCTCTCGAGGGTGAATCTGCCACAATTGACTGGACCTCAATTAGAAGCCATAAATGCTCCTGTTACCCTGGAGGACATTAGAGCTACAATAAAATTGATGCCCCCTTCCAAAGCACCTGGACCCGATGGATACTCGGCTGAATTTTATAAACTTACCCGTGACTTTATACCGGCCACTTTATCTAAAGTTTTTACGGCACTATGGGATGGTGGTTCTTACCCCCCTACGGGTTCCCAGGCCTACATCAAGCTAATACCCAAACCGGGTAAAGACCCCTTATGCCCAGGTTCGTATAGGCCCATTTCTCTTATCAATGTAGATGTTAAAATAATGTCCAAAATTATAGCTTCACGGTTAGCTACCATCCTTCCTACACTCCTCCACCAGGCCCAATCAGGGTTCACTACTGGCAGGTCCGCAACATTGAATATCCGCAAGGTACTTCTGGCACTGGAAAAAGCGAAATTATACCCGGAACAGGATTTAGCCATCATCTCTATTGACGCCGAAAAGGCTTTTGATAATATCAATTTTGCTTGGCTATTTAAGGTACTACGAGCCTTTGGCTTTTCGGGTCCAGTCACGCACTTCCTCTGCCAGATGTACACTGCCCCTACTGCCAGATTAGTTACGCCGGACTTTGTCTCGCCCACCATCTCTCTCACCAAAGGGACAAGACAAGGATGTCCCTTGTCTCCCCTGTTGTTCAATCTAGCAATTGAACCTTTATCTAGGTTATTAAATTCACCGGACGGTATCAGCGGTATTATGGTTGGGGATCAAAATCTTCAATCTGCGTTATTTGCGGATGACATTTTACTCTTTTCGTCTAATCCCCCGGCCGATTTTGTTACACTCCGTGACCTATTTGCAGAATATCGCCTATGTTCGGGATTTCGAATCAATTTTGGTAAAAGTGAGATCTTATCCTTAAATTTGCGAACAGCCATCTCTTGGCAATCTTCCTCACCTTTTACAATGGCACAACACCACATAACCTACCTGGGAGTGCGCATAGGTCGAGAACCCTCTTCCCTTTATACCCTCAATTACCCACCCTTGATTTCTAAGATTGTACAGGAGTTGGAGACCTGGGCGGGGCTGCCGTTGTCACTCTTTGGAAGATGCCATCTCTTCAAAATGGTTTCCTTTGCGAGGCTGCTCTATCCAATGCAAACCATCCCACTCCTCCTTAAACATTCTGATGTGCAAAAAATACATACAGCTTTATCCGCTTTTCTCTGGGCCAACAAAAAGCCACGCATTGCCCTTCAAAAGTTGTGTCTTCCGAAGCTTGACGGAGGGGCGGGCCTGCCCAATCTCCGTTTCTATAACCTTTCATGTCTCCTGAGACAGGGCCTTGACTGGATAGCGGGCAAGTCAAGATATTCCAATCACCATCTCGAAAAGGCGCTGGTACATCCCTACACGCTCTCGGCGATCCTTCACTCCAACGTTCACGTTTTACCACCTCACCTCAAAAGCAACATTCTTATTCGGGACACTGTGGTGGCTTGGAGGGAGGTAAGGAAGCTCCTGGGCTTGCCCACAAATATTTCTGCTCATCTATCTATTCAAGGCAATCCCATGTTTCCGCCTTCTACCATTCATTCAGCTTTTGCTCAATGGGAACAGCGGGGTCTACGTACAGTGGCATACCTCTACGAGCAGGGGCGAGGAACACTTAGATCCTTTCGATCATTGTCTCAGGAATTCTCACTACCCTCTAATCACTCGTTTTATCATCATCAACTGCTGAGTTACCTGAAGTCCATTGGAGGTCTACGTCAAGATTGCCTCCGAAAGTCACCTTTGGACACTATGCTTCGACAGGGCGACTATTCCATTTCGACCCTATATTCCCACCTAATCGACTACCAGGCGGAAAAGTACCACATTGCTCCCTTCAAACAATGGGCTTCGATATTTCATGATACTACCTTGCCTGAAAGGATCCTGAAGGGATACAGACTTGTTTCCAAACTGGTTATCTCAGAAAAGTGGAGAGAAACTCAATTTAAGATCACCCATAGAGCCTACTACCCGTTCCGTACTACCACTAAGGAGCCCTCGGAAGCCAAATGCCCCTGGTGCTCTCAAGATCGACCTACCCTACTACACCGTTTCTGGGACTGCACCTCTATATCTGCATTTTGGGATTCAGTCTTGGACTACATCCACTCGGTTACCGGGACACTGATACCCAAAGACCCGTTGATTTGCCTGTTTAGCTGCGACCCTCTACCCGAGTCGCTAACCTCTCCAAGTCCACTCACCCTCTCGCATTGGTCTCACCTATGCCTCCTGGCGACACGCAGGACTATTATGAATTACTGGATTTCCACGACACCACCAAGTCTAACTGGGGTTCAACAAACCCTCCTTTCGCTGTTCCACATAGAACGACTTGATGTTATCTCCTCCCAATTTGTTTCCACTCCCCGCTTCTTTACCAGATGAAGAGCTTATATCGAACGATCCTTTACCTCAGAGGAAATTAATAATATCATTTCCCCCTTTCGCTATACCAGCTGGTACTTGCAACGAGACATAGGCAATGCATTGGGGAAACTCAAGCTGACATCATTACCGGACCATTTACCTCCCTCACGAGATGCCGCTCTTTTACTAGCTCAATTATCGCTGGACGGGTCTGACCCTACCGTTTCTGCAATGGAGGAACACCATCCCTCAGCTCAACCTTCCACATCTCAATAATTCTTCGTGGACTGGGACTCCGGACTAAGCCAAATGTTACTGTCCCTTTGTGTTCCTCAGTGTAGGAGATTTTCATTTCTGTACTTCTGTATGTATAGATGATATTGTTTCTCATCTTCAAATTCTATTGTGATACCATGCAGCACCTAAATTGTGATGCGATCCTTGTCCCCCAGGGTGTTACCCCCTACCCCCCTATCTCCTTCTCGTTTCTCTTTCTTTCTTTTCCGTTTTCTCCTCTCAACTTCCTTCTCCACTCTCTTCTCTCTTGAAGGTTTAAAACTGCCTAATATTTTGGCCCTTGGGGTCGATGGAGCGTTTTGCTCCTTCTATTTTAAGCTGCTCTGATGTTTCATGTTGTTACTGCTTCAGAAAGATACTGTCCACTTCGACTGTCATTTAATTGTTTACATTTATCTTGTTTGTTCAATAAAAATATATTTAAAAAAATAAATAAATAAATAAATAAATAGGAGGGGGAAGAACGTACAGTACGCATCCATCTTCAACAGGGTCAGTCGCATGACAGCGGTGAGACAGTTCATTTCAGGTAAATTCACACCAGTTTCACCATCAGATGGTTATCCACCACCTCAATGACTCCCTGCTCACTCAACCAGGCACACCACCGGCAGATCTAGACAGGTTGAGGATAATGTTCAGCAATATCAACGTGCCCATAGCTGAGCATAAAGTGGAAGGACAGGCACACTATCACCTTCCTAGGTGTCACTCTGGACATGTGTGCCTTAGCCTGCCCCCCGACAAACTAGACCATACCAGGACAGTTATCTACGACTTCATGCAGTTACAAGGGTGCACCATGAGGAAGTCGCAATACTTACTAGGGATGCTGAACATCGCAATGAGGATTATTCCTCAAGGAGGGTCCTTTATATCACAGCTTTTAGTTTTTCTCACACCAGTGCAAAATCCAGACCAAGTTCTCAATCTAGATCAAGCAGCAGTAGCAGACTTAGCTATGTGGAACAAGTTCCTCAACTGGAACCACATTTCAATGTTCACCCAGACAGTGCCAGCGAAGACACCATGGGTGGTGATCAATGCCACAGCCTCCACGGGCTTCACAGCCTTTTTTCGGCCACCACTGGTTTGCCAAACCTTGGCCCATCATGGCAGTGCTCAGGTCTGGGGAAACTATTGAACAGGACAGATGGTGCTCTTCACCACGGACAATCAGGCCATGGTCAACATCATGGATAAAAGGTAGATCCAAGTCACTCCCCATCATGTCCTTCCTGCGCAGCTGTCACTCCGTCACCAGTTTAATATCACACATACACATATACATACATACATACATACACTTAATATGTCATTAGAAATATAATATATATATATATATATATATTAAAGTTTGGGGGATTGTAGCCCACAGGACAGTGTAAAACCATTAAACTTTACACAAAGAGGCTTTAATTTTTAACAAGCAAATCAAAATAAGGCTTCCAGCAGCACACACATACAAAACCAACTCCTCCTCCCCACCACTACTAGCACTACTTCCTGCCTTTAAGAGCTGCTTCCTGGAGGCTCTTAACCCCGTGTGTGTTGGATAGTGGTGCTATATAATACCCGTCCAGGATCCAACCTCGGCGTCCTGTACAAAAATTGGGTTTACCTATTACCTGTGAACTACTTCAATAAACTTCATCAATTTAACTGCAAGTGTGACAACCCTTATACTGAGAATGCATCTACACTCATCCAAGATGGTTCCATACATGAATCGATTTTATTGTTTTCTATTGAATTGATTTTAATGTATGAGAAATCAAAGACTGATAGCGGTTGTGTAAATTTTTGTTAAAACAGTAAGGCCTCATGCATACTGGACGTTATAATAGCATTATAAAAATGCCAGTAGCTTTGCAGTGAGTTGAGTTTTTCAGTGTTTTTGCAATAGCTTTTTTTAGCATTTTTTAGCATCAGTGTTTTTAAGCGTTACCTGAAATATAGTAAAAATTCTGCATACTAAATGATATAATCTAACAATAGAATCAAATGTCTTACCTCATTGATGGTTGTGTAGTAACTCCTTTGCATAAAGCTGGGTGAATTGTCATTCCTGTCTCTTACAACTACTCGTACATCATGGAAAATCGTTCCACCCTTTAAGTTCCCACATTCTATTTTAACACCAAAGGTCTGAATGGACATAGGAGGCTGAAAATAGATCAGAATACTAATGTTAAATCTGTATTAGAATCAGGAAGTGTGTGTATTTTACAGTACTTAGGCAAAACATACATACGAAAAAGTAAGCATTTGGGTATGGCAGTAAATAACTGCTAGAGAGGAATTAATTTCTGCATGAGATCCATGCTAGCACCCCAGCTTCCCTGCCTTGCATCTACTTACTCTGTTGTTACAATCCATTTTTCAGTGTATACTTTGCTTTTATAAATGTACATGGAAGTTTCAATACTTGCCTATTACAAATGCAGACTGTTTTTTTTTTTTTTTTTTAGCTAGGACTGCTGCACAGGGTTTGTGGTTTCCAGTTTTTCCCCTAAATGGACCTACCAGTCAAGCCTGATTAACTGCAAATAAGGGACTTCATAATTAGACAACATTACAACAAAGAACAGAGAACGATTGTAGTCAACCCACATTGAGACTACAATAGAGAGTCAGTGAAGGCAAAAAAGTTTGGCACATTATCAGCCTGAGTGGCGGAATGCCTGTTAAAGCGGTTATAAATCTCCAGTGTAGGCACCATAAAAGCCATGTACCACAGTACTGTGTCTATGTGTATAAGGCAAATCGTTGTACTGTTACCTGTAATTTCTGTTCCTCAGTGCCTGTGTAAGCCCTCAAACAATCACCAATTAGTGGGCATGTCTTCATGACGGAGGTCAGGAGGTAGAGTTATGACCTCAGCAGACTCTCCTCCCGTCTCGACTCTCCCCCCGCAAGCACAGTATTGCGCCACACACTGCAGTACTTCCACAATGCTTTATGCTGCTGTTCTGCAGTGTGCGCTCCATACTTGTTTTCTGCTGCTTCGCTGGTGCTCCTTAGGCTCTCAGGGCTGACAGCGGGTTTGCGCAATCCCTGATAGCTGGCAACATCCACTCATTAGTACTGACCAATAGGAACTTGTGGAAGGCACCACCTGACTTACACTTGGCCAATAGGGATTTGGCAAAGAGAAGCCAATCCAAGTAGAGTCAAAGGAAGTAGGTGGGAATAATTGTTAGGGAAAGCTGTATACACACCCCCTTCTGCATTTCATGAGAGAAATTATATAGTCTGTCAGTCAAAGGAGCGGGTGTGTAGCAACACAATGTTTTTTGTGTGTCACTCTGAAAGTGCACAAGAAAGGGGAGAGAAATAAACATTGCTGAATTCACCTTTCTTTGAAGACTTGGGACAGATGGATTCTGATACAATACTGTACAAAGTAAACTGATTACTTCAATTTTTTTTTCAGGTTTACAAGAACTTTAAGGTGGATAACTGGAACTGTGGGTTCCTCGGTAGGCACAAGGCTTTTCTCTCTAAAGGGAAATATATGCTATATATATATATATATATATATATATATATATATATATATATATTGTCAGGAGAAAGCCAATATTTCCCAGTGTCCAAGTGTCACTTGTTTCTTGAAACACAAAAGTGAGTCTTCAGAGACTGGGTCACATCTAACCAGTGATGTAAGTAAGTCAGTTAAAATAAACAGAGTTACTTAACGCAGTTACTTTAGAGGGTAACAAGTAATCTAACTGATAACTCTTCCCCTCATGGTAACTCAGTTCCCATTACTTGGGCGGCATTACCGCAATTACATCAACCGCCCGGGAGGCCTGCCGTGGCCGCATTGCCTGGCCGTTCGGTTCGCTGAAGGAGGGGGGCTTTTGCCCACTGAGCTGAGAAGAGGCTGACACTCAGAGACTGTTTGGACCACCCCATCCTGCCCCGCCTCTCCGGAGAGAGAGAATGTAGAGAGGTGGGGCGGATACTGAAAAATTAAGTCAGCTGACCAGCTGACAGCAATCGAGTAAAGGGGAAGGTCTCTCTCTCTCCCCATGAGGAAAGGCATCCCTGGAGGCATTCAAGTAAGTGACTGTCTGACAATTCGAATTGCAGTGCAATCGATCCATCCCAAGTTCTCCCAGCCAGCATCCTCTGGGACTGTGACATCATAATGGGTGGGGATATCATCCAGCGATGTCCCTATATAAGTCGTCGCATGCCGCGTGCCTGTCATTGTGGCCAGAGACAGCGACGAGGCAACAGCTCAAGAAGAGAAGAACAGAAGAAGAGAAGACGGCGACAGCAGCAGCAGTGACAGTGGCGACAGAAGACCGGACCACCGCTTGTAAAAGAGCAAGAAGGCGGCACGGAGGCCCGGCAAGAAAAATCCAAGACCCCCAAAGAGGGGGACAAGACCCCAGAAGTCGGAAGAAGAGGGCGGCAACGAAGAAGAAAGCCGGGCTCCTCCGCTAGTGAAAGAGCTAGCAAAAGAGCAGAAGATAGCGGAGGAGTCCAGTGAGAAGACCCCCGAAGATGGAAGAAGACCCCTGGAGCTGTGCAATAAACTATTTAACCCTTGTGTGTTGTGTTTTTTTTTTTTTTCACAGGTGAATGGGTAGGGGTACATTGTACCCCATACTCATTCACATAGGGTGGGGGAACGGGATCCGGGGGCCCCCTTATTAAAGGGGGCTCCCGGATTCCGATAAGCCCCCCGCCCGCAGACCCCGACAACCAACGGACAGGGTTGTCGGGAAGAGGCCCTTGTCCTCATCAACATCCTCAAAGCACTCGCTCGCCCCCACTCCCTTTCCTGACCGGCCGGGTAGCATGCTCGGTTAAGGGTCTGATATTGATCTAGAGGGGGACCACCACGCCATTTTTTTTCAGCATAGGGATTCCCCTTTAAGTCCATACCAGGTGACGGGGCCAGCGACGCTTCCTTCGCTGGTCCTGTCTACCTGGAGCCACGCTCAAAATGAACGGACTTTCCTCCGTGTGTGTGAGCGAGTCCGTTCATTTCAAAAGTACGGCGGATAGTCCGGCGGTACAGCGGATAGTCCGGCGGACTAAATCCACCGGACCTAGTGCACCGCAAAAGTACCGTGTGTGGGCAGGTAGCTCATTCGGAAAGTCCGGCGGACAGTCCGGTGGTTTGTCTGCCAGACTAAGTCCGCCGGATAGTCTGATACATGTGTACGCGGCATTACTGATCCCATCCCTACCCACCCACAATCACTTCTACAACAGAGGTAATGGGGGGATACGGTAGGGATGAGACCAGTACACCACCACCACTGCCACCCCCCCAAGTACCATCGCTGCCACCCCTCAAGTACCACCGCTGCCAACCCTCAAGTACCACCGTTGCCAACCCTCAAGTACCACCGCTTCCACCCCCTCAAGCAATGCAGTAACCGAGTTACTAAAGCAATTACTTTTTGGGAGAAGTAATTTGTAACTTAACTAATTACTTTTTTAAAGTAAGATGACCAACACTGCATCTGGCCCATACCACTTTTCTGGAGTGGATTAGGAGAGTGGCGTGCAGATAACTAACACAGTACACTAAGGTATGGAAAGCACCATAATGCAGAGACTAGTGACCAAAGGTCATATATCAGTCTAGCCCCACAATCTTCAGTCCAGTGGGTTGCATGCACAGACTCCAAAGCATTTGCTGAGGATATGCTGATCTAGGTAGATGCTGCATAGCCACCAGCTCAAGCACAGCTTAAAGTCTAGACAAAAAGTCACTAAAGAAAAAAAATTATCTCCAGTGTGTCATATACAGTATCCCACAAAAGTGAGTACACCCCTCACATTTTTGTAAATATTTTATTATATCTTTTCACGTGACAACAATGAAGAAATTACACTTTGCTACAATGTAATGTAGTGAGTGTACAGCTTGTATAACAGTGTACATTTGCTGTCCCCTTAATGTAACTCAATACACAGCCATTAATGTCTAAACCACTGGCAACAAAAGTGAGTACACCCCTAAGTGAAAATGTCCAAATTGGGGAAATATTTGCCACTTTCCCTCCCCAATGTCATGTGACTCATTAGTGTTACAAGGTCTCAGGTGTGAATGGGGAGCAGGTGTGGTAAATTTGGTGTTATTGCTCTCCCTCTCTCATACTGGTCACTGAAAGTACTGAAAAGTAGTACTGAAAGTAGAACTCTCTGAGGATCTAAAAAATAAATAATTGTTTCTCTACACAAAGATGGCATGGACTATAATAAGATTGCCAAGAACCTGAAACTGAGCTGCATCATGGTGGCCAAGATCATACAGTGGTTTAACAGGACAGGTTCCATTCAGAACAGGCCTCAGCATGGTCAACCAAAGTAGTTGAGTGCACATGCTCAGTGTCATATTCAGAAGTTGTCTTTGGGAAATAGATGTATGAGTGCTGCCAGCATTGCTGCAGAGATTGAAGGGGTGGGGGGTTAGCCTGTCAGTGCTCAGACCATATGCAACACATTGCATCAAATTGCTCTGCATGGCTGTCATCCAAGAAAGAAGCCTCATCTAAAATTGATGCACAATAAATCCTGCAGTTTGCTGAATACAAGCAGACTAAAGTGATGGATTACTGGAACCATGTTCTGTGGTCTGATGAGACCAAGATAAACTTATTTGGTTCAGATGGTGTCAAGTGTGTGTGGCAGCAACCAGATGAGGAGTACAAAGACAAGTGTGTCTTGCCTACAATCAAGCATGGTGGTGGGAGTGTCATGGTCTGGGGCTGCATGAGTGCTGCCAGCTTTGGGAGAGCTTCAGTTCATTGAGGGAAACATGAATGCCAACATGTACTGTGACACACTGAAGCTGAGCATGATCCCCTCCCTTCAGAGACTGGGCCACAGGGCAGTAGTCCATCATGATCACGACCCCAAACACACCTCCAAGATGACCACTGCCTTGATAAAGAAGTGTGGGGTAAAGGTGATGGACTGGCTAAGCATGTCTCCAGACCTAAACCCTATTGAGCATCTGTGGGACATCCTCAAACAGAAGGTGGGGGAGTGCAAGGTCTCTAACATCCACCAGCTCCATGATGTCATCATGGACGAGTGGATGAGGACTCCAGGGGAAACCTGTGAAGCTCTGGTGAACTCCAAGCCCAAGAGGGTTAAGGAAGTGCCATAAAATAAACGTGGCCACACAAAATGTTGACACTTTGGGCCCCATTTGGACATTTTCACTTAGGGGTGTACTCACTTTTGTTGCCAGTGGTTTAGACATTAATGGCTGTGTGTTGAATTATTTTGAGGGGAAAGCACATTTACACTGTTATGCAAGCTGTGCACATTCACTACTTTATATTGTAGCTACGTTTCATTTCTACAGTGTTGTCACATAAAAAGATATAATAATCAATTTACGAAAATGCGAGAGGTATACTCACTTTTGTAAGATACTGTACGTTGATTGAGTTAAAAAAAAGAAGAAAAGGTGACACATACAGTAAATCTAAACAGACTAGCAGAAGAAAAAGGCAATAGAAAAAAATCAAAACTGAGCCATGACAGTTGGAGGCAGGTTATACAGGGAGTGGCTTAATATTTTTTGTTTGCCAGTGTTCCTATTGCCGTGTACACACAAGCGGAATGTCTGACAGAAAAAGTCAGACAGAAGCTTTTAAACGTATATTCGGATTGTGTGCATGCCTCACCTGACTTTTTTTTTTCGAAAATTCTGACGGACCTAAAAAGAGAACATGTTCTAAATATTTCCGACTGAACCAATTCCTATCGGGAAACGGCTCATCTGTATGCTGTTCCGACGGACCAAAAACAATGCATGCTCTGAAGCAAGTATAAGACGGAAGCTATTGGCTACTGGCTATTGATCTTCCTTTTTATAGTCACGTTGTATGTGCTATAAGTCCCTGCATTCTTAACTGTCGGACTTTGGTGTGATTGTGTGTATGCATTTTCCATCGGAAAAACCTTCAGAGTTAATTCTGACAAGAAAACTGGTTGTGTGTACAGGGCATAACTGTGTAGGCAGTTCATATTGTGAATAAGATTTGACAGTCTTTATCAAGCCCTAGCATAAGTCTGCTATTGAATCTTTTTGTGACCTGTTTATCATCTGCTGAGGGCTCTTTTTGTCATGATCAGTAGGTAACAGTCTATACCTTCATTATGTATCAGCTTCTTTGAAGGCAGACACACTTAATTGTATAATCATCAGAACCAAGCCTCATTTCTATTGGTCCAGCACCAGCACACATCAGAAACCTCCTGAAAGCAGCATAGCTAAGATCACTAAGACACTGAGAAGACAAGTCCTTGCTAGGGAAGGGAGTAGTTCCCCAGCTGGCCTTGTACATCAGAAGTCTGTCTGAATAGGAGGAATGCTAAGGGATAATAATGTACTCTACAGCAAATGTTTACACAGCTACTGTACATATATATTATCCCATCAGGTAACAAATGGTCACCCTTTTGTAATCGTATACCCAAACTTACTTAACTACTCCTATCCCATACTTTTTGGGAATTCCTTCCTGATTTTACTTATATCTGCTCATTTTCATTGTGTCCATTCCATTAGTTTAGGTATTGAACCTCCACCAACATACACTTCTTGATTTAAGCTGAGGTAGTGAGAGATTACAACCTGCTTCAGGCCCCAGACACCCCTACTCTTTTTCAACAATAAACCTTAAAATTGTTATCCCCTTCCCTTCCACTTAATAAGAAGTCTCTTTGGGGATCTATATTTGAATTTTTAATTTTTCAATTTGTGTTTTTCTCTCTCCAATATGCTGTACTCCTGTCAGGGTCCGAAGACTGCTTGCACCCCATCAATTTTTGATCTGAGCTTCTTTCACTTACAGATCAACTTTTTTCATAATTGGTCTATAGACATTTGTTCTACTCATCACACTACTTGGGGACTTGGGGGTGCAACCCTCCCCTATACGCTGCCTCTAAGATCTCCCTTCTAACCCCCTCCTTTCCTCAAAAACTTTTGTTCTAGATGAACCCACAAGTTACAGGAATTTCTCTTAACGCAAAGGGACTAAACACCCCTGAAAAAAGATCTGTCATTTTCAGAAAAATTAAGAAGAATAATGTAAAAATAGAATTTATACAGGTAACTTAAACACAAACACAAGTTTCAAAACCCATTTTATCCTGATGCTTTCCATGACTCCTCACATTATAACAAAAATAAAAGTGTCTCCCCTCAACTCCTCTCTTTCTGAAAAACTGGAAGACGCTGAGGGTCGGTACATTATTATAAAAGGAACTATAGCGACGACTGCCATTATTATAGCAAATGTATATTTTTGCAATAGTAGTTAGGCACAGTTTATGCATCGCACAATAGCCAAGATTAGAGACTTCCAACAGGGCATGCTCATTTGTAGGGGGGACTTTAACTTATCCATGGAACCACCTATAGACACCTGCAATGGACACTCCTTACTATCCTATCAAGCTCTCAAAACAATCAGAAGCAGGGAGAGCTATTGCTAATAGACTCATGGCACACTTTGCACCCTTTTGCAACTGTTCAACTCTTCCCACATCCATTGCTCCAAAACGGAAAATTAATGGCTGTGCTCCCTCCATGGAACTTCTAGACACTTGCTTTCCTCATTCTATCAACTCTTACATGCATGATTATGTGATGAGTTACCATCATACCAGGGTGTGATATTGGTAAGGGAGCTCTCATGTGCTGACTGCCAGACCCCCATTTAATTTTACACACAAATTTGCCATCTCTTGTTACTCTCAGGAAAAAACATTTAAGATTTTATCTCGATGGTACAAGGATCAATCGACATTACATAGGTTGTTCCCATCTGCTGAGGGTAAATACTTACACATCTGGTACGTCTCTTCTGGTCTCAGGTCTTTATGCTCTATAATAAGGTCTATGCTGACCCCAGAGATCTCTCTACTGTCAATGCTTCCAGGCTCAGTTACCTCTCAGCGGTGGAGTTTATTACGTTTTTTTCTTTCAGCTGCTTGGCAAATTATTTCTTTATTTTTGAAAACTGAGGTTATCCCTCCATTATCACTGAATGACTACTGTGAATGCTATCATGCATATGGAAGAAATGCTAGCACTCAATGATGACATCTTTCAAAAATATAGTCTTGTGATATGTTTGGATCCACTTTTCTCCTCAGAGATACTCACCTCCTAACGGTTCAAGGACAGGACTTCCTTAGGCTCGGTTCACACAGGGGCGGCACGACTTGCAGCGCGACTCACAGACGCGACCTGCACACGATCAGCGGCGACTTGCAAAACGACTTCTGTATAGAAGTCAATGCAAGTCGCCCCAAAAATAGTACAGGAACCTTTTTTCTAAGTCGGAGCGACTTGAGTCGCTCCTATTAGAACGGTTCCATAGTACAGGACGGAGCGTGACTTGTCAGGCGGCTAAGTCGCCTGGACAAGTCGCTTCTGTGTGAACCGGCACTAAGTCCACATAGGGGGCAACTCTGAAATATCATGACATCCCTATGACCATTCCTAAAGGTTGATTCCACTTTGCCCCATTGATAATAACCCTTTCTTGACAATTTCCCTTGTATGATTCTATTTGTCCCATTTCATGCTTTTCTTGGCCCTTTATATTCGCTGATGTCTTACTTTTCTGTTCCTCCTCCTTTTCTTTCTCTTTTTACCCAATCTTCACCTTTTTTCTCTCTTCTTCGCTTTCCTCTTTCTTTTATACACCTTAATGTCTTCTCAGGCTATGCCAACATCATTCTTCGCATGAGCCCAGACAATTGCTGCATTGGTTTTGCTGTATGCACACATGATACTCACTATATGCATTACCAATCTTTATTAATCATTTCCTATTTGTCCACTTAGTCTGGTTCCTCTACCATAACACAACCTACCTCTGAGTTACTTGTTCCATATGTGATATGTTTTTGGCAACAGCCTTTTGTTCTGAATTTATGCTACTTGACTATTGTATCCTTTTTACTCAAGTTGTAAAACAATAAAAACATTTTCACCTCTAAAATGTTCCTCAACCAAGTGCTTCTTTCCAGCTGCTTGAATTTTTACACCAAAAAGTGATTCCTCCACCACAATCAAGGGTTGCACTTTCCAGACCCACATGACTATCTATAAATAAATCAGGTAAACACGGCTCATGACAGTTGCTTAGGTTATTATCCACCACTTCCTTGGCTCTCCTTGCACAAATCCCTCAGACGGATGTATAAAACACAAGGGATACTCCAATGGTACTCCAATGGCAAGCTGCTTAAATCCTCAGACTGCTCACAACCCTTCCACCCCTCTACAGACACAGATCCAAAGCTCTTTCCAGTGGTGAAGTCTGCTGCCGTGGTGGGAAGAGCTTTGGATGTAAATCTTAAAATCTTCACTAAAATCATGTTGAATCACCTTCTCCTGCTAATTCCATTGTTAATAGACTCAAACCAAAAGGGCTTTGTTGTGGGCAGGGAGGCCCATAATGGCCCAAGATGGCACCCTAATATCCTTTATATGGGCACAAAAAATGGGCGATAGACTTAGGGCCAGTTCACGCCACATGCAGTCCAGTGCGTTTTTGTTCAGCATACAAAATGCATGGAAAGTAGGTTATATGGTTTCCATTGACATAGTTCACACCAGTGCAGTCAGTTCCAGAGCATTTCAGTTCCAGAAAAATAAGTAGAACATGCTGCATTTTTCCTGCACTGGACTGTACTGGAACACAGTAAAAAAAAGCATAAAAAACACACTGGAATGCACTGGAACGCATCAAAAAAGCATCAAAATGCACTGGACCCTAGTAAAAAAGCACCTGTAATGCATCCAAAAATGCATAAAAAAACCAACAAAACGCACCAGAGCGCATCAAAAACAAGCTAAAATGTGCCTGAAGAAACACATCCGGAACAGATCTGGAGTGCGTTTTTGTGGTGTGAACCATCCCTTAGTGCTTCTCTCAACGGATACAGAGAAGACATTCAACAGGATTGCTGGGATTAGTGTGAAGTGTGTGTGAAGTTCTTAAAATCAGTGGTCTTCAGGGCTGTATGATGTGTTTGATTGGAGCCATCTATTCTACTCAAAGCACAAAAAATAGAGTAAAGAAGACCCTTTCAACAGCTTAAGTATAAGGACTGGCACTAGACAAGGGTGCCCATTGTTATCCTTGATCTTTATCCTAATAGTTTAGCCATTTCAGAGTAAACACGGACATTAAAGGCTTCCACATAGACAGGAACTAATAAAAGTAACTGCATACATGGATGATATGTTATTTTTTGTATCAGAACCTCAACTGTATATTGCAAATTTACTCAGACATTTTGACAGTTTTCAAACTTTCTCAGATTTGAAGATACATTTTAATAAATTGGTAGCTTTGCGAATCATCCTCTTTACGCTAATCTCTCAGGACATGAAACAACAACATCCTTTTAAATGGGTTACGTCTCATATGGACCTTCTGGGTATTAAAATACCAACAGTGCTCTCAAAACTATATACAATTTCCTACATTTACTTTCACAAATTCAACAAGACCTTCAAAAATGGAAAAATATAACCTTTTAGTGGCTCGGTCGCATTGCAATCATAGAAATGAAAATTTTACCCTGTTTACTACATACTGTATGTTCCAAACTATTTCTATTCAGATCTCTTTATCCTCTTTTAAATCTCTAGACCAATAACTTAACCATTTTATTTATCTAGGAAAAGTGCAGTGGATCATAAAGGCCACCCTATGCTTTTCCAAATGCAAACAAGGTGTACGTCCACCAAATCCTAAACTCTATTACTACACATGACATCTAGTGAGAATACCAGACTGCTTCCTCAAAGACAATATCAAGACATGGGTAAAAATGTAACAATCTTGGATTAAGTATCCAGGCACGACTATTCCCTGGTTGGTATGCACAAAACTAGACAAAACACTAGACGAACGTCCAGTAATAGGTGTGACCATACATATTTTTTATACGTGCTGTAAGTCACCTACTTTTTAAATTCATAGAAGCCCCCTTTCATTTTGATATACCTGATAAGCAATTAAATTATAATAGTATAGAAATTGTATTAGTAATGGTAAAAACTTCCCACATGGCTGAGTCCCCCCACCCCAAAGCACCCATCCCCATGTTGAGGGCATGTGGCCTGGTCCTGACCTGCCAGGCTCGGAAAAGGGTCTGGTATGGATTTTTCGGGGAGCCGGCAATACAGTACAGCAGTGAGCAAGTTTAAATTACATTTTTTCCTTTAGAAATGTCATTATTTCTGTGATATGTTCTATACATCTGTAAAGGAACTGTTTGCCCGGCACGTGTACGGTGTAAAGAAACCAGCAGGGATCACCAAGCGTGTACTATTGGGACCACAGATGCCTTTGCGTGCCTATGCGAATGTGCGACGCGTGGCGTACACACGCAGGAGCGCGCCTTATCGCCAGTTGGCGCCAGATAGCCTATTTAAAGGGGGCTCCAGCAAAAGATCAGTGCTAACTGGTCTTCAGCTGTGTTCCCGTTACTCTGAAACCCGCATTATCTGTCTGATTACCCATTGCTGACCTTGGCTCCTGTCGACCCTGCTCTGAACTCTGCCATACCTGATCTTTGGTCCCTGATCCCGGCTTCCCATCTGACCTGTCTATGCCTGATGTTCCGGTACCTTGCTGCTCACCTGTTGACAAACCCGGCTTCCCATCTGACCAGTCTCTGCCTGATGTTCCGGTACCCTGCTGCCTGCCTGTTAACGAACCCGGCTTCTAGTAATCAAAAGTGATCAAGTCACTGTGGGCAGGTAGTGGAAGAAGTATACTAGAGACTAGAAATTCATGTGGTGTTTCAGAAGCAGGAGCAGCAGTAGGATGGTACTTCCTTGAGGTTGAAAAGTGAGAAAGAGAGTGCAGAATGCATGTTTTGCTCCATCCAGCAGATGATATCAGTGTTTGTTTCCTCAGCCTTAACCCTTACTGCAATAAAACCAGCAGGGCAGGAGACGTGAAAAAGGTGCCCACAATAAGGTAGCTCCAAAGGCTTCAGCTTTAATGGCCTTAAACATAAGGTGAGTCTTCAAAGACAGCGTGCCACTTGGACCTATGTTATGTTCTCCAGGGCTAACACAGTGCACTATGAAAAGCACCACAATTCGGAGTCCAGCATCTGAAGATCAGTTTCCAGGTTAGTACCGTTTTTCCAGTCCAGGGGAGCACATGTACAGTTTTCAAAGTTATGCAGAGGAAATACCAGATTCAGATAGCTCTTATATAGAGACACACTCAAACAGCAGTATGAGTGAAGAATCTTAATTGGAGTCACTAAAATAAAATGTCCAGGGGAAAAGGAAGGCTATCATAAAATATTCACAATTTTCTTTAGCAGAGCTGAAGAAAGGTATACAACTTCCTAGGACACTAAGAAGGAGTGTTATACTGTACATTGGCTGGCTTACAATTTGTCTGTGTGTAGGTGTCTTAAAACTCCAGTGGCAGTATAACCTGACTACTTCTAAACTCCTGTGTCCCTGAATGGATGAGAAAGAAATCTAGCATACATGAACATATAGGAAATCCTATATTTTAGTGTAAATCATGTATATAAGACATGAATTGCTTCATACCCCTGCTAAATTTTACTTCTCTGTAATTTATGTAGATGCATGTTTGCCCTTCTGGATAAAACGAATTTCAATCCACTGGTATTTTAATAATGGTATAGCTGGCCTACTGCAGTATTTTATTAATCATACGGTAACTGTAAAAGGAAAGATCATAACACATTTGGCTACATTTTAAATACTGAAAGGCATGGTTTTTACATGGTGATTAACATTTTACCATGGAAAGCAGATGGAGAGAGACAACATTTTGGCAGAACTTACAAGGTAAACTGTAAAAATGCTTAACACTTGAACAGTAATTAACAATGACATTAACATTTTAATGTTAAGTCCTCATTTAGCATTGACATATGATTAGCACATTGCTTGTTGTGTACATGATAAAACTGAGTACTAGGTTTTGGATATGGCAGAAAGGTGATTTTTTTTTTTTTTATATCTATGGATTAATCATAATATTATGTTAACATTTGCAAAGAAAAACAAACATTTTTTTGTGCATAAACTACTGTAAATCAGAAAGCTTGATATACACTATACCACAAGTATTGGGATGTCTGCCTTTACATGCACATGAAGTTTAATGGCATCCCAGTCTTAGTGAGTAGGGTTCAACGTTGAGTTGGCCCATCCTTTGTATCTATAATGCCCTGTACACACGGTTATTGTCGGAAAATCCGATCGTGTGTCGGCTCTATTGGACTTTTTCTGTTGGAAATTCCGACAGAAAAAGTTTGAGAGCTGGATCTAAAATTTTCGGACAACAAAATCCAATCTGACTTTTTCTGATAATTTGTAGAGAATTCCGACGGACAAAGTGCCACGCATGCTCAGATTAAATTACGAGACCAAAGCTATTGGCTACTGGCCTATTTATAGTCCCGTCGTAAGCAACAAATGTCACCTCGTTCCGAACGATCGGATTTCCCGACAACTTTGTCCAACCGTTTGTATGCAACACACATTTCGATCAAAATCCATCGTAAAAAATCAGACGGATTTTGTGGTCAGACTAACCGACCGTGTGTACAGGACATAACAGCTTCAACTCTTCTGGGAAGACTGTCCACAAGATTTAGGAATGTGTCTCTGGGAATAATAGACCATTCTTCCAGAAGCACATTTGTGAGGTCAGGCGCTGATGTAGTTAAGAAGGCCTGGCTTGCAGTCTCCACTCTAATTTATCCCAAAGGTGTTCTGTTGGGTTTGAGGTCAGGACTCTGTGCAGGCCAGTGAAATTCCTCCACCCCAAACTCACTCATGTCTTTATGGACGTTGCTTTGTGCACTAGTCCAAATCATTTGATGGAGGGGGGATTATGGTTTGGGGTTGTTTTTCAGGGGTTGGGCTTGGCCCCTTGGTTCAAGTGAAGGAACTAAGGCATCAGTATACCAAGAAATTTTTAACAATTTCATACGCCCAACTTTGTGGGAAAAGTTTTGGGATGGCCCCTTCCTGTCCCAACATGACTGGACCGCAAAGACATGGATGAGCAAGTTTGGGGTGAAAGAACATGACTTGAGCTTCAGTTTGTAAATGTTAAACACAGATCCCAATGGGAGGTTTGATTGCCACTTTAAGCAGGCCTCAGCAAGCTTTCAACAAACTTCACAAAGTGTGGAAGCTTGCTGGCAGTTTGCTTAAAGTGGCAAACATCACTCCCATTAGAATCTGTGTTCAACATTTACAAACTGGAGCTAAATGGTACTTTAAAAGCTTCAACAAAGCTTTCTGAACACTCTGCAAATGCTTTTTGAAAGCTTACTGTTAACACTGTTTGGAAGAAAACCGATCATAAACAACATACAGTACACCGTTAGAAATTTGTTTGTTCAAGGAAACTTTTTTTTATCCTGCTCCTTTGAATTTTCTTGCCCTTATGGTCAAAAATGAACATAGACTTCCGGTTCCATCGCTGTATGTAGTGGAGGGGTGAACCAGTAGCTCTGCTGCAGCCTGCAAGGAAAACAGGCATACAAACACCCGGGGAAGTTCCTCTACCACCAGATCTCTCTTCGCACCTCCCTGCATCAGGCAGACTGGATCGGTACCTCTCCCACCCTCAATCCCACTTGGTATCTCAGTCAAGGGACACATTCCCACTCACAGGCAGCCCTGTATCATAAAATGGCCATGGCAGCACGTCCTTCAACTCCCTCACGGGATGCCTCATGTCATGAGATATGCAATACAGCAGACAACAGGGAGGCTAGTGACAATATCGAAGCAAGGGGTGCATGACATACAGGACTCACATGGGAAGATAGCTCAGGTGGTAGCCACACTTCTGACCCCTACCATCACCTCAGTGGTGGACAGAGCAGTACCAGCAGGCATTTTACAGCTCAGGAAAGAGCTAGGGGAACAGTCTAAGAGGCTGACAGAAGCTGCTCAACATATTTCTTCACTAAAAGATGACCAATATCAAACAAATGCAGCTATGGAGCAATACACGCAAGCACAACAACACCTACATGACAGAATAGAGGAAATAGAGATCCATTCAAGGGGAAACAATTTAATAGTAATTCCTCTTCCAGAAACCATCAAAACTGGATCTCTGCTAGATATCTGTGCTAATCTCCTCCCAGAAGCTCTGGGTATATGCAACAAATGCATAAAAGAAAGAGCATACCGTGTTGGTGCTCCAGTGAACAATCGCAAAAACTCTAGACACATGATTGTCAAATACCTAAACTATGCATATCACCTAGCTATCCTGTAATGCTGTCAGCTATGGTACAACCATACAACTTATCCACACTTATACATAGCTCATTGAGATCAACTCCCAATCATCTTAAGAAAAACCTACTGATTTGTAGACATGTGCAGAGTAAAATATTTCGTTTCGGAATTTCGTTTTCGTCTGAAAACTTAATTTATTTAGTTACTCCCGAAATTCGTTTTTATTTATTTCATTTTTCGTTCAAAAATTGCATTCGTCCGAAAATCCACATGAATCACGGTCGAATCTGTCTTTGAAGGCTTATGGTGTCTGTCGAATGTATAAAGAAGATTCGACGGAGCTAGTATATAGCATACTTTAGAACCCTATTAAAGTCTATGGGACTCCAACGTTCAAAATCTAAAGTGCTCATTTTAAAGGCTAATTTGCAAGTTACTGTCCTAAAAAGTGTTTGGGGACCTGGGTCCTGCCCCAGGGGACATGGATCAATGCAAAAAAAAGTTTTAAAAACGGCCGTTTTTTCGGGAGCAGTGATTTTAATAATGATTAAAGTGAAACAATAAAAGTGTAATATTCCTTTAAATTTCGTAGGGGGGGGGTTGTCTATAGTATGCCTGTGAAGGGGCGCATGTTTCCCGTGCTTAGAATTGTCCCTGCACAAAGTGTCATTAATGCAGGAAAAAAAGTCCTTTAAAATCACTCGCAGCTATTATGAATTGTCGGCTCCCGTAATACAGAGAACACTCATTGAAAGTCATTGATAAAAAAATAAAAAAATAAATAAATAAAAAAGCGTGGGGGTCCCCCAAATTCAATTACCAGGCCCTTCAGGTCTGGTATGGATATTAAGGGGAACCCTGCCTCAAATTTAAGAAAAAATTTGACGTGGGGTTCCCCCTAAATATCCATAACCAGACCCTTCAGGTCTGGTATGGATATTAAGGGGAACCCCGCGTCAAATTTAAAAAAAAAATTGACGTGGGGTTCCCCCTAAAAATCCATACCAGACCCTTTATCCGAGCACGCAACCTGGCAGGCCGCAGGAAAAGAGGGGGGGACGAGAGAGCGGCCCCCCTCCCTCCTGAACCGTACCAGGCCACATGCCCTCAACATTGGGAGGATGCTTTGGGGGTCTGTGACCCCTCAAAGCACCTTGTCCCCATGTTGATGAGGACAAGGGCCTCATCCCCACAACCCTGGCCGGTGGTTGTGGAGGTCTGCGGGCGGGGGGCTTATCAGAATCTGGAAGCCCCCTTTAATAAGGGGACCCCCAGATCCCGCCCCCCCCCCCTGTTTGAAATGGTAAGGGGGTACAAAAGTACCCCTACCATTTCACAAAGAAAGTGTAAAAAATGTTTAAATAAAACAAACACACTTTTGAAAAATTCCTTTATTAAAAATAAAAAAATAAAAAAAAGATTCCAGCGGCGGTAATCCACTCTTGCTATCCATCGACGGACGGTCATATCTCCAGCGATGTCTCATGTCATCCAGCGCAGCGCAGCATCCTTCTTCTGTCTCCGTGGAGGAGACACTACAGACATTCCGGCGGCTGACGTTTGTTATATACGGAGGGCGGGGCCACCCGTCACCTGACCCCGCCCCCCTCTGACGCAAGGGGAAACCCGGGGTTCCCCGTGACGTAGGGGTGACCCCGCCCCCCTCTGATGTAACGGAAACCTGCCTGTGTTACATCAGAGGGGTGCGGGTCACCCCTACGTCACAGGGAACCCCGGGTTTCCCCTTGCGTCAGAGGGGGGCGGGGTCAGGTGACGGGTGGCCCCGCCCTCCGTATATAACAAACGTCAGCCGCCGGAATGCCTGTAGTGTCTCCTCCACGGAGACAGAAGAAGGATGCTGCGCTGCGCTGGATGATATTAGACATCGCTGGAGAGATGACCGTCCGTCGATGGATAGCAAGAGTGGATTACCGCCGCTGGAATCTTTTTTTTATTTTTTTATTTTTAATAAAGGAATTTTTCAAAAGTGTGTTTGTTTTATTTAAACATTTTTTACACTTTCTTTGTGAAATGGTAGGGGTACTTTTGTACCCCCTTACCATTTCAAACAGGGGGGGGGCCGGGATCTGGGGGTCCCCTTATTAAAGGGGGCTTCCAGATTCTGATAAGCCCCCCGCCCGCAGACCTCCACAACCACCGGCCAGGGTTGTGGGGATGAGGCCCTTGTCCTCATCAACATGGGGACAAGGTGCTTTGAGGGGTCACAGACCCCCAAAGCATCCTCCCAATGTTGAGGGCATGTGGCCTGGTACGGTTCAGGAGGGAGGGGGGGCCGCTCTCTCGTCCCCCCCTCTTTTCCTGCGGCCTGCCAGGTTGCGTGCTCGGATAAAGGGTCTGGTATGGATTTTTAGGGGGAACCCCACGTCAATTTTTTTTTTAAATTTGACGCGGGGTTCCCCTTAATATCCATACCAGACCTGAAGGGTCTGGTTATGGATATTTAGGGGGAACCCCACGTCAAATTTTTTCTTAAATTTGAGGCAGGGTTCCCCTTAATATCCATACCAGACCTGAAGGGCCTGGTAATTGAATTTGGGGGACCCCCACGCTTTTTTTTTTTTATTTATTTATTTATTTTTTTATCAATGACTTTCAATGAGTGTTCTCTGTATTACGGAGCCGACAATTCATAATAGCTGCGAGTGATTTTAAAGAACTTTTTTTCCTGCATAAATGACACTTTGTGCAGGGACAATTCTAAGCACGGGAAACATGCGCCCCTTCACAGGCATACTATAGACAACCCCCCCCCCCTACGAAATTTAAAGGAATATTACACTTTTATTGTTTCACTTTAATCATTATTAAAATCACTGCTCCCGAAAAAACGGCCGTTTTTAAAACTTTTTTTTGCATTGATCCATGTCCCCTGGGGCAGGACCCGGGTCCCCAAACACTTTTTAGGACAGTATCTTGCAGAATCTTTTCTCTCTGTCAAATCTTTTTTCTCTGTCGAATATTTTCTCTATATAATCTTGGACTAATAGAGGTAAGGTTAGGCACATTCGAACACAGGTTCTATAGACACAGATTGTTGTCAGAGTCATGTCGAATCTCCTATTCTATATCGAACTGTTGTAACAATGAAAACGAAAATAAAGCATTTATTTATGTCGGATCTTTCGTTTTTCGGATTTTGTGCTTTCGTTATCGTTTGTCAAAACGAAAACAAAAATAGCTGAAATTCGGACGAAAATGCATTCGGACGAAAACGAATGCACATGTCTACTGATTTGAGACGTAGTTATTGCATGGAGGGAGACAAGGAAAAATTTGGGCCTCTCACCTTTTGTCTCCAAATACTTACCCATCCAAGGGAACCCAATGTTCCCTCAAGGCCTTCAGTATGAGACAATTTTCAAAATGGAGAGATGAGGGGCTTTTCACGGTACTACTTACAGCGAACCCACAGACGAGCAGGTGACACGGGATCCCCCAGGGCGTGGAATCTAAGAGCCAGCCGGTGTTCTGCCAGGGACCCTCTCACAAAGGTTTGGACTTAGCTGCGTGCTGACCTCAGGTCACGACCCCCGGGTTCACCCTGCTCGCTAGGGAATTACCAGAAGGCACTGTAGACAAGGATGGATGGATGAAGCAAGGAGAGCCAGATAGTAAGCCAAGGTCAGGGCGGGCTGCAGACAACATAATCAGGACAAGCCGGGTTGGTACACAAAAGATCAGTTCACGAGAAGTCAGGTAAAACAGGTTACACAGGGGAGCTTCAGAAACAAACGTTGCTCAAGCAATGGTAGCTAGTTTGGAAGAGATTTAAACAGAGAAGCACATGAGGGGCTGAACAGGAAGTAGCAGGAAGGAAACATATATTAGGCAACAGGTGAAGGGCAGCGAGGCCCATAGCTGCAGAGAGCACAGAGCTGAACACCTGACAGTGGACAACAGATGCCAGCCGACCCACTGCAGTAAAGGTGAGACATAGATCAGATTTAAGCTTTCTCAACAGCTTTCTCAACTTGCAGTATCAACAGCTTTTTGCAAGTGGATACACACCAAATATCTGCATCTGAAGAATAGAGCGTTGAGAGCTTTGGGGGAGGTGACAACAGGAAGAAAAATGAACTAGCACAGTAGTGTGCAAAAATACAAACATCTAAGTGTACAAAAAAGGTGCATGTGCAGCACACACAAAAAGTTCACTTAAGGGTGTGTCTCTTGTCCACCCCCCCCCCCCCCGAAGGAGCAGGACCTTACCATGCCCACTGGGGCACAAGGCTCCGGACGGGCAAGGCTCAACTTTATACTCAAAGCCAAAAGGTCTGGTGGACCCTTCACCATATGAAAAACAATAGCGGGTGACTGATGGCACCTATGGCCGCAGAATCCTGAAGAAAGCAGCCTCCTCCCCGGCAACATGGATGCATGGAGCGGTTTAGGGAACTCTCTAATTTTTAAATAAACTTAAGCAAATCTGTTATCTTGCCCTTTAATATTGCTCATGCGGATTCTCTGGAGAGTGTGTTTCCTTTTCAATGGCAACCAATTCAGATTACCTACTCAGGCATTAAATTGATGCCTAAAGATGATTCTTCCTAAAATGCTACATTTTATTCAAATGCTTCTGATGGGGGTGCCCAGGTCTTATTTTTGCTTGGTATGTTGTTCTTTTTTTCCCCATCTATCTTCCCCCATCTATCTTGTCAACTTCTTTGTCGCACTAAAAGTACTGGGGGCTTAGGACTGTACAGCCTTTTCATCCACTACCAGGCCAAGGCCTTTAAGCACATTGTGAATTGGAACCTACATGTCCGGAAAAAAACTTTGGGTACCTCTTGAGAAAGTACTGGTGGGTCGAAATCTGACTAATGCTTTGTGGTTGGATCATATTTTTAGGGGACTGGCAAATTCTACGTCTCCTTTCTCCCATGCTACTATGGTCATCTGGGATAGGGTAAATAGAACACATAAGCTGGCCCCATTTCCTTCCCCTCTTTTACCACTGTTTTTTTTTTCCTGTTTCATCCCGAGAGAATGTTGTGCTTTCTTTGGCCCCTGGGGAGGTTCCGTGGATGTCAAGTGCTTCCAGTTTTAGGCTGAATCTGAGCTTAAATCTCTGGCAGCATTAAGGGAAGAATGGGGTATTAGCCCATTGGATTCTTGGAGGCACCTACAGCTGCAGGATTTCTTTGGGGGCCCTCAGGGGCAGGATATGCCCTGGGGATTCTCTCACCCACTTTGAGGCCCTGTGTATGTTGAGTTGTTGACAGAGAGACAGACAAGTTATCCTGCATCTATCCCTCAGTATCTTCACATTGTTGGAGGGGATGTGGACAAAGGGGAACATACCTGCATATTTGGTGGGAATGCCCCCACATTAAACCATTCTGGTGTTGAAGTCTGGAATATTATAGCAGAGGCCATACAACATCAGTTAGGTGATCCAGTATTATTCCATGCTACTCATCTGCCAGTTGGTAAATACAAATGATCAGTGATATCCCACCTCCCTAATGCTGGCAAGAGTCTGATACCCCTGCATTGGAAATCCTCTGGATCCCCCCCCCCCCCCCCCACAGTGAGAGAGTGGCTCCTTAGGGTACAAGAAATCCAGTCAGCAGAGGAGTGGTGGTATCAATGTGATGACAAATACTTTCAGTATTATAAGAACCAGGGCATTGTGTATTAACTTCACTACCTCTTGTAATTACAAAACACTTTTTATTGTTTTATTTGTTTTTAAGATGTAAAATGCTCACTCAATTGTTCTGAAATTGAAGCTTGTTCATACTCTCTAAAATGTTTCCAACTAGTCACTGACAAACAAGTACATTATTTTTTTATTTCTAGTTGCAATGTGCTTACTCTCTCTCAGAAGTTGTGGCCTATCCAAGAAAAATGTATAAGGTGTGTTGCAAATATGCAAAATTTTTTGGACTTTAACCGCTTCAGCTCCGGAAGGTTTACCCACCTTCTTGACTAAGCCATTTTTTGTGATACGGCACTGCGTTATTTTAACTGACAATGGGCACAGTGTTGCACAACTGCACAATATAAAATTGATGTCCTTTTTTTTTCCAGTGTTTTCAGACCTCAGGAAATTACATCGGTCAATACATCAGGATTTAAGATATATACCATAGCATGTGGACTCATACAGACTAAATAATATATACTGATTTGGGTTATTTTTCAGTTATTTGCAAAACGTTATAACAGAAACAGAGAAAAATGCCTATTTTCAAAATGTTCTGTCTTTTTTGGTTTATTTAGCAAAAAATAAAACCCAGTGGTGATTAAATAACACTATAAGAAAGCCCTGTTTGTGTGAAAAAAAGATACAAAAAATGTCATATAGGTAAAGTGTTGCATGACTGATCATTGTCATGCAACGTGTGACATCACTGAAAGCTGAAAATTGGCCTAGGTAGGAAGGGGATAAAAGAACTCAATTAATAGTTCAGTTTACAATTGCAGTTTTGATTCCTGCTAGCTGAAATTTAGGACACATTTACTGCACTTAAAGCTACTCTGTCAGCAAACAGAATTTTTTTTTTTAACAATTAGTTTTTATTGAAAAATTTGTATAAAACATATACAGAAAGAAATGAAAATAAAGGAAATAAGAGGTAACAGAGAAAACAAAGGATATGTACATTTCACTAAGTTAGAAAAGGTACATAGGTCATTTGTCAGAGCACGAGCATTAGATACATTTCACATTAGGTTCCATCCGGAGATCGTAAGTTATTAACCACTTGCTTACTGGGCACTTAAACCCCCCTCAGTCCCAGACCAATTTTCAGCTTTCAGCTCTGATGCACTTTGAATGACAATTGCGCGGGCATACAACACTGTACCCAAATGAAATTTTTATCATTTTTTTTCCACAAATAGAGCTTTCTTTTGGTGGTATTTAATTACAGCTGGGAGTTTTATTTTTGCTAAACAAACAAAAAAAGATGCAAAAAAAAATAAAAAATCATGTTTAATAGTTTGTTATAAAATTTTGCAAACAGGTGATTTTTCTCCTTCATTGAAGTGCGCTGATGAGGCGGCACTGATAGGCTGCACTGGTGGGCACTGATGGGCTGCATTGGTGGGCACTGATAGGCTGCATTGGTGGGCACTGATAGGCTGCACTGGTGGGCACTGATAGGCTGCTCTGGTGGGCACTGATAGGCTGCACTGGTGGGCACTGATAGGCATAGTTAAGGCGGCACTAATAGGCACAGATAAGGCGGCACCGATGGTGATCGGCTTTTTTTTTTCTCCTCGCGCTGACAGCGCGAGGAGGAATAATAGCCGATTACCGGCTCCGTTATATCACATGATCAGCTGTCATTGGCTGACAGCTGATCACGTGATAAGGGGTCGGATCGACCCCTTGCACGGATCAGTGATCAGGCGAGTTTTGTAGACTCGCCGATCACAGAGCGCGCCGCGCGCGCCCCTCGGGGGGCGCGCAGGCCATTCGTGCACGGGACTACGTCAATAGACGTAGTCCCGGAAAAGGAGATCCGCGCTGTAGCCATCATTCGGCTATAGCGCGGGTCTCAAGTGGTTAAACAAAGCTTCATATTACTCATACCAAAGCCTATCAATGGTAGGCGTCATTCTCTCTGCTCTGATATAGGACAGTAGATAGTTAGTAGGGAGAAGAAGGAAGGGGAGGGAGAGAGGGAGGGAGGGGGGGAAGGGGGAGGGGGAAAAAACGGGGGTTAGTGGGTCATTGGTCCAGTGGTCACCTCCATCCATCATTTTTGCATCAGTATAAGACATGGATATTAGAATCAAGCAGATTTGTACCATTTTGTCCACGCTTGCCATTTTCCAACTATCTTCCCTCTATTACCTTGTCTACTAGCAACTAAGGTTTCATACACAAAATGAGTTTGGGTGGTCATCAGAACTTCAGACACTCTTGGAGCAGAGTCGGATTTCCAATGTTTTACTATCAGTGTACGAGCTACCAAGAGAATGTGTGTAATCACTACTCTGAATTCAGGGGGAAAATTGTTTATTCCTATGTTCAATATAGCTAGGGAGGGATTAGGCCTTGTAATGATTCCCGAGATACTGGAGACGATGCGGAACAAGGAGTTCCAGAAGCTAGTCAGGCTCCTACAACTCCAAAACATATGGTATAGATTTCCAATATATCCACACCGTCTCCAGCACAACGGGGACCCCCCACGGTCAAACTTAGATATTTTATAGGGTGTGAGATACCATCGTAGGGCAATTTTTTGTGATAGTTCCCAGTGATTAACGGATTTAGAGGAAACGTAAATAGCTCGGAATGCCTCTTTCCATTGCTGGAGCGTGAATGTAGTGTTCAGATCTCTCTCCCACAACACGTAGGGGCGAGATTGAGCAAATTCTAATTTATTTTGGTATATGTTGTGAAAAAGGAAGATCCCGCCACGGGCTAGGGAACTAGAGTTATAGAAAAAGGAAAGAACTGCGCTAACCACGAATACCCAATGTGAGTAGGGTATGTATATGTGCCAGACCCACGATATGGGTCTTAATATCTTAATGTCTCCAAGACCACCTCCAAAATATAATGCAAACCATATACAAATAAGTGCAATTTAAATACAAAAACAAACCATAAATGCGTGTCAAGAGTGTGAGTTCACCAAACACAATATGAGTATATCAAACTCAGTGCATATACCTCTAGAAAATAAAAAGTTAAAAAAATAGAATAGAATATGAAAAAAATGTTTGCAATTTTTTTACATAAATGAACTATCAAGAAAAAAGATTGTATTTAGAGACACTCTATATAATGTCCATATAGTCATATGTCAAAAAATAATAATAGAATGTCCATATAGTAAACAAACACCAGTGAAGTAAAGCTTCAAGTGGAGTACAGCAGTGAAGGACAAACTTCAAACAGCTGAGTTATAAGTACACAAATTAAATCTTCTCCAAAGATGTACTGTGCTTTTCCCAACACCGAATGAGTGAATTGGCTCCTTACCAGATCCAAGCGACCCCCCGTTACAGAGGGTCACCACAGGCGACAATAGTCAAAGGATATCCGGATAGCGATTCCTCCTCAAGCGATCCTGAATCTTTCACGCGATAGGGTTATGGCTGTTATTCCACATATCACTCCCAACTCAACGTGGTATCACATAGGGAAAAACATAGGCTCCAGATAGTGTAAAACCAAATGACTTTAATTTGCAAAAACGAACGTATACACTTACATAAAAGACTTTAAAAGCAGGTTCAAAACAGAAGCGTGCACTGGCCGGATGCACGCCAACGCAGAGACCGACCCGTCCTTCCTGGTCCAAAAAGAACGAACACGACTGGGGTGACGTCGACACGTTCGCACCGCCCTACGCGTTTCGTAATAATTTACGTCGTCCAGGGGCTATCCGGATATCCTTTGACTATTTTCGCCTGTGGTGACCCTCTGTAACGGGGGGTCGCTTGGATCTGGTAAGGAGCCAATTCACTCATTCGGTGTTGGGAAAAGCACAGTACATCTTTGGAGAAGATTTAATTTGTGTACTTATAACTCAGCTGTTTGAAGTTTGTCCTTCACTGCTGTACTCCACTTGAAGCTTTACTTCACTGGTGTTTGTTTACTATATGGACATTCTATTATTATTTTTTGACATATGACTATATGAACATTATATAGAGTGTCTCTAAATACAATCTTTTTTCTTGATAGTTCATTTATGTAAAAAAATTGCAAACATTTTTTCATATTCTATTCTATTTTTTAACTTTTTATTTTCTAGAGGTATATGCACTGAGTTTGATATACTCATATTGTGTTTGGTGAACTCACACTCTTGACACGCATTTATGGTTTGTTTTTGTATTTAAATTGCACTTATTTGTATATGGTTTGCATTATATTTTGGAGGTGGTCTTGGAGACATTAAGATATTAAGACCCATATCGTGGGTCTGGCACATATACATACCCTACTCACATTGGGTATTCGTGGTTAGCGCAGTTCTTTCCTTTTTCTATTTCTGTTTGGTGTATTCTTGGTGTACATTTGAATTGCAGCTTCTGTTCAATACCATTTGTATTCCGTAGCGCAGTTTTTCCCTTTTTTTCGCAACTAGAGTTATAGAACTTCCAAGCATCTTTCGGGATGAACACCTGGTGGGATCTCATGGACCCTAAACAATGCATCACTTGATAGTATGTATATCTGTCTAAGGGCAGTAGGCCATATCGGCTCCGAAGCATGTCAAAGTCGATGGGCTTAGACTCAGCGTATAAATCAGAGAGAAACTGAATCCCTTTGTCATGCCATTTAGCCACAGAGAGATTAGGAACGATGTGTGAGATAGCCTTTAATGGTACGGGTATCTCCATGACCTCCTGTCCTTCCGAAGCGAGTTTTTGGAGAGTTCTCCAAGCTAGTAAGGAGGCCTGGATGGTGGGAGGAAGGGTGTGCACGGAGTATGGTTTTAAGGCGTCCAGGAGAAGCATTAGCTTCAGTTCGCCTGTCGGGCATAGAGCTTTTTCCAATGCAACCCAAGGTGTCTCGTATAAGGGATTAAGCCAGTTTTTGAGTTGTGTAAGGAGTGAGGCCCTATAATAATCCCGGATATCCACTAGGCCCATACCGCCCGCTAGTTTGTGTTTCACCAGTAGTGCTTTTGCGCATCTCGGCTTTTTACCCCTCCAGATAAACTGCTTAAGTAATGCATTGAAAGGTCCTATATGGGTATCCCTCAGGGGGATCGGGAGAGTGCGGAACATATACAGAATTTGTGGTAAAATAATCATTTTAAAGGTGGCTAGTCTCCCTGACCAGGTCAATTCTGTTCTATTCAGTTGAGCGGTTTCTGTTTTAAGTTTTGCCAATAGGGAAGAATAATTAGTAGGGGCTAATTGCTTTAAATCTACTGTTACCTTAATGCCCAGGTAGGTAATATATTCCTTGCTCCAACTATAGGGAAATCCTTTTTTTAATACAACCTCTAAGGGAGGGGGAATGTCCAGTCCTAAGACTAAGGATTTTGTAGGATTAACTTTATAGAAAGAGATTTCACCAAACTCCGTCAGGATCTGATGAACCCGTACAAGAGAAGTGTCTGGGGCAGTCAGAAACAAAATGATATCATCGGCAAATAAATTCAATACATGCTCCTTACCCTGTACATCGAAGCCAGTGATGGAGGGATCCGACCTCACCCTCTCCGCCGGTGGCTCAATGAGGAGGTTAAAAATGGAGGGAGACAGGGGGCACCCCTGTCTCCTGCCATTTGATATATCAAAAACCGATGACAGCATATTAGATGTATAAACTTGTGCACAGGGTGAGGAGTACAGGGCCAGGACGGCTGAGAGTATGGGGCCTGAAAAACCAAACCTCATCAGAACCTGCCTCATGTATCCCCAATGTATCCTGTCGAATGCCTTCTCTGCGTCCAAAGAAAGGAGCAGAGAAGGCGTGCGACAGGTCTTTGCATATTGGATGATATTAATGACCCTTCTTGTGGCATCAGATGCCTGTCTACCTGTAGTGAAGCCAGACTGATCAGGGTTGATAAGAGAAGGGAGTATCGGAAGCAATCTAAGTGCTAGAATTTTAGCATAGATCTTAACATCTGTGTTGAGAGAAATCGGCCTAAAATTAGCCGGAGTGATGGGTTCTTTTCCCGGTTTTGGGATCGTTACCACATATGCCTTAAGCATCTCCCTAGGGAAAGAGGCCGAGGACACCGCCGCTGCATAGATCTGTTGGAGACAATTGCTCACAATTTTTTTTATAATAGTCATTTGGTAGGCCATCGGGGCCAGGGGACTTTCCCAACGGGAGCGTACTAATGACTCTTTCGATCTCAGACTTCGTCACTGGGGCGTTAAGCATGGCAAGCTGCTCAGCTGAGAGAATTGGTAATTGAATTTTATCTAAGAACGATTGTATAGCTTCGTCAGTCGGATTGGGAGTGTTTGGATCCCTATCCAAATTATATAGTGTTGCGTAGTAATCGGCAAATGAGTCTGCAATCTCCTGTGGATTAACCATCTTTTTGTTATCTTGGGCCCGCAATAAGTACGGTATTCTAGATTTAGTCCTAATGCCTCTAAGCCTTTGGGCCAGAAATTGACCCACTCTGTTCCCTGAGGAGTAGTAAGACAACCTCAGTGAACGAACGTACTTATCATACTGTTCGATTAACAGGAGTCTGAGATCGGAACGAGCCAGAGACAGCTGTTGGGCCATGTGGGAATCAATATTGGTTTTATTAAGAGATTCAAGGGTTTTTATGGTAGTGAGCAATTGGTCAACCTTTTGCGTCCTCCGCCTCTTTTCCCCTTGCACAAATCTTAATCATCACCCCTCTAATATATGCCTTATGGGCGCACCATAGTACCATCGGATCATCCACGGATCCTTCATTGCAAGCAAAGTATTCTTTCAAATGAGCTCTAATGCTGTCAGCATGATCTGACATTTGGAAGATATGGGAGTTGGCTCTCCAGATGTAAGCAGGTCCGGGTGTGTGCCCCTCCATCACCACAATGGAGACCGGGGCGTGATCAGACCACGTTATGTTATGTATAGTGGATGCGGATACCGCCTGTAACAGTTGTTTATCTACAAGTATTAAATCTATTCGGGAGTACGAGTTATGCCTGGAGGAATGACATGTATAGTCCCGTTCGTTGCTGTGTTGGCACCTCCATACATCATAGACATCTGCGGCATGTAGAAGAGGTTGTAATTTAGGAGGAGGTCTTTTAGCCACCGTAGTAGAGTCAAGGGCAAAATCCGGGGTTATGTTATGATCTCCACAGATTACCAAGGAGCCCCATCGTATAGATGCAATCTTCCTATAGAGTCTCTGTAGGAAACGAATTTGGTGGGCATTGGGCACGTATAAATTTACCAGGGTATATGGCCTGTTATTGAGCTCCCCCTGAACTATTAAAAAGCGACCAGCTGGGTCAGCATGTAGCTCTTTCAGGGTAAAGGACACAGAGTCTCTGATAGCAATAAGAACCCCTCTTTGTTTCTTAGGTGCACAGGCCATGAACATGAGCGGAAAACTTTTATGCTGTAATTTTGGGGCCTTATCCGCTTCAAAATGAGTTTCTTGTATATAAAGGACATCTGCTCTGAGTTTGATAGCTTCCTTCCAGGCAGAAAAGCGCTTTGCAGGGTGATTTAGCCCGTTAGCGTTAAAAGAGACTACTTTGAAAGACATAGTTATCAGTTACATGTGGATACTCACGGCACCTGAAATATTGACCGCCAATGTCCTGTATTGTAGCACAGCGACCAGGCAACTGTATTAGTCTATTCTCCAGGGCACTCGCATCCGAGAGAGGGAGGAGACGACCAGACCACGGGAAACATGGACGAAAAGGGGGGAAAGAGAGGGATAAAGTCATGTCCAGAAAAAAGAAACAAAACATTAATAAAAAAGTAGGATTCAGCAAGAACCAGAGGGCGGAAAAACCGTCCATTATTACTAGGGGGGGAAAAGGAACACACTAGTGCTCCATAGTGTGACATGGACCCAATATGTATCCACCTGCCCCTCAGTGAGGGAGGCTAGCAAGTTAAAGGCTACTTTTCTTAACCTTTTTCTTCTTTTTATGCGACACTGTATGCCATTTTGCTGGAAAGTGTGCCACTTTTACGGAAGAGGACTCATCGGCAGCGTGTACCGGTAAGATGGCCAGGGAACGCAGCAGGTCTAGGCCCTCTTCAATATTAGTCACCACAGTGGTGTTGTCTTCATGGGTAACAGTCAGTTTCACTGGGTATCCCCATCTATACGGAATATTGTGATTCCTTAAAGCTTTGGTCACAGACACTAATGACTTCCGCTTTTGCATCGTGTATTGCGAAAGATCCGCAAACAATTGAATGTGGGCGAATTTTTCTGGTGGATACTGCTGCTTGCGAAAAGCCATCATGAGCTTCTCTTTAGTTTGGAAAAAGTGCACTCTCATTAACACATCTCGGGGAATGTTGTCTGGTAGATGAGATGGTTTGGGTAGCCTGAGGATGCGATCTACCTGCATCTCCGCTTCATCTGTAGAGGGTAGGAATGCACACATTAGTTCCTTAGCATATTGTTGTAGCTGTGCAGGGAGGATGGTCTCAGGGACTCCTCTTAGTTTGATATTATTCCTTCTCGACCTGTCCTCAAGGTCTGCGATTTTACCCTTTAGCCATGCGATTTCATCCGCTTGCTCATGAAAGGCGTCAATCAATGTATTATGTGAGGTTGCAAATTCCCCCATTTTAGTCTCTATATGCTCAACTCTGCCACTCATCTCCCCCACTTCATTTTTAAAAGTGCTGACACATTTCAGCATGTCTGCATGCATGGAAGTGCGGAGGGAGAGAAAACAGGTTTATCAGCAGTGGGGAAAGCATTGAAAGGGTCTGTCAGCTCTCTTGTGTCCTCCAATGATTCCTGCTCTGTGCTCACCTGTCTGCAGTCTTCCTCTAACCGCGGTTTAGACTTCACAGGGCTGCAGGAGTTCAGTGTAGATGCCACTGGGGAATGTCCAGGCGGTACACTGGAGGCTTCAGGGCTAGACGTAGATGACCTGGAGCTGCATGAGGGAGACGGCGGCGAGGCACCTCCGCCGGCGCCATCTTGCCGCAGGCCGCGATCCGCCGGTCTGAAGAAATCAACCAATTTCTTCGGTTTGGCTGCATCTTTTCGTTTGCGGGACATATCGTCCGGTTCTACGGGATCTCTGGTCACCGAGAGTGCAGGTGGGGCTGCTATTCGTCGCGTCTGTGTTGTTTAGGGACCGTTGCTGGAGCGGAGCTCACTGCTTAAGCGTCCAAAAACAAGCGCGCGGTGGCCACGCCCCCCAGCAATCAGAAATTTCAAATATTTTAATTCTTTTTTTTTTCATTTCCATAAACAATTTACTTTCAATGTGCCTTTGAATTTGTTAGCAAATTTGACTTTGTAGGTAGAGTCAATTCCCATTTCATCCTTACATGTAATAACGTTCTTCTTTTCTGGACGTGTCCAATTAATTTTTTGTGCAGGCCCATCTCTGCCCCACCTCTTTTTTTAAGATATATTTATTGGACTTTAAACAGAGAGATTTACAAAAAAAAACAATAACAAGACACCATACAGTTCCAGTGTACATAACATAAAGTACATAAAATCCAGTGTACATCAATAAAGATTCTTAAAAACATATTGTCTCACATGTATCATGATAGTATTGACCAGCAATGTCACATAGAAGACACTTTAGTATCAGGAATAACATCTACCATAACTAAGTTCCTAACAGCCTGATTCATAAAAAGAACATCATTAACCACTTGCTTACTGGGCATCTAAGCCCTCCTCCTGCCCAGACCAATTTTCAGCTTTTAGTGCTGTCACTCTTTGAATGACATTTGCGCGGTCATACAACACTGTACCCAAATTAATCATTTTTTTCCTCACAAAAAGAGCTTTCTTTTGGTGATATTTGATCACCTCCGGGTTTTTTATTTTTTTTTAAAACAATTAAAAAATACAATTTTTTTTCTTTTTAAATACAAAACTGTTTTATATTTTATTAATACATTTTGCAAACAGGTAATTTTTCTCCTTCATTGATTCATTCATTACGCTGACGAGGCTACACAGATGGTCACTGGCAGGCTGTATTGATGGGCACTGATAAGGTGGCACTGATGGGCACTGATAAGGTGGCACCGGTGGGCATTGATGAGGTGGCACGGGTGGGCATTGATGAGGTGGCACGGGTGGGGCATTGTTATGTGGCATTGGTGGGCACTGAGAGGTGAAACTGATGGGTGGCAATGATGGAAGGCACTGATGGGCATTGATAGGTGGCACTGAAGGGCACTAATAGGTGGTACTGGTAGCAGTACTGGGCACTGATGGGTGGCAGTAATGGGCACTGATCGGCACAGGTAGGTGACACTAATAGGCAGCACTGCTAGGTGGTCCTGATAAAGCACTGATTGGCACCACTGGTGGGCACTGATTGCTGGCACTTTTATGTACTGGTGGGCACTGATTCATGGCACTGTGGGCACTGATTTGTGGCACTGTGGGCACTGGCAGGTGGTACTGATGGGCACATATGAGGTGGCTTTGCCTCTTCCTCTTTGGGACCGATGTCCCTTCAACAGAAGCCGGTGATCAGCTTTTTTTTATCTTCACGCTCTCAGTGTGAGAAGAAAAAAACAATTATCGATCTTCTGTTTATATCACGTGATCAGCTATCATTGGCTGATAGATGATCACATGGTAAGGGGCCGGGATCGACCCCTTACCCCGATCTGTAATCACCCAAGTCTTGGTGATCACAGCAAGCGCCGTGCGCATTACCCAGATTTTGTGAATTATTTTTTTTTTGTTTCCAAATTTCAAAAGGTAAGTTTATACAGGGGTAATCACTGACAAGTTTTAACCAATGAGCTAACACAGTTGATATCAACCCTTTTCAAGATAGTACCTCTTCATTTTCCTGCGTAACCTTTTATGTAGCCGCTGGGACTCATAGACTGTCATTTGAGTGAATTTCTGAGCCTGCTGGGGCTGCTGACATTACATCCATGATGCCGTTACCCTGTAGCAGCCTCAGGGCTTTTGGATGTCTACAAAAGGGAGGCTTTCACAGTTAAACAACATGCATAAGCTTTTTTAAATACAGATATCATTTTATGCGAAAAGTGTGTTATTGAAACAGATTTTCTTTAAGGGGGGCTTTGAAAACCATGAGCATACTTGACCTGTAGTTTTCATTTAGACAGTTTTTTCTTTCAAATAATTACAATTATATAAATAGACTTACATCTCTATCCAGTACTCTCCCAGTGCTGTTAAGATATAATTTCTGAGTAACTGGATCCAGTATCACCCAGTAGTCTGCATTGTCTTTCAAAGTTAGACGTATAGTAGGATTAGATCCACCAGCAGTCCCTGTAATTTGCATATTGTCCACTATGATTGTTCCTGTTGTGACAAAAAATACAACATTGTTTAGTACATACATTTTTTATATTTGTATTTGGTTTTTCAAATCAAATGTTAACATACTGATATGTTAAAGTTACCCTTTTTGAAAGTCTGCAAAAAATACATACTATATTTAATATAATTCCGCATCAATACATTCCTAACATATCAAAATATAAAATAACAATTTTTTTTTTAAATGCACCTTTTTTTTCAACAGAAAAGTTTTTATTTGTCTTCAAATGGAGAAATGTATACATACAGTAAAAAATTCTGCAGTTGTGCATATTATACAGCAAAGGTGCAGTGGATAATGGCACAGTTATATAATGAAAATGTCTTGTACAAGGTTGTGCATGAATCGCATAACAAATATGATTATATCACTTAAATAAAGTCCTTACCGCTTACAGTGTTACATATTATTATTTACTCAGTTGTATTCCTGTGTATAGAGTTTGTGAACGGATCCTTTCCAACATCCATCTATACTAACTATAGGGGGGGCATGGAGCAGAGGGGGGGGAGCCACCAGGAGCAACACCACATTGCACAGGATGCTATTGCTTAGTCCATGCACCCCATACCTTCCCAAATTTCTTTGGGCATTTGTGGTTTATGTAGGTAAGCTTGTAGAGTGGAAGTGTGGAGTTCACTAAGGCTTTCCATTGGGAGACCTTGGGAGGATCAGGTTGTTTCCACTTAATTAGGCTAGCTGTCCTAGCGTAGAATGAAGCGTAGAACACAAATAGAGTGCTGGGTGTGATGTTATCGCACACTCCCAAGAGGAGAATGATTGGGTTCATTTCTATCTGTAGATGGCCTACTGAGTTGATTGTGTCCACTACTTGCGACCAAAATTGTTGTATAACAGGGCAGGACCAGACCACGTGTATAAAAAAGTACCTTTAGTGTAAGGAAAAATCTATTGTCAGTGGTGAAGTGGGTGGATGATGTCATGATCTCTGCCTCAGTCAGAGGAATCTTTGTATTCATTCAGAACCTACAAAGCTTCCTGTGAATGGCTGATAAATGTGGGAGAGTAGGGCGGAAAGTTCCTGTCCTGCTGCCAGAACACAGTGCTGCACTGTATACTGTATGTGGTTAAGGCTACATACAGTTCTCATGATTCTGTGCTACAATTAGCTTTGTTATATACAGCTGCTGCTCCAATCTGATTCATCTCAGTTGCTAAAAAAATAAAAAAATAAAAAAAAATTCTCAGGTAGCTACAACAGTGACACATTTTTTTTCATCAAACAGTAACAAGCCAGCTGTTCAATGGGGCTTCCCCTGTTCTCGCTTATGTAAAACTGTCCGGTCGTCTGTCATTTACTATCAAACTCTTATTTAGAACTAAGAGACTTCAAATGATATAGCATTAAAAATTTACTGATGCTGGTCATTTTTAAAGTAAGAGAGAATTGGTCAAAATATACTACAGAAAAAGAGTTGGAAAGAAAGAAATGTGGTTTAGTAGCACGCGTTTCGTGTTTTTTTCTTTTAATGATGCAGCAACATACTGCAAATAAAAGGCAGCTACATTACCAGATGGTCAGTAACAAATAAATTGAGCAACTCTAAGCATCCCACATTTAAGAAGGTCCTACCATCATAAATTTAAAAAAAATTAATGAAAACTCCAAACACCACCCCTAAAACAAAAGCCTTTTTTTAATGGAAAGCTTTGATGCAAAAAAAAAACATAGGCTCTACCAACTTTAAATTAAAACTAGAGAAATCCCCCCAAAACACCACTAGTTAAGAGTGACTGCTGACCACAAAACATCCACAATCAGATTTAAAGTACACTTATGGTAGTGGCAAACTGCACCTCATCCATGTGCATCATTCATCTGACATGCATCTACATTATTATTTTTTTGCAGCAACCTATGGAAAGCTTACAGTGAGACAGAGTAGGCACATTGTAAAAAATACACTTATACCGCGTACACACGATCGGAATTCCAGCCAGAAAAAGACAGATGAGAGCTTTTTATTGGAAAATGCGACCGTGTGTATGCTCCATTGGAATTTAGCTGTCTGAATTTCCGCCAGCAAAAAATTGATAGCATGTTCTCACAATTTTCACAATGGAAAAACTTTCTATCGGAAATTCCGATTGTGTGTATGCAATTCCGACACACAAAAACTTACGCATGCTCAGATTCAACTAGGAGATGGAAGCTATTGGCTACTAGGTATTGAACTTCCTTTTTCTAGTCCCGTCGTACGTGTTGTACATCACAGTGTTCTTGGCGGTCGGAATTTGGCGTGACCATGTGTATGCAAGACAGCTTGAGCAAAATCCTGTCGAAATTCCATCAGGAAACAACCAGAGCTTTTTACGACCAAAATTCCGATTGCGTGTACGCGCGATCACATTTTCTCTAGTAAACCATCCCACACCTTATATCAGCTAGAAAACATTGTGCTGTGTCTTTTTCTTTGATGCTCTAAACTGCAACTCCAGACATTTGTATTATGATTTGAATAGAGTGCAGAAGGGCTAGAACTTCTACAATTTAATATGTCTGTTTATATGTCTGGAAGTGAGCTTAATATTTCCAATGAGTACCTAGCATTAAAGTATTTTTATTAGAAGAGCAGGGAAGGGTTTGAACATCTTAGTGACCAATTAAAAAAATAAAACAGCAGCGGTCTAATTGGTTAGGTGACATAACACCTTTCAGGATACTGTTTTAAAATCATGAACTGTAGATGACATTAAATATAACTAAAATAAGTCTCTTCTAAAGGAAAGGTGAGCTGCAATTACTGACCTCTCCTTAAAGAATGGTATTTCAGTACCTTCTGAGTCATTGATCCGAACAAAGATTTATAAATCAGACTTTACTTGCTGCATGCTTATTATTAAACTAGTGACTCACATAATTGAAGCCAGAGGGTCAGTATGAGAGTCAGCAAACTAAAACTTTCAGAAAGTAGTCAGCAATGTCAATGTGTATATTTATCTTATTACAGTTTTCCTTTAACTGCAATTAAAGCAAAAACATTATACAAATCAGCAATCCACCTGCCTTTTAAACTATGAATGTATGCCCACTGTTGTCTTATGAGAAGTTTATGTGTAATCTCTACTAGCAACTGTAAATACATTTTTATATGTATATTTTTAGTGATATGAGATATAGAATTTTGTTTTACTAATGGTTTAATATAGCGATATAAACACATATGGGGACAAGATTTGCAGACTTTAGTTTGAAGTGTAGGAATGTTAGGTTTGTGGGCCACGGCAAATGCTCTGCTATTTACCCGTCAAACATTGTGAGAAAGGACAACACCTAAATTGAGTTCCTTATCACAGCCTATATGAGGCCGAAGTAATTATCTTGACCAGGCCGTTTGTATCCCTTTGTTAATTAACACTATATCCACTTTAAAGGGTGCAGGGGCGGATCCAGGGGAGGCAACGGGTCAATTGCCCCCTCCGAGAATACCACCAGCTGATGACAGCGCGGCCGGTTCCACGGGTGCAATCGCGGCCGGTTCCGCAGGGACCAGCGCGGCCGGTTTCGCGGGTGCCAGCGCGGCCGGTTCCGCGGGTGCCAGCGCGGCCGGTTCCACGCCCGGTTCCGCGGGTGCCCGCGCGGTCGGTTCCGTGAGTGATTGCGCTGAGTGGATGGGAGAGGGGGGGCAGCTGGGCGGCTTATGAGGGCTGCTGGCTAATCAGGAAGCCAGCAGGCAGGGGAGCAGGGAGATGACATCATCTCTCACTGCCCTGCATCCCTCCAGTTCCACCCTCACTGTGCGGGAAGCTGTGTGCAGCAGAGAGATTACATCATCTCTCTGCTGCCTATCTTCACTCTGGACTCAACAAAAGAACACCTTAGCAGAAAAGTGACACAGTAGGTGACAATCTGCAATGTGTGACAGACTACGTGGCAAAAGGCAATCCACAATGTGTGGCAGACTACGTGGCAAGTGGCAATCCGCAATGTGTGGCAGACTACGTGGCAAGTGGCAATCCGCAATGTGTGGCAGACTACGTGGCAAGTGGCATCCGCAATGTGTGGAAGGCAACTGGGCAAGTGACAATCCGCAATGTGTGGCAGGCTACGTGGCAAGTGACAATCCGCAATGTGTGGCAGACTATGTGGCAATCCACAATGTGTGGCAGGCGACGTGGCAAGTGACAATCTGCAATGTGTGGCAGGCTACATGGCAAGTGACAATCTGCAATGTGTGGCAGGTGACGTGGCAAGTGACAATCTGCAATGTGTGGCAGGCTACGTGCCAAGTGACAATCAGCAATGTGTGGCAGGTGACGTGGCGAGTGACAATCCGCAATGTGTGGCAGGCTACGTGGCAATCCGCATCTGGTGGCAGGCGACGTGGCAAGTGACAATCCACAATGTGTGGCAGGTGACATGGCAAGTGACAATCCGCAATGTGTGGCAGGCTATGTGGCAAGTGACAATCCGCAATGTGTGGCAGGTGACGTGGCAAGTGACAATCTGCAATGTGTGGAAGGCGACGTGGCAAGTGATAATCCGCAATGTGTGGCAGGCTACGTGGCAAGTGACAATCAGCAATGCGTGGCAGGTGACGTGGCAAGTGGCAATCCGCAATGTGTGGCAGGTGACGTGGCAAGTAACAATCTGCATTTGGTGACAAGTGACGTGGCAAGTGACAATCCGCATTTGGTGGCAGGCGACATGGCAAGTGACAATCCGCATTTTGTGGCAGGCGACATAGCAAATGACACCCTCAAGGCTCCCACTGATTCTGCATTATGGTGAGTTGAACCATTTAATTTTATATTACAATGTATTAATAGAAATAATGTGCTTCAATCATCCTGACACCATAACAACCATGGTGCCGTAATGATTGAAGTGTCAATACCAGCCATTTCCCATATAAATTGCCCCCAAAAAAACATATTTTATAGCAGTGCCCCTCCCGAGACTGGACTCTGGATCCGCCCTTGAAAGGGTGTGCTCTTTGATATTGCAGAGAATATGGCCATCTGTTCAGGAGTGGACAGTTTACTCAGAATATGACCTTGCATAACTAATGCCCCATTCCAGAGAAGGTGATGACCTGGAATAATTAATTTTCTCCCCAAGACAGGAGGTTCTAGTGAGGGGCTGAGTTATGCTAAATCTAGGGGGTGGGGAAATTGCCCAATCCTGGATGAGATATGCCCGGAAGGAGGAGAGTGGTAAGATAGTTCCAACAATTGGGATGGCCCAATACAAGTCTATGAGAGATAGATGTATATTAGTTTAAGTCTTAAACATAGATGGGGGGAGAGAAGAACCAACCCCTACAGGGGGTCCCTATACTAAACCACTGGTAAATATAAGCCCATGTCCCAGCGCTTTTATGTACAGTGGTGTGAAAAAGTGTTTGCCCCCTTCCTCATTTCCTGTTCCTTTGCATGTTTGTCACACTTAAGTGCTTCGGAACATCAAACCAATTTAAACAATAGTCAAGGACAACACAAGTAAACACAAAATGCAATTTGTAAATGAAGGTGTTTATTATTAAAGGTGAAAAAAAATCAAAACCATCATGGCCCTGTGTGAAAAAGTGACTGCCCCCTAAACCTAATAACTGGTTGGGCCACCCTTAGCAGCAACAACTGCAACCAAGCGTTTGCGATAACGTGCAATGAGGCTTTTACAGCGTCCTGGAGGAATTTTGGCCCACTCATCTTTGCAGAATTGTCCTAATTCAGTTACATTAGAGGGTTTTCGAGCATGAACGGCCTTTTTAAGGTCATACCACAACATCTCAATAGGATTCAGGTCAGGACTTTGGCTAGGCCACTCCAAAGTCTTCATTTTGTTTTTATTCAGCCATTCGGTGGTGGACTTGCTGGTGTGTTTAGGATCATTGTCCTGCTGCAGAACCCAAGTTCGTTTCAGCTTGAGTACACGAACAGATGGTCGGACATTCTCCTTCAGGATCTCTTGGTAGACAGCAGAATTAATAGTTCCTTTTATCACGGCAAGTCTTCCAGGTCCTGAAGCAGCAAAACAGCCCCAGACCATCACACTACCACCACCATATTTTACTGTTGGTATAATGTTCTTTTTATGAAATGCAGTGTTCCTTCTACGCCAGATATACTTGGACACACACCTTCCAAAGAGTTCCACTTTTGTCTCATCGGTCCACAGAATGTTGTCCCAAAAGTCTTGGGGATCATCAAGATGTGTTGTGGAGAAATTGAGACGAGCTTTGATGTTCTTTTTGCTCAGCAGTGGTTTTCTCCTTGGAACTCTGCCATGCAGGCCATTTTTTCCCAGTCTTTTCCTGATGGTGGAGGCATGAACGCTGACCTTAACTGAGGCAAGTGAGGCCTGCAGTTCCTTGGACGTTGTTGTGGGGTCTTTTGTGACCTCTTGGATGAGTCGTCGCTGCGCTCTTGGGGTAATTTTGGGCGGCCGGCCACTCCTGGGAAGGTTCACCACTGTTCCATGTCTTCGCCATTTGTGGATAATGGCTCTCACTGTGGTTCGCTGGATTCCCAAAGCTTTGGAAATGGCTTTATAACCCTTTCCAGACTGATAGATCTCAATTACTTTCTTTCTCAATTGTTCCTGAATTTCTTTGGGTCTCGGCATGATGTGTAGCTTTTAAGGATCTTCTGGTGGACCTTACTGTGTCAAGCAGCTCCTATTTAAGTGATGCCTTGATTGTGAACAGGTGTGGCAATAATCAGGCCTGGGTGTGGCTAGAGAAATTGAACTCAGGTGTGGACAACCACAGTTATAGTATGTTTTAACAAGGGGGGCAATCACTTTTTCACACAGGCCCATGATGGTTTGGATTTTTTTTCACCTTTAATAATAAACACCTTCATTTACAAATTGCATTTTGTGTTTACTTGTGTTGTCCTTGACTATTGTTTAAATTGGTTTGATGTTCCGAAACACTTAGGTGTGACAAACATGCAAAGGAACAGGAAATGAGGAAGGGGGCAAACACTTTTTCACACCACTGTATACATGCTTGTCCTTTGTATTGTCTGTCTTGCTGTTTGTAGATTAATGTTTTGAGTATTAATCTATTAATTCCTTCATGTAATCCATGTTTTTTTTACCCTTTTTCTGTATGATAGATTGTTGTGCATTAGCTTAGGGCTCCTTACTAGTTACCAATGCATTTCTGTTGTTGGGTTAAAGCTTTCACTCATTGTCAAAAAACGCTTTTTAACCCAAATCTGAGATATATTAAATATCAAAATATATCTTTCAGGTAACACCCACCCTCTTTACTACAGCTGCTGAATACAGTATATCTCATGAGGTTGAGATGCCCAGAAAGATCAATTTTAATTGAAGAACGTTTTTGCAAATGTTTACCATGCCTACATTTCAAGTGAATGAGAAATCATATGTTACCATCTAAATCTATAAATTTCCAATACTAATTGTGAATTTCTGTTCTCATTATAGACACTAGCAGAATGTTTATTTTTAGTATTGCTATAGTTCATTTTTGGTGAACATAAAGTAGTGTTCTAAAGTTTAACAAAAAAATATATTTTGAAAATTTGTACAGTATGAGGTATGTAATGTAATGCGTGGTTCATCCCCAAACTTTGATCCAAATATATGCAGGATAATCATATTCATCACTTGTAAATGTAGATCATATATACACAGTCTAGTTAGTGTTGAAATACTATTTGTGCAAGTGGGTATGGGCTACTCCCATGCAATAATCATTACACATACAGTGGCTTAAAACAATGTTGGTATCTGCTACATGTTGTTCGAAAAGTTTCAAGGAGTTTCTGTGTTCAGCTTTGACTTGAAACAGATTTGTATTGGCACCTGTTCTCTTATATTGGCCTTGAACTGTTTAATAGATTTTGTTTCCCATTTCCACTCTAATCAGCTCAAACCATTTAATGCCCTTCATGACAATTGGAGGGCTCACAGCAATGATGAGGCAGTTACAGGTTTAGTAACTTTTGATAAATTAGAAAAAAATATATATATTTTTTTTTTTTTTCAATTTGAGTCTGTTGTGTTTATACCCACCTTTTGACCATGTATTAGTACATGATTAAACACTTTATATTTTTTAAATTTGAGTCTGTTGTGGTTTATGAGGGTTGGTGTACAATTGTCTCCCAATAACCAATAAGCAGGTTCCATGGTGGGATTAAGGGTCTGGTATGGATTTTCTGAAGGACCTCATACTTTTTTTTACTCAAAGAGCCTGATAAGTATTTTAGGAGAAAACGACACTTTTTTTTTTTCATTTTTTTTTTTTTTTATTCTTCCTGTGGGATATACTATTACAAAGAAAAAATCTAAATACAGTTTAAATTTCCAGCAAGTGACATGTTACTGCCAGCTTCTTTCTTTAAAAATACTAATATTACTAATAATCACTAATAGTGAGTATCAAGGCTGTTTACCAGATACAATTGACCCTCAAAACCTGAGAGGTCAGACAGCATACTGAAGAAATCATTGTGATTTATTTCATATACTGTACATATTGTTTTTTTACTACACTATGAGGCTATTTACACTTTATATTAGGGGAGCATTTATTTGAAATCCTGGAGAAGATAAATTGTGGGGAAAGGTTAATGTGAGGGTGCCTCAGACATTATGTCGGATATCTATTACAGAAGGCCCCAGAGATGGTTGTTGTTGTTTGAAAAGTGCTGTCTGACCGCTCAGCTTTTTTGATCTTCACACCTTTGATGCCTTTTGGAAGAATATTTCTGTACAGCGTATTACTTTAGAAAAACTCTCTCTCAATTTGGATTTGGTTTCTTTCAATATTTTCTATAATCTTTATAATCTTTATTGTGTCTATCGATAGGCTTCATTTATATCATTTCCAATTTGTGAGTGTTTTTTATTTTTATTTTTTTATTTCATGCATGTTGTTTTTTTATTCATTATACAGTATGTTTAGTGCTGCATTTACTTACATGAGTTCTTTTTGATTAGGAGTCAACAAGTTGTGTTGCTGCTTTATATTTTATATTTTTGTTTCTTGCAAGTTGAATGCCTCGTACACGTGATCGGACTTTCCGCCAACAAAACTGTGAAAATTTTGTCCAAAGGGTGTTGGCTCAAACTTGTCCTGCATACACATGGTCCCACAAATTTTGGCCAACAATTATGAACGTAGTGATGTACTAGACGCACTACGTGGTTTTTCACCTCCATAGCACCACCCTTTGGGCTCCTTCTGCTAATTTTGTGTTAGTAGAAGTTTGGTGAGTGTTGATTTGCGCTTTTCTTTTCACGTTTTCCATTAAGCACTTTTCAGTTCACGGTTTTCATTTCATGCTTTTCATTTAATTTATGAATGGCCGTAAAATTGATAAGGGACACCAACATAGTTGTATCTTTGATCTTAAAAACTATGGGATAATGGTGTTGTGTTAACGTGCACAAATAATAAAAAAAAAAATAATAATAAATATTATTCTTGATATCACTAGAAAAAAAAAGCCTTTGAAAATTTGTTTGCAATAACTCCATCAGTATCATCAGCAAAGCAGCTTCATTATTATCCCATTAAAGAAAATAATTGTGCGCTGCATTTGGAGATTTCATAATTTGCCATGGATACGAATGTTAATTCTCCATTAAGAATGCTAGTTTATAAGACCGACTGCTTCTGGCTCATCCTTGCTTCCAAGCATGCATGTTTGTACTTTGGACTTTTGCCGATGGACTTGTGCACACATGATCGCAAAATCCGGCAAGACACATTTGTTGGTGGAAAATTAGAAAACATGCTAGCCAACATTTGTTAGCAGAAAGTCTGACAACAATTGTCCGATGAAGCATATACACAGTCGGATTTTACGCCAACAGCCTGACATCTAACATTTCCCATCGGAAAATCCGATTGTGTGTACAGGGCTGGCCATACATGGTTGAATTTCAAATGAATATTTTTTTGAAAATGAGAAATTTTGTGCATTTTGTGATCCAATGGTGCCTTTATCGATTTTAAAATTTGACCAAACCAAGCTTTAAATTTCACCTCCTGTTGCTACAGAAATACATTTCATGGCTGGGAATATTCTTTTCTTTCCGGGAGTTTTCATTTCTTACAAATGTGCATTTATTTTTTTACTACATTTCTCGCACAATTCTCCCATCAAATTACCAACATGCTTGATTACTCAAATTTGATGGCCGCAAAATCATCTGTTGCTGCAGCCCACTAATGGTGCGAAATTCAAACAAAAATTCTTAGATAAGATTTTCTAAAGAAAATGCCTAAGCTCAGGTGTCACTGTTTACATTTCAAGATGAAGCATAACACACTGTAACCCCAACAGCGTGAACTATGCTCTCCTCATAAGATGAGCCACAGAAAGTGACATGGGTGGGTACAAATTTTGGATAGAGGCCAAGTCATTTGAGAGCTCTTGCAATGAGGGGCTAAGCCTAGGCCTGTGATTAAAGTCTTAAGTTCATAAGCAGATCTCCTCTCAGGAACAAGCAACTTGAATACATTCTTTAGAGCTACTCTTCCACTGGCTAGGTTGGGCCCTAGAGGACACTGATGTGCGTAAATACACAAGTCTATGATGTAAGTGGTTATAGTCCTGCATCCAATGGGGTTGGTTGGAAAGTAGTAGGGATATTTCACTAAGCTAAAGCAATGATGCGGATAGTGAAGCAGAAGGGAAAGAGAAGATTCTGCCTAGTCCAGCAGAACAGTAGAGCATTAGGGCAATTGTGTGTACTGAAATTAAAGCACATATTCCTTGAAAGACGAACAATATATTCAATTTCCAGAATAACTGTGGATCAAAGACTCTCTCCCCAAGTCCAGAAATCTGTGGCGGTTACCGGTGGCTCTCAGTAAGGTATCTCCTGCCAGCTATTTCCAGCAGCTGACCAGGAACAACACTTCCCACTCCTCTGCAGCTCTCCTCTCCAGTTGATGGCAATCCCTAACTGCCCAGATCTTTCTCTGAACTTTCCATTTATACCCCCTTGTTTTCTTCTCCCACTCCAAGAAACCTCTGGGTCTTGTAGTTATTTCACTCATCAAAAAAAGAATGGCTCTGCTTATTGTTCAGACTACATTTCCCAGTATTCTGTGTTCTAAGTTCAAAACTCAACAACATATTCACTTTTGTCACCTTGTGGAAAAAAGGAGACAGGCATAATACAGTAAAGCCTTGTACACACAATCAGATTTTCAGACGACCGAACATCAGTTGTTTGTTGCATGCTAGTCTCATGTCGAAAGTGAAGAGGTTACTCACCAAATGAAAAATTCTTGTATGACAGAATACCACTTCAGAAGTGATGTAATGTGTTGAGTAGTTTTGTATGTATGGTTTCATTTCTGAGCATGTGCAGTCTTGCGATTAAAATTTTTTTCATACAAAAAAAGTACTAATTAAACGAAAAGCGGACGTTAAGTTCACGTACGACCAACATTTTATAGTCTGCACATCCAGCTTTTCTCTCATGAAAAATCATAATCGGCTGTCAAAAGCACCATACTAACAAGCCGAAAATCGGCAGATCGTTTTTCCGATTTTTGTATCGTGTGTACAGGCCCTAACAGTAGTGCTTGTTACTTTCTATTGACCTATTATTTTGTTTGCCAAGTGTTTTGGTATAGCTATCAACAAAGTATCAAACATCTCTATTTTCCATAATATGGTCATTTTGCACAGGACAACATTTTTCACAGCATAATACACATAAATAATTTTCACACAATAAATTATTCAATCATATGAAAAGCAAATTATTATTTACTTATTCAATTTCAATGCTTATTGTGTGAAAATTCTCAAATTCAATAGTAAATCAGCCATGCGTCTCTGATAAGTGCACTTTGAGCCTGAGCAATATATTAACTTTGAAACTATTATTTCATCTATTTATAGAGCAACTAGTGATGTGTAGTTATGATTCATCACAAAATGTCTAGGTCATCTGAGTAATGCAACAAGAATGTACACATTTAATAAACCCAATTAGGTGATTTATTTAGTAGAGATGAATACAGAGAAAGACAAACTGAGTGATGGAAAAACATGGAAAATGTATCATATTAGTGCATTATATGCAACCTAATTAACAAACAATAAAAATAGCAGATGTGCTAATTTGTCACAATTTTTTTTCTGTTTAATGTCACCATCATTAGCATAACAACTGTAGTGGGTATGGAATTTACATTAATAAATGAGCTGAAAGAAAATAAAGCAGGAGAATGTCTCCTTGCTGTTATCTCTAACAATTTAGTGCAAGGTAATGATTAATGAACCAGTCTGTATAAATCTCTGACAGCATAGAGGAACTATAGAAATACTCATCTCTTATCAATAATATTCTAATTATCACAGAAACCGTTTTTATCTATTTAGCAAGCATCCAAACATGTTAGAAGTTGTTCTGCAGCTTTATTTTTATGGAATTTATCGATTTACTTTACAATAAATAGGCAGCATGGCTTATTTTTAAATTTCATTGTGCTCGGAAGCAACAAACTGTGGAAACAAGAGTAAAAGTCTAACTCTGATGGCTGTTTTAGTTAGTGCTTTTTTTTTTTTTTAATTGAGGAAAGTATACAAATCATTAATGTATCTAGTGGGGCAGATTTTTATTTTTTTTAAAGGGGTTGTAAAGGTAAAAGTTTTTTCACCTTAATGCATTCTATGCATTAAGATGAAAAAACATTTGACAGTGCCGGCCCCCTCAGACCCACTGTTTTACTTACCTGACCCCTCGAAAGTCCCGCACTTGCCCCCGATGTCCTCTTCACCGCTCAGCCTGGCCGTTGATTGGCTGGAGTGGATGGATTGGATGGAAAATCCTACTACCTACCTTTTGTTCCTCTATCCTTTTTGCAGCCACTTCTTTTCTATAAGACTTCCTGGTGGTAGAACATGCTAGGACTACTGCTTATAGTTTCCACTAGAGGTACACAACAGGCTGACAAAGCAGGAGAGCATTTGGGAGACGAGTATTTACATTCTTGAACAAGAACTGACTAAACAAGGACCTTCATGGCATTATTACCAGTTTTTTTTTAATTAATGTTGTGAGTTAAGTAGATTTAAAATTACTTTTAAAAATACATTAACATGTTAAAGATTATATAGGAATTTTTCACTGTGGATGTACGTCATTATGTTTAAGCCCTTGTACACGCGGTCGGAAAATCCGAAGGAAAGGCTTATATTGTCGAAAAATCCGATCATGTGTGGGCTCCACTGGACTTTTTCCGTCGGAAATTCCAACGGAAAAAATTTGAGAGCAGGATCTCAAATTTTACAACAAAAAAATCTGATCTGACTTTTTACGATCGTTTGTAGAGAATTTTGATCGGACAAAGTGCCACTCATGCTCAGATCAAATTACGAGACCAAAGCTATGGGCTACTAGCCTTCATAATGAACGAACGTCATCACGTTCCGAGCGATCGGATTTTCCGACAACTTTGTCCGACCGTGTGTATGCAACACCAGTTTCGGACAAAATCCGTCAGAAAAAATCTGACAGATTTTGTGGTCAGAATGTCCGACCATGTGTACAAGGGCTAATAGTTGAGTGCTGTACAATAAATGAACTGCAAGCATTTTTAAGAAATGACTTAAAGTACTACAAAAGCCTCCCATTTTTATGCTATGTTAGAACTTAATTTGCATTTATCAAGTGAGCAGAGTAAAATAATTATTTGCTTCCAAACAAATCTATAAACAATTTGATATTTTCAAAAAACAGCCTCTGCTTTCCTGAGTTGCGGCCCCGAACTTCCAGTTAGGGAGCGCACACTCAAAACATCATATAAACCCCTGATCTTTCTCCTTCAGACTACATGTCCTATAATTCTAAGCACCATTGCACCTGCATAACCCATCTAGACTTCTCTGGCTACTTGTGCATGTTGGTGCAGGTAGCATCCCATCCCCAGTTTACAGTCTTTCTGCTGTGCATGAAAGGGTGGCTCCATAGGATCCTGGGATCCAGGGACTGGTGTCTCACAAGAACATAGTCAGCAGGATGCATAGATGGGTCAGTTCAGGCCGCAGGTACAGACATGGTCAGCAAACAGGCAACGGATCAGTCCAGGCATCAGGCAGAAATGTGTTCAATAAACAGACCAGGATAGGTACAGGCAGAGACAAAATTGTGCTGGTGTGGCAGTGATCAGAGACACTGCAACTGGTGTGGCAATGGTCAGGGACAGTGGGGCTGGCATGGCAGTGATCACAGACACTGTAATTGGTGTGGCAATGATTAGGAATATAAAAAGAGGTGTAGTGCTACACCTCTTTTCCTATTTTGTATCATTGCACCTAGCAATATAGTGTCAGCTGCTTTTTAGACTGTATACTTTTTTCAAGAGCAACAGATTTATATGTTTAATGATTAGGAATAACATGACTGGGTTGGCGGCGATCAGACACACTGTAACTGGTATGGTAATCAGGGACAATATGTCTAGCGTTGCAGTAAGTCGGGACAATATGATTGGTGTGGCGGTGATAATAGACCATGTGAGTGGTACAGAAGTGATTAGCAATACTGTGAGTGGGTGGAGGTGATTAGGGATAATATGAGTTGTGTGGCAGTGATTAGGGACATTGTTACTTTGTCACGGGCCTGGGTCAGGCTAGGAGACCAGTAGCTATAGCAGTGGATAAGCTTCTACTGACCAGCAGGATAGGTATACAAGCAGGTCACGCTGGCATATGATGTCCGCTCATCCAAAATGCATGGATCTCAGCACTAACCAGTATTCACCACAGCTTCAGATGGTGGAGATGGGTTTTGCTGTGTGGTAGGTCTAGGTTGTGGTCTTTAGAAAAAATTCTCCACCAGGCGGTGAGCAATCCCAGGTCCAGTAGCAGATATAGCAAGTAGGGATCAAGCAGAAGCATAGTCAGTAAAGAAGCCAAAAGGTTAGAAACTAGTGGTTTGAGGTTGAGATCAAGCAGAAACATGAAGAACAAGCCAAAGGTTGGTAACAAGTGGTAGGAAAGGTACAGATTATGAGTGACAAGAGTGAGATGTTGGCTGCAGAGAGCAAAATAATCTGGCAAACAGAAAGGGCAAAGGCATAGCTTTAATAGGAAGTTCATGGAAGGAGAAAATGGTGCAAAGTTCAAGACAAACAAGAAACAAGGCAAGGTTGTCAAGCCTGTGATTGTTAGGGTCTTGCAATGTCTCTTGGGACTTGTAGTTTAAAAACAGCTGGAGGGCCAAGGTTGCCTACCCCTGTCTTAAGAGATCAGATAGGGAGCTGTCCAGCATCTCAGGTGGCTCAGTAAGACGAGTTACCAACAAACACAGAAGAGGGCTCAGATCTAAGTGCTGACAAACTGTTGTGGTGATGATCAGAGACACTTTAACACTGTGATTGCTTTTACAGTCATGATGGCTCACTCTTCCCAGTTGCGTTCCTGAAGCCATTGAGAAATACTTTGCCAGAGCTATATCCTGGTACAGGGCTGCAGTGATTGGCCCTATTCCATATGATCTCTATGACCAATCACAGAGATCGCACAGTAGCAAATAATGATGCCAGGAAATATCATATTGTTTACAACTTTCCATGTGATTGTTGATTGACTACACCGATCACATGGTACAAGGACAGCTCACAGTGGCCTGGTACAACGATCAGTGTCTTCTGTGTCACAGCGGGTCACAGATTGCCCAAATATGTGCTCTAGAGCGTGCACGAAAAGCCAATGTGGGAGGTCATACGGGTACATCCATCCACATTGGTGCTGCTCCCACCTGGCCATTTATATGCATTGGCGAGACAAGAAGTGGTTAGACATTTTATTGTCAGTGTGACATTCTAGCTTGGGTTTTGCAGTCCTTAAAATGAAAAAAAAATTATAAAAATTATATATATATATATATATATATATATATATATATATATATATATATATATATATATATGTGTGTGTGTGTGTGTGTGTGTGTGTGTGTGTGTGCGTGTATATATATATATATATATATATATATATATATATATATATATGAAAACTGAGAGAAAAATAATTAACAATAAATATGTGAAAAGTGTTCTAAGGTGAACCAGCACTTTAACATGCAAAACAAACATCTAGTATTGAAAAGACAAAATCAGCAAGGTAGAAAGTGAGTATAATAAATGTTAGTGATGCTGCATCATTAGAGCACAAATGCATTTGCTGGCATAATAGCTTGCCTGGTAGGGGTCTATTGTCACAGAAATATAGTGGTGTAGTTGTTCCATTCTACCAATAGAGCAGTTAAGATGACAAACTTATTAGACAAGGAGAACATTCATGAGGAAATGATGTATGTGATCTTACACTGTGTGAACAGTTCAATGATCATTGACAGGGATTAATATCATTGTTCTCTGTCATCTTTAGAAACCATTACAGAGATCATGTTGAGGAACAAATAGACATATTGTATAGGAAGACAAAGGTATAGAGTGCACAGGCAAGACATCTTCCAAATACCCAGTATAGTCACTAATTCAGTAAACCACAATAACTGCACAACTTAGTTTACAGTTTAAACAGAATAACTAGTATATACGTATTTGGTATAGTATTAGGGTCCCTGGGTATTCATTAACTGCTACTTTACCACTACCTTGAGCTGGCTCATAAGGCATTTACAACAGCATATCTATTCATATTTTCTTGTAAATGTTACCTTGGACTCCATCACATTCAGTAAGCATTTACAAGGCATCAGTATTGCAGAAGCCTACTAAAAGAGATAGGAGCATCCCTATTAACCAGTGAAGACAGACATGCAAAAAAAAAGAGGATCTTCCATTGCTGTTTGTTTTGGAAGATTTTGAATATGTCTTAAGTGTTGTGTGGAAGCAGATGAGCTGTAAGGCTCACATTTTATTCAGTTTTCTAACCATGGAGAAAAATAACAAATCTGTCAGTAAGGTCAAACAGGCCTATGACTAATTGGACATACAAGTTGGGTGGATATTTTAACACAGACAAAGAAGTTCTCGTGTATAACAATTATTCCTGCTTGACATTATAAGTAGCTATTTATGTAACCACTTCAGCCCCGGAAGGATCAACCCCCATCCTGACCATGACTTTTTTTTGCGACACGGCACTGTGTTGCTTTAACTGACAATTGCGCGGTCGTGTGACACTGTACCCAAACAAAATTGAGTCCTTTTTTTTCCACAAATAGAGCTTTCTTTCGGTGGTGTTTTATCACCTCTGTGGTTTATATTTTTATTATAAACAAAAAAAAGAGTGACAATTTTGAAAAAAAAAAAAAAAGCAATATTTTTTACTTATTTTACTTATCGCTCTTTTTTGTTTATAGCGCAAAAATAAAAACCGCAGAGGTGATCAAATACCACCAAAAGAAAGCTGTATTTGTGGGGAAAAAAAGGATGTCAATTAGTTTTGCGTGCAGCATCACATAACCACGCAATTTTCTGTTAAAGCGACGTAGTGCCGAATCCCAAAAAGTGTTTTGGTCAGGAAGATGGTAAAATCTTCTGGTGCTGAAGCGGTTAACCAAGTAGATACAGAGTATTTAAAACTTATAAACTTTTAGCTTCTCCTGTTTTTTTTGTTTTTTTTTAATCATTTTTCAAATTCATATATAAAAGAAAATCTTCAAATGAAACCACCACAGTTATTTTCACTGAATAGAGAATTTGTGGATGTAGGGGTTGTTGCTGAGCAGGCAGGGTCTGTTTGCTTGAGAAACCATATAAAACTACTCCTGCCACATAAGCTCCAACCTCTTGGCTAGAAGTTTATAAATGTACTAGCTTTAAAATCTCTCTATGGTACCAGTAGTAGGTGTGACCACTGCCAAGGAAGACTAATGCCGCGTACACACGTAGCCGATTATCCGGCGGACTTAGTCTGGCAGATTTCCGAACGAGCTACTTGCCCACGCACGGCACTTTTTCAGCGGACTAATATGGCGTACTAAGTCCGTCGGACTATCCGCTGTACTTTTGAAATGAACAGATTCGCCCACACACGCGGAGGAAAGTCCGCTCATTTTGAGCGCGTCTCCAGGTAGCTGGGGCCAGCGAAGGAGGCGTCGCTGGCCCCGTCACCTGGTATGGACTTAAAGGGGAACCCCCATGCCGAAAAATCGGCGTGGGGGTCCCCCTAGGTCCATATCAGACCCTTGTCCGAGCACGCTACCCGGCCGGCCAGGAAAGGGGTGGGGACGAGCGAGCGCCCCCCCCTCCTGACCTGTACCAGGCCATGCGGCACCCCCACCCCAAAGCACCTTGTCCCCATGTTGATGAGTACAAGGGCCTCTTCCCGACAACCCTGGCTGTTGGTTGTCGGGGTCTGCAGGCGGGGAGCTTAACGGAATCCGGGAGCCCCCTTTAATAAGGGGGCCCCCGGATACCGGCTCCCCACCCTATGTGAATGAGTATGGGGTACAATGTACCCCTACCCATTCACCCATTCACCTGTAAAAAAAAAAACACAACACACAAGGGTTAAAATCATTTATTGCACAGCTCCGGGGGTCTTCTGTCCGTCTTCGTGGGTCTTCTCGCCGGACTCCTCCACTATCTTCTGCCAGCTCTTTTGCTAGCGGAGGAGCCCGGCTTTCTTCTTCGCCGCCACCCTCTTCTTCCGACTTCGGGGGTCTTGTCCCCCTCTTCGATTTTGTTGCATGATACTGAATGAATAATTGCTAAAACCAGTAAACAAATGATCGATTTTAGTTGTATCCAAACAGGTGATAGTTTCATAATCACTTGCCTACTACTCTACATCTTTAGATGGTACAGTAGGGGACATTAATTTCTGCTGCAATAACCTTTGAGCAGCCAGTCTGCCTGCTGACACCTGTGAATTGAGCTGTTCCAGACATGTAAAGAGACAATCAAAGTGGTTTTGTACCTTGGGATCACAGTGATTGGTCATACATGTAAAGAGCATAGAAAGAGGAACTAAAGAATAAATTAGTTCTCTATTTCCCAGATTAGGAAGTAGGAGATTCAAGTAAAGATTTTTTTTAACCTTTTCACCCTTCCTCCTCTCCTATACATTTGATCTCTATTGTGTTTATTCAGTGACCTATATATTAACCATTTACCTTCCTTATCCTATGTATTTGGACATTAACCCTCGTATGTTCATCCTCCCACTGTATGTGACCTATACATTAGCCCTTTCACCTCCCCCTACGTGTATGACCTGCATGCACTGTACCCAGTGCACCATTACCAAGATCACTTTGAGGTGTACTTTCCAAAAAATGTCACCTGGGGAGTGTTCTTGCAGTCCTGGCATTTAATAGGATGTATGGGGAAAGTTTTACTTCAAAATTATTGGTCTTTTTCTTATATTCAGTAAAAAAAAAAAAAAGAAAAAAAGGAGTTGGTATTAAATAACACAAAAAGAAAGGTCTATCTTTCTCAAAGAATGGTACACCATTCATTTGATAACACTGTATCATGATGAAGTAATTGTCAGTCAAAGTATCACAGCACTGAAAACTGAAAACAGCCTGGTAATAAAGGACTCATAAAGGCTGATACTCAAGTGGTTATACCAAAAATTATATTTTATAAAAAAAAGAGAGAAATGGTTTCTTTTCTACATTAAAAATCTTTATTAATTTTATGACAAATGATATACAAAAGTCATGACAATATAGTCTACAGCATATTAACTCTTTTATGCCTAAGCCTATTGCTGTATCGTGGATCAGGTCTCCCGGTGGGACAGGAGGCCCGGGAAGAGCGGTGGAATGCGGTGGGGGGACGGGGACGTCCCCTTCGCTTTTAGCCGCATTGGTTGTTATCACTGACGCCCGCTCTAAAAATCTAAAAAATGGTACCGGGATGATGCATGCAGCTGCATACATCTCCCCGGTATAACCCCTTAAAGCTGAGGCCGCATATGTGCATACGGTTGACGGGAAGGGGTTAAACCCTAAAATCTCAGACTCTGTGTATTTTAGGCAGGAATTAGCTATTTATCTAAACCATACCTATATATTCCCTGTACTATGAGCAATCAGGCATCAGAATAAAATAAAACCTCTTATCCCACAGCTAAAGCAGTAGCAAAATCCATGAAATGCAGAAATATGTGCACTATTACAGAGCTTTGTGGGATCATGTGGTTTCTAGCATTTGAAAAAAGAGGAGATAGTTCACAAAAACAGCTGCCATAGTATCAAACTGGTGCTCTGTTCATCAAGGAACAACAGATACATAAAAATAGCTTCTATCTGGTTTCAGTGCTGTCCACAATGGACAACTTGCATAGCACTGTATCCCTGTATCCTTGTAGCATGTAGCCAGTTGCGAAAATGTCACAAATAAATATTCTATGAAACAAAATTTAATAGAAGGTACACAGATTCCTGGCTTCTGTATTCATTTAGTGCTTTGTGTGTAATTTCAATCACATTTTCTTGCAAGTAAAAGTACGATTTCAAATATTAACCGCAACACTGCTGTTTGGTACTGGACACTATGCACTTAATAAAGATAACAGTCTCTTAAACTTATACATCACTTATACTGTTGCATGATACCACATGTCTATGGCTTATGGGTTTGCTCCAGTGGCAGCCACTGATATGCATATAGCAGACAAAATTAAATCACCAAGTTGGATGTATATTTGTGGAAGCCCAGATCACAAGCCAGCCATGTTGATAAAACAATCAAAACAAAGTAGCTTTCTTCAGCATAAACAAATCCATACACTTGTAGTACAAAAGCAAAGATATGACTTACTGTCGGCAAAAACCTTGTCCCATAACAGGATTTAGAGTCTCTGCTCGCTCTAGGCATCCAAAAAAAAAAGGACAGCTCAGTAGCATCTCAGTAGCCCAACCAGTATACAGTTCCTTCTCAGAAGCATGTCATGCTCCACACCACAACTCATGGCCACCTGCTGTCTGCCTCTTGCCCTTTCCAGTCTTGTCTTGCAGGCAGATTAACCTTTTTAGGTCCAACACATCCATAGTCAGGATTTGAGATTATTTTTCCACACAAAACCTCTCCGAGTCTCTTAATTCCAGGTCCATATCAGGGTTGAACAATCCCAGGAAAATTGTAAATAATTTTTTTCTTCTCTACTAGATGACCCAGAACCCCTCACCCTGCATATAATCCTGTACTCTGTCTCTTGTTGTTACCCTTAAATGAACAACAACCCCAACAAAGGGTATGAATACCTTCCATCCAGGGCCCATCCCAACATCATATACAGTTGGTAGAGATGAAATCACAAGCAATAGTCATACAGAAGCTTTTTAAAGTTCAAAACAAACTCACCCATTCATCCATGTCTCCATGTTTTATTTTGTCAAGATCACTTTGAAAAACATTAGATATGTACACACTGAAATATTTTGTTTCTGAATTTAGTTTTCCTCCGAAAAATAAATTTATTTAGTTACTCTCAAAATTTGTTTTTATTTATTTTGTTTCATTAAAAAAATGCATTCGTCCGAAAATCTGAAATAATTAAGGTTGAATCTGTCGTTGGGGGCTCATGGTGTCTGTCGAATCTTCTAAGAAGATTTGACGGAGCAGTTAAACTGTACGATGCCAAAATCGTACATTTCTGGTCAAATGCTCCGCCTTCAAGCTATAGTAGAATTCTAATGTTGTATGACACTAACAATAATTATGTTTACTAATTATTATTACTAGTCAACCAATATTGGAATTCTTCTATAGCCTATAGGCGGAGCCATTGACCATAAATGTCCGCTTGCGGTGACTGCTTCATCAAATTTTCATGTTTTCTCTCTATGTCGAATAATCTTGGACTAATAGAGTTTGGTTAGGCACATTCAATCTTTTTTGCTATTGTTTCTATAATGTAGAATCGTTTCTCTCTATGTAGAATAATCTTGAACTAATAGAGCTAAGGTTAGGCACATTCGACCACAGGTTCGATGGACACAGATCGCTATTATCAGCGTCATGTCGAATCTCCCATCTACATCGAACTGTTGTCGCAAAGAAAACAAAAATAAAGCATTTGTTTATAGTTTTTTTTTTTTTTTTAGTAGAGACCCTAAAGAACAAAACTGTGGGCATTGTATTTTTTCATATCACACTTTTTTTTGAACAGCGATTTTTCAAACGCAATTATTTTGCACAAAAATACATTTTAAATATGTTTTTGGCACACAAACACTATAAAATACCCAATTGCTTGCTAAAATATAAAAGATGATGTTACACTGGTAAATAGATACCAAGCATGGCATGCTTTAACATTGCGTACACCCGTGGAACAGTTCCAAACTACGGTACCTCTATTTGCACCGCTTTAAAAATCATTTCACGTTACCAGTTTAGAGTTACACAGGAGGTCTAGAGATTGAAGTAGTGTTTTTGCTCTGACGTTCGTGGAAATACCTTACGTGTGTGCTGCGATCACCGTTTACACATGTGTGCGTGACTTACATATGCATTTGCATTTACGCGTATTTCTCGGGGGGGGGGGGGGCACTTTACATTTTTTTCATTTTTTTTTTATTATTTTTTTTTATTTAAAACTTTTTTTACACTGTCTCAAACATTTTTTTATCAATGTTTTTTGATTTCACAAGGGATGAACAATCAACCAACCGATCCCTCCTGCAATCAACAGCCAATCCTTCCTGCGATTGACCGACCGATCCTTCCTGTAATTGACCAACCAATCCCTCCTGCGATACACCAATCGATCTTTCCTGCGATTGACCAACTGATCCTTACTGAGATTGACCAACTGATCCTTACTGAGATTGACCAACCAATCCTTCCTTCGACCAATCCTTTCAATGATGAATTGATTGATCGGCCAATCCTTCTTGCAATGGACTGACTGATCTTTCCTGCAGTCAATGGATCTTGCCTTTGATCGATCCTTTGATGCATCTGTCGATCAAATGTTGCTTCCTGCAATCATTTCACTGATCCTTCCTGTGATCGACCCACTTCCTTCTTTCAATCAATAGTTTGATCCCTTTTTCTATCAACCAATGCTTCCTGCAATCGATCAATCCTTTCAACGTTTGATTGACCAATCCTTCTTGCAATCGACCAACTGATCCTTCCTGTGATCAATTGACCCTGCCTTTGATCAATAATTGAATCATTCTATCAAGCAACTTTTGCTTTCTGCTATCGACTGACTGATCAACCAACTGAATATTTCTGCGATCAACCAACTGGTCCTTCCTTGGGCACAGCTATGGGAGCACATTTTTGCCTCTAATTATGCTAATCTAACATGGAGCCCCGCATATGGAAAATATATAGGTGATTTGGTCATTATTTAGGATGGTAATCTTTCCACAGTCACTCAATTTGTCACACTTCGCAAAAAAAATGAATTTGGTCTCTCTTTTACCTTTATGTCGATGACTTACAACTTTCTCTTTCTTGAATCTCAAGCTAAGTCATGGAGATAGTAATATTGTTGCCAAAAATTACTTTAACACACAGATATATATAATCAAATGACTTATGTGCAGCCATGCCATATTGGATGGAAGCCATCCACCAGAACCAGAGCCGATTGTGACAGCAAACAGCATGTTGTCAGTGAGAAATTCAAGTCCAATGTTACAGGAAGTGATACCAGCAGATACAGGAGTTTTTTTTTCCTTTAAATGGTTTAAAAGAAATCATCCAGGATGAACCTGCACACATTCAAATAAAAAGATAAACAGAAGCCACACTCCATTGTAAAAGCCGCACTTATTCATCCATATGTGTCAGAAACCATGAAATCAGACCGAGACAGAAGTACATTTAAATCACACTTGTTTAATAATAAAAGTAAATAAAACAAATGTAGTCAAAACAACGTCAGGGAGCCGGAGATGAGCATAGTAAAAGAGCAAGCAGGAGAGCATCTCTGTGATGTTGACTAAGGCGAAGGCAGAGAGCCTCTGGGCTGGACGGCTTAAGTAGGCAGGACTGACAAGCAGGATATCATCAACAGCTGGATACCTGTGGAGAGACAGGAGCTGGCAATTAGCCTACAGCTGAGCGACCAGCTCAGAGAAGAAAGGGCTGAGCCCAGCCCTGACATTACCCCCTCCTCAATGACCCCTCCCCCTTGGAGAACCACCAGGCTTGATGAGAAAATGTCTATGGAAATCACAGAGGAGGACAGGGGCATGTACGTCCAAGGATGAGAACCAAAAGAGTTCCTCCGGACGTACCCCTTCCAATGCACCAGGTAATGTATGCGCTGACAGAACCTACAGGAGTCAACAATGGACTGCATTTCATACTCCTCATGGTTTTCAACCTGTATTGGGTGAGGACATAGCACTGAGCTGGTAAACCAGTTGCAGACCAAAGGTTTTAATAAGGAGACATGAAATACATTCGAAACTGGATTAATCCTGCGATTAAAAGATTAAGAATACTTAAAGGCCCAATAAACTGAGGTGTAAACTCCGCAACACAAAGTCTGAGGTTGCGAGATGACAGCCAGACCCTGTCCCCAACCTGGTAGAAAGGCGTGGGCAGGCGTCTGCGGTCAGCATGGAGTCTGTACCTATCATTAGCATGTCACAAAGCCTCCTGGACTTGTGCCCATGTGTAACAAAGACAACGGAGATTGTCTAATGCAGGAATATACTGTGGAACAAATAAATCAGGCAACATGGAAGGTTGGAAACCATAGTTTACCATAAATGGGGACAATCGGGAAGCAGAATTCAAGGCACTATTGTGAGCAAACTCTGTCCATGGTAATAATAGGTCTGACCAGTTGTTATGATGGTCAGAAATACAGAAACAAAGGAATTGCTCCAAGGATGTATTGGCTCATTGTGCGGCCCCATTAGACTGCGGGTGATACACAGAGGAAAAAGCAAGCTGAATTCCAAACTGTGCACAAAAGGCTCGCCAGAACTGGGACACAAACTGACTACCCCTGTCTGAGACAATCACTTTGGGTAGCCCATGCAAGCTAAAGATCTCACAAGCAAAAATGGAAGCCAGTTCCTTAGAAGTGGGCAACTTCTTAAGTGGAATACAATGAGACATTTTTGAGAACTGGTTCAACACCATAAGGGTAACTGTGTTACCCTGGGAGTTGGGTAACTCCACAAAGAAATCTATAAACAGGTGGGTCCAGGGCCTCTCTCCATTGGGTATGGGTTGTAGGAGGCACACTGGAAGATGTTGTGGAGTCTTAGTCTGAACACACATGGAACAGACAGTTACAAAGGCGGTTACATCAGCACATAGACTAGGCCACCAGAATTGTTGGGAAATGGCCCAAAAGAGTTGATTCTTCCCAGGGTGGCCAGCAGCTTTGAGAGAATGGTAAGTCTGGAGCACAGCAGTATGGAGACTCTCTGAGACAAAGCAGCAGTCCTGGTTTCTCAGGAGGAGCATGGACCCAATCAAAAGAGGGGTTGTGCCTCTCTAACCAAGGATATCCAATAACCAACAGAAACTTAGGTTAGGAAATAACTTGGAATTGGATTATCTCATGGTGAAGAGCCCCTACGGCCATGGACAATGGAACCGTCTCATGAGTCACATGGCCAGGCTGTAGGGGTCTCCTGTCAAGAGCCTCTATGACAAGTGGAGTGTCATGGAGCTGCAGCAGAATTGAGTACTTGGATACAAAGGCAACATCAATGAACAGGTCTGCAGCCCCAGAGTTGGTTAGAGCCTCGACGGATGACTCAGCCCAAGAAAGATTGACTGAAACCAGGGGCTTATCCTGCTGGATAACTATGGACGAAACATTGCCACCTAAGGTCTGTCCGTGACAGGACCTCAAGGTTCGGCATTCCCTGGACAAGACTTCAAAAAGTGCATGGGTTCATGTTCAATGACCGACTCAGTACCAGGAGGCATGGGAGGTGAGGGAGGCATGGGTGGGACTGAAAAGCTTGGAGGCAAATGCTCCTTAAAAGAGTGTCTACCTGAGTCTGGAGTCAATGAGGATGGAAAATGTGATCAACTTCTCCAGCTCAGTGGGTATATCTTGGGCTGCTATCTCTGGTGTAGTTGGCAACAGTTCTCATACTCTGTCTGATGGACATGAGGCACTTGGCAGCAGAAGCGGAGCGTGCGGAATGTCAATTACCATTTTAAAGGAGGACGCAAACTCAGGGTAACTCAAGACAACAGGATTTTGCATCTCCCATAGAGGGCAACATCTCAAAGTATATCTCAACCTGGTTGAGAAACCCTCTGCATTGAACTGGATCACCCCCAAATCACTGGGGAAGCAGAGCGGAAACAGACATACCTCTTATAAAGGTAATACTCAAGGCAGGTACCTGCACAGGGACTGGCACAGCAGCAGGGACCGCCTGAAACTCAGGTGGAACCAGAGAAGCCATAGTGGGGGATTCCAGATGAGCCGTGCGAGTCAGGGGCGTTTGTAACGCCATGGCAAACTGATCCATGCGGTGATCTTGCTGATCCAATTTGGAAAAAAAATATTACCAACAATTGGATTGACTGTATCTTCTGAAATTCATGGAATTCGCCTATTGTCAGAAACTATGAAATCAGACCGAGACAGAAGTACAGTTAAACACACTTATTTAATAATAAAATCATTGTTATTATAATAATAACAAACCGTCTTGTTTGCTGCCCATACGGTCAAGACCATGTTGTGTGGTCTTCACAGGCAATGACCTCAAATCAGTAGCAAACGGCTACCCATCACCAGCGCCATATTCCGAGACATGTTTTTCATCCTGTCACATTCCCCTTTCAGTTAACTTTAGCCTGGTCGTTCAAGCAGCCATCTACCTGGCTTTCTATGTCTTCTTACGCCCCAGTGAATTCAGTCACCCGCCCAGTTGTAAGGTGTTACGTAGACGCCACCTCACACGCCATCAGACTTACTTCATCTTGCACCTCAGGGTGTCCAAAACACAACAGTCCGGTCCGGGGGTTGATATCAAACTTTTCCAAACTCCTGATTCCTAGATCAGTTATTAGCTCACCTTTCTGATCCCTCGCAGGACAACCCATTACTACCATTCCCGATTAGTCCCCTAAGCAGCAACCAGTTCTTTAGTCACGTCAGGATCCTTTTGAGCAAATTAGGCCTTGACCCCGGCCGTTTTCTTGGACATTCTTTCGCATTGGAGCAGCATCAGCAGCCTCACGAAACGGGGTCCCAGACCACATGATCAAAGGATGGGCAGGCGGGAATCCACCTTCTTTACTCGATACATACCCAATCCACAAGTGGAAATGTCACGAGCCTTGTAGTGTTTTATTGTACATAAATTAATAACCTTGTCCTGTAGTGTCTTATTGTACATAAATTAATAATTACCTCACTAACCAAGTATTTTGCGCCTTTCTCTTGGCATATTGCTCAGCAGACCAGGGCTCACCACCCAGCTCACCAGGGCTTACTTTACAGCAGGCCAGGGCACACTTCAGGTCTATTTTATGTTGTTAGTCTTGGGACGTGTTTATGTGTTCTTTCATATCTCTTAGAGCGGAGGGCTCCAACCATAAATAAGAAGGCCAGTATGGTGGCCTGTAATTATGGGAGGAGCCTGGAGGGTATTAAATCAGACCACCCACAACAGTCTGTGTCAGTTCCAGTGCAAGGTACCCACCCACCCATTACCCTTCTCAGAGTACTTCTCTTAAAACACGCTTCTCTACAGAAACATCCATTTATTTTCTTAAGGTATGCACCCTTCTCTTGGCATATCGCCCAGCAGACCAGAGCTCACTGCCCAGCTCACAAGGGCTTACCTTACAGCAGGCCAGTGCACACTTCAGGTCTATTTTATGTTGTTAGTCTTGTGACGTGTTTATGTGTTCTTTCATATCTCTTAGAGCGGAGGGCTCCGACCATAAATATAATATACAGTTAAAGAAATTGAAGATTGAAATAAATTGGTATATTAATTATTTTTAATAACCGCTTCCTGACCAACTGCCGCAGTTTTGCTGTGGCAGGTTGGCTCCCCTGCGTGAGCCGTCATAGCTATACATTGGCTCGCGGGTTTGGGATAGCAGGCACGCGTGTGCAGGGGTGCCGGTGCTCGTGACTGACGGTCGCGATGAAGGTCATGAGCGATCGTGAGCAGGAGAGACAGAATAGGGATGAGTGTGTGTAAACACATACTTCCCTGTTCTGTTCTGACAGGAGTGACAGATTGTGTGTTCCTATTAGCTAGGAACCATGATCCTACAGTCAGTCCCCTCCCACTTCAGTTAGAATCACCTCCCGGGGAACACAGTTAACCCCTTGAGTGCCCTTTGTGTCAACCCCTTCACTGCCAGTGACATTTTTACAGTAATCAATGCAATTTTATAGAATTGATCGCTGTATTAATGCCAATTGTCCCAAAAATGTGTCACAATTGTCAGATGTGTCCGCCATAATGTCGCAGTCATGATAAAATCGCAGATCACCGCCATTACTAGTAAAAAAAATAATAATAAAAATGCTATAAATCTATCCACTATTGTTTAGACGCTATAAATTTTGTGCAAACCAATCAATATACGCTTATTGCGATATTTTTTTTGTTTACCAAAAATATGTAGAATTTATATCGGCCTAAACCGAGGAAAAAATATATTTTTTTATATATTTTTGGGGGATATTTATTATACCAAAAAGTAAAAAATAATGTGTTTTTGTTTTTTAATTGTCACTCTTTTTTTGTTTATAGCGCAAAAAATAAAAACCATAGAGGCGATCAAATGCCAAAAAAGGACATCAAATTTGTTTGGGTACAACGTCGCATGACCGCAAAATTGTCAGTTAAATCGACGCAGTGCCGAAAAGGCCAAAAGCGCTCTGGTCAGGAAGGGGGTCAATTCTTCTGGGGCTGAAGTGGTTAAACAAAAAAATTAAAAGGAACACAGTAAATTGGTTGTCAACCAAAGGTATTTTAATGTGTGTGTGTGTGTGTGTGTGTGTGGAGGGGAGGGGGATATGGGGGGTACTACTGTAGGTGATCAATCATGTTGTAATTTTGTGGGACATTACATTTTACCTCTACAGGCAATACATAAGACTTTAGACAGTTGGTAAACTGCAATACAAGATTTGCAGTATATGTAATTAATTCTGAGAATTGTAAAATACAGTAAAACAAGGAGACTTTGTGATAGATGCAGGGATTACTTACTAGATATTAGGTCAAATAGGCAGACATTTTTGGACAAAACATTTTATACATACAGTATACCTGATGATATGCTATCTTGAATGCATAGGCAGACCTGTTAGTGGAAAGACAAATTGTCTATATGATGTTGTTGTGAGGTTTTCTGTGTTTTCATATTGAACACAGATAGGACGTTTCCGATTATTATGGATGATTGTTTATTTCTTTATTTTCCCTTCATAAGTCTGTCTGTATTAAAATCATAGATTTATATTGGTAAACTGAATATTGTTGTCTCTGAATAAATTGGTTTCTATATAGAATGTCATTAAAAATCCCACTCTGGCTATTATATATATATTTAATTTTGGATTATATGAGATATACTGTATATATAGTGTTTTTAATTATTATTTGTATTCCTATTTTTGAGTAAAGATTATAGAATGTATGGTTGGTTTTATGTTGTTATATTTCTATATGTTCATATATTCACAGTGGTGAAAATTTGTATATAGAAGATTACATTCCATTATTATAATTACTTTTTTTTTACTCTAATATACCGTTTATATTTGAGAATGTATACCAAAGTATGGTACTTTGTATACATGAGCAAACACACCATGTCATGATTTAATTGTATACACTGAAAGTTTGATTTTAGCTTGAGATGCATTTGCCTGATTGCAGGTGCGTTGGATTAAGCAAACAAAATTCCTGCTGTAAAAGACTTTGAGCAGACAGGCTTTTATTGCAGAAGAGACCGTGTATGTCTCTTCTGATATGAAATGCCTCTAGCTGCCTACTTGTCCTCTCCTCTGGCACTGAGCATACGCAGTGCCAGGATAATGGCGTACTGCATATGCACATGAGTTACATCATCCCCTGCAAGCCAATGAACTGGAACAAGGGCAGTACTGTTGCAGAGGTAAGTATGGATAATTCTGCTTTAAGTGATATTGAATATACTTTTCCACCCTGCAACCCCCAATCTATGATTAAGCTCATTATTGAGTGAAATATGTTTGAAGGTGGAGGTTCAGGTGGACAGGGCTGTCAATAAGGGGGTACCTTCAGGTCTTCTGTAGGGGGGCCCGGGCCCTGTCACTTCACAGGGGGGGCTCGGCCGGCAGTTTCAGAATTCATGCAGGAGGTGTACAGTCAGAGACAGTCAGTGTACACATACTCTTCCACCAAATCTTCCCCCCAATCTCCGTCATGGCTCCCAGGTAATCATATTCCCTGAGTGGGGCCCCATCAGCTCACTCAGAGGAGTCTGTAGATCCAGGGGGAGGTTTTTTTTTCATTTTTGGGTGCATGCACCTGCAGTAGATTGACACTCTGGCTTTAATGAAGTAGATGTCTCTTAGTCCCTGCTGCTGGCCTGGCGGAGTCATTTGGCTTGCCCTGCAAACTGCCTGACTCCTTTAGCAAGTACGTGTCGTGGGAATCAGGCAGAAGAAGAGCACTGGCAGACTGGTAAGCTCGGGGCAGGCTGGCTGGAGCCTGGAAGTGATCAGTGTAGCCATGCAGGCAGGCAGAGCAGCAGAGTCCATGTGGTGTTCATCCACTCAGCAGCCAGTCTAGCAGTGCACACAGAGAGATTGCTGGCAGGAGTTTCAGGAAAGTTACTCTACAGCCATAACAGCACAGACACACACCTTTCCCCATGTCCTGACTGTTGCCTATGTTAAATTATACAGCACTTAGGCTGATCATCATTATCATCATGATGATAGTCATACAGTACAGGTGCTCTGAGCCACAACACCTGTACTGTGTGATTATCATAATGATGATGATCATTAAAAGAATGGCAGTGAAATGTAACTTTAAGCCAGGCATACATGGTTTGACTCTCAGCTGGTTCAACAGGGACTGGCCAAGATTTGAAAGATCTATGGGCAGGCTGATTGTACCCAAGTTGATTGTAATTCGATTTTTGGCACAACCAGCATGCTGGATTTTACATGCAATTATGGCTAGGGGCCCTTATAGCCACTAGCAAAAATCACGTTGTTCTGCTGCCATGGATGCCCACTCCAGTCCCAATGGGTGGACAGGGTCAGGAGGTGGGGTCAGGGGCAGGGTGTGGGGGGGGCCCCATTAGGTAGGTTGTACAGGGCCCAATGATTTATAACAGCGGTCCTGCAGGTGGATATGTCTGTGCACCATACAGATAAATAAAACTTAAGCTACAATGGAGTGTGACTTCCTTTCATCCTTTCATTTGATGTACTTGTTTGATTGCAGACTGCTGGTCAGAGGTTGGAGGTGCTGGGCTATAGTACCTGTAGTGGAGCAGTGGTTTGTTCTGTATGAACATACATTTGCCGGAAATGCAAATCTCAAACTCATGGTAGTGAGAAACCCAAACCTCATCTCTGATTAGAATCAAATAGCATTGTATATTTACTGGACTTTTCCAATAATCACAAATAAAAATAGCACATACAGTATGTAAAACAATAAGTAAAATGCTTTAGGCTCCATGCACAATGGGCTTAAAAAAAACAACAGTTCCATTGGCAGAAAAAAACGCTTATATAGAGCATTTTTTGTACATAGTTTAAATGAGTTCAGGAGAGTTTTACGTTTTTTTCTGCCAGAAAGCTCCAATCAGAAAAGAAAACCAGAATTTTTTTTTTTCCTGCCTCTAAATGTTGAGCTTAAAATATGCCTGTAATCATCCTAATGTGCAGGGATAACATTGAGCTGCTTCCACAGGCAGAACACAAAACTCCTGTAGAAGTAGCGACTTTTAAGCAGGTGTCCATGAATACATACTATCAGATTTTCTGCTGATTTTTATCTTCAGATTTAACAAAACCATGTAGTGCAAGGGCCTGCCTAATTGCATACACATTGAAACTCCGAAGCTTTGACCTCATATTATATGGTTTTGGTAAATCTGAAGGAAAAAATCAGCAGAAAATCTGATAGTGTGTATGGGGTTTAAGGCCTTACACTGGACATTTTTACAGCTGCTGTTTTTGGCTTCAGATGTTTTTTTTTTTCTGCAGTCAATAAACTCCACAGCATGTAATCCATGCACACATTTTTGGCAGAGGCAGAGGCTTTTTCTAACCAGGGAAACAACCCAGAACTAGTGGGTTTTGAGATGAGTTTTTCAGCTGTAATAATGTTCTAACTCTGCAAAAAGCTGAAAACAGCTTAAAGAGGTTATAAACCTCCCTGTAACATTTGTACCAATATTCCAGCTAGAAAACGCCCCTGCCAAAAACTGCTGATAACAGCCTATGTGTGCATGGATTACATGTGCTGGGGAGTTTATTGACTGCAGAAAAAAAACATACTGTAAATATCTCTTAAATGCCCATGTCATTTCTTCCGTGACCGGTGGCTCATGCGCACATGTGCAGGAATGATGTCACACAGCTCTGGGCAGTCGCACAGCCAGAGTCTGCGGCTCAGGAAGGAAGACAGCGAAGATGGATGCGGCCTGCAGGGGGGGGGGGGGGGGGGTGCGGGCTTCGTTTGCAGAGAAGCATCAAATGCGATGCATGATAGCACATTATGCATTTACTTTGCAGAGGAGAAGAAAGCAAGAAAAACCCACCAGGGATTCCTTCCTCTTTAAAAACTTTAAGAAAGCCGAAAAACACGGCTATTCAGCGCTTAACAGTGTTTTTGAGCCATAAGCTTTTATAGGCGTATAGTTTTGCTAATAAATGGTAAAACAATGTTACAGCTAAAAAACGCGAAAAAAAAAAGCAGAAAAACACTGAAAAACGCCACTACAAAAACGCTGAGAAACTCACTCTACAACTACAGCTTACATTACTGGCTTTTTTTATAACGTCCAGTGTGCATGAGGCCTAAAAGTCTGAATGATCCCTTATGCCGCGTACACACGACCAGACTTATGTCCGACAGACTTTCGATGGAGTTCTGACAGAGTTCTGACGGACTTTCCGAATGAGCGGACTTGGCCACACACAATCACACCAAACTCCGACGGATTTGACCGTGATGACGTACGACTGGACTAGAATAAGGAAGTTCATAGCCAGTAGCCAATAGCTGCCCTAGCGTCGCTGTTTGTCCGTCGGACTAGCATACAGACGAGCAGATTTTTCGATAGGAACTGGATCCGGCGGAGTTCTGGCGGAAAAATTTGAAGCATGTTCCATTTCTAAAGTCTGTCAGACTTTTGTGAATCAAAAGTCCGTTGCAGCCCACACACGATCGAATAGTCTGCCGGAATCATTCCGTCAGACTTTTGATGTTGAAAAGTCCGCTCGTGTGTACGGGGCTTTAGATTTTAATCCTAATATTTGCATGGGTTTCTTCTAGCAGAAAAACAATATGCAGCAACCCTTGACACATTGGGGTGGATATACTAAAGGCCAATAGGCTGTTTAGTTTGCATAGGATTTTTTTCCCGGAGCTTAGTGAATGTGATGACATTTCACTTGGCAAAATATACCCAATTAAGTGGAAAGAAAAAAGAATTGCTGCATGCACATGGTTGGATGATAGAAGTTAGCAGAGCTTCGTCTGTGAAGAAAATCCCTTGCAAAATGAACAGTTTATTTCCCTTTAGTAATCCACTGCAATTAATCAGTTTTGTGCATTCATGTTTTGTATATGTTTACTATGGGTAAACACTAGGGCTGTTACTGATTAAAATCTTTGTGTTGGATTCATCAATTAATTGACTAATTTTGATTAATTATAATGCACATACAGATCCAACTACTTTTAGCTCATCTCCTTGCATTGCAACTCTGCATTAGTCAGTGGTAAATGTGGTATACACTATATACAATCACCTGACACTAGTTAGTTTCCACAATCCATGACTTAACTTCACAGTTCACACAAATACTGACGTAAGTAATTTTTTTTTTTCCACGTAGCGTGACAATCCCTCCACCTCCAGTCTAACTAATGACTCACACCGTATGGCATGGACCCCTGTACAAACAGGTGGTCATGCAAGCGGGTACCCAAAGGGTTACCACGGACCATAAACTTCTCTCATGTCTACTTAGATCTCAGCAAGGACTCCAGGTCATGGGTAGAAAGAAAGATCTAAGTGCTCACCGCTTAAGTATAAAATTAAATTTTTGTGTTCAAACACAAACTACTCACATAAAGATGATAAAAACACAGCATGTAAAGCCGACAATCATGTTAGTTCCGTAGGGCAGCAGCGGATAATGTCATGTGTAGCTCCTCCCCCGTACGCGTTACGTTCAATCAGAACTTCAACATCAGCGGACTCCTCCCCCCTTCCCTTCGTTAGCAGATGGAGTCACTTGGGAAGGGGGGAGAAGTCCAGTGAAATCATCGGATCTCCGACGGAACTCCCTGATAACTCAGGAAGCCAGTGGAGAGGTGAGTACCAATCAAAAGAATGTTGATTGATCAAAAAAATCAATCCATTAATCAAGGAATTAATATTTAATTTCCACAGCCCTAGTAAACACACAATAAGGCCTCATGCACACTGGATATTTTTGCAGCTGCTGTTTTTGTCTGCAGATGTTGTTTTCTACAGTCAATAAACTTCCCAGCATGTTATCCTATGTGTCCATGCACACATAGGCTGTTATCAGCAGTTTTTTGGCAGGGGTGTTTTCTAGCTGAAAAAAACCCCCCAGAACTAGTGGGTTTTTAGAAGAGTTTTTCAGCTGTAAAAATGCTCTAATTATGAAAAAAAATGAAAACAGCTTAAAAATGGCAAAAAAAAACGCTGAAAATGTGGCTATTCTGTGTTTATCAGCGTTTTTTGAGCCATAAGCTTTTGTGGGAGTATAGTTTTGCTAAAAAAAAGAAAAAAAAAAACCCACTACAGCTAAAAAACTGCAAAAAATGCAGAAAACTCTACTAGAAAAACAATGAAAAACTCACACTACATCTCAGGCTTTCTATAGTTAATGTTACTGGCTTTTTTATAACGTCCAGTGTGCATGAGGCCTTAATGGGCAGCACTACTGCTTATATTTCTGAGGAGTGTTGTGATAAGCAAGATACAGTAGTTTGGCTTTATAAAGCACCTTACAGGATGCAGAGATATGCATCCTTCAGAGAAAGCATTCAGCAAGTTACTGAATTTGAGTTTAAAATTTACTAAGGAATTATTATCATTATGTTAAGTAATACAGATAGCACTACTATTGTCAGATATCTATCATTTGCCATAATCCAAGGGCAAAATGGTGTATTTTTAGCCAAGCCATTATTCAATGATTGTTGTCCATGAGAAAAGTAAAACAGAGTTGTAAAGGACCGTGGTTTTCAGCCATCTGCCATGGATGCATTCTGGTGTTTGGACCAACTGCTATCACTTTGAAACAAACCACCAATGCATATTTAAGAATGTAAATTAACTTTTGGGTGTTTTTTTTTATTATGATAAATCATTGTTCTCTTTAAAAATAATATTACTGCATATGACATTAAGGTAAATAAAACTGCATTCAAGACAGCCAAAAGCAGTACAATAACGTTAAATGCAAACTCTTATTAGTATAGAATAAAATCTGCGACATTACATTTCTTCAAAACATCTTCCTATAGCTGACCAGTTAAGGTTATGGGTACATTTCCTCATGAATTATGTACATATATAGAGACTTTACAGAAAGTCATTCTGTTTTTAAAAAACTGCCCTTGAAGTATATTTGGGTAATGTGCATCAATCCTTGAACTTTTATAGCCAAAGCAAAATGTCCTATATTATTTTATCTCAGTTTTCCAAAGAAGCCCACATAAATCAGATGAAGATGAAATTAGTTATTCCTTTGGCATTCAAATTTAACATCAATTCTACTCTTAATTTTAAATTCCATCACAAGGGGAATACAAAGGGTCAGACATGCATTTATAATAGCAATAAAAATGCAGGGTTAACTTCAAAACAGATCAGCTACATGCACTGCTACAATTGTGGGCTCATAAAAAGGAAGAACCGAAGGACTGTTTTTGTATAAAATGAAAAGTGTATAAAATTATAGCTATTACTTGTACATTTCCAACATTTTCTTTTTAAATACAATTTTTTTTACAAGCTAATTTAGAAGTCCTTATTTATTATTTTTTATTTTTTTGTGTCAATGCTGTTAAGGTGGTTAATTTAAAGAAACAATTTAACTGTTCAGAGAACAGCCTGGAACTATAATGCTTGTGTAAGAAATTCAATGAGGCTTAAACATGTGTCAAGTTAATTAGGAATGGATGAATACACTTAGCTAAGGATTACATTTTCCAACTGGTAAGAAATGTTGCTTTATGATTAGTGCCTGCCTATGAAAAGGGAAAAAAATGTTTTCTAGTCATTGTTATTTCAATTAATTTACAACTCCTTGGAGACATTCCACTTTAACATTTGAAACATCTCCACTTATTCACCGACTGCACCAAACAAGATAATGCTCAACTTGACTATCTATTGAAGATGCCAAATTATACCAGTTGCAAAGGTATTTGTGTTCATTAAATGTACAAATATACAAATATGCATGCATGTAGGAGAATATGTAGATATCAGTTTTACTTTAAATTCAAGTAACACTTTCACATTGAAAGTGCTGGCAGTTAGCTCTAAAGTGCCACTTATTTTATCACTCCCAAAATGCCCTGCAATGAAGGGGCAGCGCTTCCAAAGCACCTTAAAATTGCTTTTCGTCCGCTACATGGGTAGTTTTTAGCCCCAAAAAAGGGTTAAAAACTCACATTTTGTGGCACTTTTAAGACTTTTTGGAAGCACTGCCCATTCATTGCAATGGGCAGGGCGTTTTGGGAGCACTAAATACAGTGCTCCCAACCAGCCCCAAAGATTCTGCTTGCAGGACTTTTCGTAAGGTCCCGCAAGCGCACCGCCCCAGTGTGAAAAATCACACTGCAATGAATGGGAGGCGGTTTTCAGGCACTTAGCAGAGGCTATTTCTAGCGCTAAAGTTCCTAAAACCGCCCCAGTGTGAAAGGGGTCTTAAACACCTAACAAATGTCTCTGTGAAAAGCTCTCCTACAGGCTCCAAGACAAGGTTTAGAGGATAACTTCATTTTCATGGCAAGAAAATGGCAAATAAAAAAAATGTATACAAAATAATAACAAAATGAAATTAATGTTTTAAAAAAAAAACACTTTTACATTTCAATCTGTGTGCTGTAATTTTCTGTAAAATGCATTGCCATGTGGCAACCTGGAGGCCTTCTGTACAAAGTTGGTGTAAGGGACTCCTTCAAAAATGTAATGTCCTGCTTGTGCAATTGGCTCAATGATTTTCCCAAAAGTATGCACTAAGACAGAATTCAGATTTTTGGTATCCTTTGCAACAGAAATTTCATTTTTGGTGAGATACTACCTAAGGCAGGTGTCTCAAACTGGTGGCCCTCCAGCTGTTGCAGAACTACAATTCCCATGAGGCATTGCAAGACTGACAATTACAAGCATGACTCCCATAGGCAGAGGGATGATGGGACTTTTGGTTCCGCAACAGCTGGAGGGCCGCCAGTTTGAGACCCCCTGACCTAAGGATTATTTGCTTCTAAATGGATGCAAACACTGGAGGGGATTATTTTCCCTCAACATTGATGTAACTGCGACCCATAGACACCCATAGACACTGCACGCCAGCAAACAAAACCAAAACATTACCTGGAGACAGCATCACTGTCAAACTGGGGAGAGAGTAGCCTTGAAAATATGAAAAAAGAGAAGGGCTGGGACTTTAAATAGTCAGAACAAGCTACCAATATTCACCTCTCATAGACTTCTGTGAGAGTCATTGCTAAGTTTGGGAGGTTGCAGACTTTAAGCCATAAACCGACTTCACCCAAACCCAGGCATATTTACCTATCCCTAGTCCAAACTAGAGGCTGTAATTGCAGTTTTCATTAAAAGTAAAGTGACTCTGCACGCAATATGATAAGATTGGTGGCCATATCTCTGAAATGTACACAGTCATCACAAATTGCACTGAAAAGCTGGAATATATGAAGAAATGGGAGGCTGACCTCTGGGAGAATATTGAGCTGGACGAACGGCACAAAATAGCCCAGGGGGCCATGAAATCCATCATACATACTTCACTAATAGAAGCAAACTTCAAAGTTTTAATGAGATGGTATACGGTCCCAGCAAGACTGGTGACTTTTATACCCCAAGATGCTTTCGGGGCTGTGGACAACTGGGGACAATGCACCATATATGGTGGCAGTGCCCTAAGGTGAGACGCTACTGGATCAGGGTGTACAATATTATATACACCCTCACCCAGGTAAACTTAATTAAATCCCCAAAACAGGCCCTGCTAGGTGCCGACATAGACTCAGCCTTAAAATCTCAAAGGTGTCTTATAATGTTAATATTTATAGCAGCGAAAATCACAATAGCCAAATCATGGAAATCGGCAGTGGTGCTATTCGATCTGCTGAAACACAAACTCTTCTGCATCATGCTAAACGAATGAATGACTGCGATCTTACACGATAAAATGCAACAGTTCGGAAAAAAAACATGGAGTCCCTGGACTCAGTGCTTAACAGGAGATTCCAGAACTATATCGATGTAAGGGGGTCGTCAGGGGGTGGGGATCGGGGTTTGGGGTATGGTGGTCACTTTCTAAAACTCTTATGCCGCATACACACGATCAGACTTTTCGACGGACTAGGTACGACAGACCTGAATCCATCGGACAATTCAATCGTGTGTGGGCTTCAGCGGACTTATATTTCCCAAAGTCCAACGGACCTAGAAATAAAACATGTTTCAAATCTTTCCAAAGTGTATGGTGCTGGATTCTAAGACTGGTTGTTCTTCTTGGAGCAACAACTTGGAGCAAACAAAATTACCATTTATATGTTTGCAACTAGAGATAGAGAAGTCTTCATGACAAATCGTAAACACTTCCTTTAACGGTATCTTACAAATTTTGCAGTATGAAAATATATACAGTAAGTAATAATCACAGGATTTATTTCAAATCAAACCTTTGCATAACTTGTGTCTATGATCTGGGCTTACTGCCATAACAGACCTTGTAAGACTGCTAAATGTTCAATTTTATAATTTTTCAGAGGCATGAATAAAATCTTGTCAAACTGGTCCTTTTGTTTATATTACACCACTTTAAATGCAACCTGCTACACAAAAAACTTGCAGTAATCGTAAGTATTATGACTGATATCCCCAAGTATTCTATCTAATAGAAAGTGTTAGCAATTAAAGTGTTTGTGTAGCCCAATTTTTTTTTATTTGGGTGAAGTAGGTAAGGGTTTAAAACCACATACAAAAACAATATCCTGTGCTTGGGGGCTTAGTCTATAGGTATGTGTTGCAACCAACCCTTTGGATTTGTATGGATTGTCACTGGTGACCTTCTCAGAAAAATGGGTATCCTTAGAGCTGAAACATATAGAGAAGAAAGGAGGGTGCACAGACCTTGTGCATAACCAAAGATACAATTTATTAAAAAGTATAACAGCAATCAATGATCATACATACGTGATAAAAAGCGTGTCAATACACCAGTAAATTGAACCGTGTCTCTAAAATCCTGGTGTGAATGTTGGGGATACCAAATGGCATCACAAAATGGCTTACGTGTTTCGAGGGAGGACTCTCTTCCTCAGAGCCAAAGCGGTGAATGACTGGGCTTTTCTAGTTACCTCTATATACACACATTCATGTGTCTAAGTATATGCCTACTGGGTCTTACCACACTCATCCAGATGGGCCCCATGGTATAGGCTTAAATAAAACTAGATTGTTGGATTATTTTTCCATTATATCCATGCAAAATACATCATTATATTAATCTTCTAACAATTTCCTAAAAAGCTCATGCAGTAGCTATACATTTTGACATCATTACATTTTTTCAGTTTAATAGTCATTATTATTATATAGGATTTTTATAGCACCAACAGTTTGTGCAGTGCAATTATAAAGTAAAGACAGACAATACATTTACTACAGTACAATACAAAAGGATTAGAAGATAATAATTGTGAGGGATGAGCTGGAGAAAGTAGATGTACAGTTTTTAGGTAGAGAAAAGATACCCTTCCCAGAATAGATGAGCCAAAAAATATACCTGTGTATCTGAGCCTTAAAGTGACTAAATGTTCATAAGTCACAACTATATATTTCATGTCACGTTATAATGATCACTGGTAGTAGCAGTGATCAGCATTTAATAACTGGGTACAGAGCAGCCATATGTCAACTAGATTTTTTTAAAATAAGTATATAATTTAAAGCTGAATTTCAGATTTAAAAAGAACAATTCAAAATACTATGTACTTGATGTTCTTTGTATTCCACACCTTAATAATATCATGCTATAAAAGATTGAGGCTAAATACTGGTTTTACACATTATAATTGTTCTCTTATTCTCTAGAAATAGAAGAGACTCTTTTGTGTTTTATGACAGCTATTAGATTAAATGTGAGGTTGTTACAAAGGCATCACATGCAAAAAGTGTCACAAATCCAAAACCTTTTGAAAAAATCCACATTCAAAAATAATTCTGTGTATGTTCAAAAGATTGTTATATTGTTATAGTACTCCAAGGAATGGAAAATAGTAACATTTTATGGCTATTGCTCGAGATCTAGTATGATTGTCCTCAACTAGCATTAAAGATGGATAATAAAATGTGTAGAAACTGGTGTCTTAGCAGTACAGAGGCTAAGTATTCAAGTCTCCTACCTTGGTCTGGGTTCAAATGGCACTAGAAACCAGGGGTGTTGCTAGACAGAAGAAAGGGCATGAGCTCTAATTATGCTTTTAAACCCTGGTATGATCCATTTCCAAACATGCTTTTTAATGTTTCCTTTCACATCCATTCTCACCCTTCCGCTAGTAACTGCAACGCACATCACAGTTTTTTAGAATTTGATGATTAGAGAATCAGTCTTTTTATAGTACTGCATTTCTCTGTTTGCCCGCACATTGCAATGCTAAATTATTTTAGCGAAATAAATCACTTTAAGCATACAGTTCTCATTATTACATTTTTAAAAGCGGCAAAAGTTAAAGACATGTAAATGTCTTTTGGAATTACGACCATTGCATGGATAACATACACAAATTCTCAAAGACAAATGTGTATTTTGAATGTGAAGTAGTCAAAAAAACTGACAGCTTTTTTTGTAACAATATATAAAATTATTAGGATTTAAACAATACAAAGTTACACAAATGAATAAATGTGGATGTAGCCTCGGTAAGTGTGTTATACTTGCAAGAACATTGCATGATTTTATACAATACAATGGGTCACTAGGGAAAACATAATAATCGAAAAACATATAAGGTACAAAGGGTGTAAAAATGGTACATGTCCGGCCAGCAGGGAAGATGGCCTCTTAATTGAGAGCTTCAGCAGTGTCACGCTCTCAGCAACGATTATGCAGCACAAGGAAAAGACTCACCAAGCCCTGCATCCACTCATTTTATTGGCGATCACACCCGGGAGCCATGTCCAAAAGGAAGGGAAACAAACTTCCCCAGCGCCTCACAGACCTCTATCCAGAGGCAGCAATGCAAGGTAAGCAAGATGGCACCAGATCCAGCTTCAGTGGTGCGGCCCGTTCGCCTCACAGCCACCACAGCGTGGGGAAACATGCTATAAATCCTCCCGAGAACTCAAGGGAGTTCACTCCCCCTTCCACAACCACTACATGCAGCCCTGCTTGTAAGCAAAACCCTGGACAAAGCAAATTGAAGACTTGCTTACTTCTATATCACTGAAAGAACAAAAAAATAAAACTACACAAGACTCAAGACTAATACATGATATACTCCATCTTAAATCTTAGAGCCAACTATTATGGTCTTCACAATAAGGGAGTAACTTGGCTAGCTAAAAAAGTAAAGACAAAGCAGATCCAACAAAAAAATATCCACTCTTAAGCACCCCTCATCGCATACTTCCTTGTTTAATCCAAAAGATATTGAAAATGCTTTTGTGGACTATTATCAATCTTTGCATGACCTCCGTAATGATAAAACTTCCCTCCAGCCCTTTCATGCACTTATTGAAGCTTTTCTGCATAAAGTTAATTTACCCACTCTCACAACTCCCTAACTTGATACTATCTCCCAACCATTCACAATCCAGGTAATCTGCTTAACTAACATCAAATTAACTAACCGGAAATCCCCTGGAGATGATGGATTCTCAAATGAATATTACAAACATCTCTCCAAAGAAATTACCCTCACTCACAAGATGTCTTCAATCTTGCTTCTTCCTCTGGTACCTTTCCTCCTGAAATGTTAAAAGTTGTGATTGTTACAATACCTAAACCTAACAAAGATCCCACTAGTCCCGCTAATTACAGGCCCATATCCCTTATCAATATGGATATCAAGATATATGCTAAACTTCTAGAAGCAAGACTACAGAAAATATTGCCTTACCCTGTTCAACTTGACTGGGTAGGCTTTATACCTGGTCGACAAGTTCCTGATGGCACCATATGTCTTATTAATCTGTTTTCCCAGGCTGGCCCTTCCCGAACACCTTCTCTGCTCCTTCTATTTCCAGTTTATCTGGAACAATAAACCACCTAGTTTATGGCCCAACGTCTTGGCTTACTACAAAGCCTGTGTGCTAGACCAACTTAGATATCGGTGGACTCCCCATGAACATAAATCTTGGTCAAATATGGAACGTGTAAATATCCCCTTTGAGTATCCTATATCAACCCTTATTGCTAATTGGGAGACCCATCCCCTACCTCCTTAACTTCGACAATACAGATCTCTACTAAATTGTGGTCAGAACTCCCCATACCCTCTCAATAGACCTATTGAGAAAGTCCAATCAGAGGATGATATGTGTGTGATATGTACGCAGCCACAGTGGTGAGCAGGACTATATGGAGCTGGTTTTAACTGAATATCTTGTGTTTTTTAATTGGGGCATTTTAACAAATATTGTAAATGGAGAGCACTATGTATCCTCTATGTATTGTTGTATGAATGTGGAGCCATATCCTATCAGGAATACCAAGTAATAACACTGGTGTGGAGGAAGGAGAAATGCAGTGGGGCGGTATATATGAGAGATCTTTCTTGCAACCCCCCTGGGAGGTTACTGATTGGAAAGTGGACAGAGAGTAGGTGGTCAGATGTGGAAGAGATGATACCATAGCTGAAAGAAAGGAATTGTTTTGGGTCTTTCTGACTCATATATGAGGTGAGCAGGTATAACGGCTGATGAGGGTGTGCACATACCTCCTGAAGACAGGATTTGCACAGTGGGGGATGATATATGATTTGAAAAGTCACAATAATTGAGAAGTGTACAGCAGCTGTGGAGCACTAATTTGTATACTTTATAATTTATTTATAGCACATAACACTTTAGGTAGGTGGCACTAATTGTCTTTTATACATGAATAATCAAATGTTATACCATTCAAGCCATGGTTTCCAGGATTTATCAAAAGCAGGTAAGGTGTCAAGTTGTACAGCTAGTGATCTTTCAGTCAGATAATGCTATTGTGTATTATATAAAGGAAGAATACTGTGCATGTATAAAAAACATAAAAATAGATAATGTCCAAATCACCACCATTACAGTATAAATTGTCCAGCGGCACCACAAAAGTGAGATATAAACACAATAAAAAACATGTAGAAAAAATGATGTGCTAAACAAAAATCTCATATTGTGTTATTAAAATCCAATTGTAGAAAACAAAAATCCGTGATAAGTAGTGGATTCCAAAGAAAACGCCACCTCGTACGTGAGCCACAGAGTTTATATTGCCTGTGGTGATGGTGCACGCACATGGTGAAGGTTTTTTTGTGCGTTCAACTACTTATCACAGATTTGTGTTTTCTACAGTTGGATTTTAATAACCCAATATGAGATTTCTGTTTAGCGCATCATTTTTTTTCTAAATGCTATTGTGTAGTATGCACATCTTCTGAAAAATTTGGGGCCAGCTCTTTTGTCTAATGTCGTGTGATAGTTAGTTTAGTTAATAAGGGGGTATTGGCTATAGTTTTGCATTAGGAGGGAGGAAAGCGGTCAATTCTCAGGTTTAAGAGATCCAAGCCTGGATTTGGGGCAGTAAGAATTTGGAAGATTTTCCTCCAGAAGCTGCGAATACTCCTACAGGACTACAGTATATGAAACAAATTACACGTTAGGCCATAGCCTCTCCAGCATGAATGAGAACAGTCAGGATACAGCTTAGCCAACTTGTAAGACATAAGGTACCATCTAGTACTAATTTTCAAGGCTGGTTCCCAATAGGTTACACAGTGAGTAATGATATAAGTATAGAGTATAATGCGCTGCCATTGAATGTCAGTAAAAGACAAATTCTTCCTCCCATTTGAGCATGGATTTACTCTTGAGAAACTCAAATTTATTGTGTAATAAATGTAATGCTGTGCCTTTTTGGGGGTTTCTCAATGCACCTTAGGACCCGCCATACTTTAGGATGGAGGTAGATCATGGGGATTGGAGAGGACACTAAAAAGTGCTTAATACACAATAGAGTCTAGTGGGCTGTGCGGGGTAGGGGAAACTTACTAATGACATTCTTCGGAGCATCTGCTTTACCATTGATAAGAAGATCCTCGACCCCGTTGAAGCCATAGCGACTCCAAGCACCAACGTGCAGCTTTGGGATCAGGATTTCCAATGTGTAGAATTCTCCAGGCTGATTTGATGCTTGGTGGTAGTGGGCAGATCAGTAGTTGGGATTGGCTTCCAAAAACCTGCGAGTAGCAGATGCTCTAAAGAGGTAGTTTTGGTGAGGTGCTTCTCAATATAAACTCATAAGGGGGTTTTGTGCTTCAAAAACTAGTACTTTAGTTGGTCAGAGTGTGTCGTCATAAGGTAGTCGGTAATATTAACCATCCCCATGGCACCAACCTTTTTATGTTTGATCAGTAGGGTGTTGGAGCATCTGGCTCTCTTTCCTTTCCAAATATAATTTTTAAGCAATGAGGATATTGAGGTTAGGTATGTGCACAGTGTAGGAACATGCAGGGTTCTAAATAGGTAAAGAATTTGTGGCAATATAAGCATTTTAAAGGCTGCCAGTCTGCCGGCCCATGATAACTCTACTTGGGCTAGGTTATCTAATTATTTTTCTATTTTAGTGAGAAAGGGTTTGCAATTGGGTTCAGCTATCAGGGCTGTGGAAGGGGTGATCTGAATTTCCAGATAGGGAATGCTTTTCTCTGCCCAAGAGTATGGAAATAGTCATTGTATCAGTGAGACCCTCGTGCGGGGGACACAAAGATTCAAAATGAGGGATTTATTGAAATTCACTTTATATTAGGATATCAGAATAAACTCTGTCAGAAGGGCATGAGTCTTGTGGAGTCATGTCTTTGGGTTGGTTAGCATTAGTATGATATCATCTGCAAACAGATTGATAGTGTGGGATCTGCCAACAAAGGTAAAGCTTGCTATTTGATGGTGAGAGTGAATTCTTTCTGCCAATGATTTGATAATCAGATTGAAGTTTGAGGGTGCTAGGGGGGAACCTTGTTGTAATGATTTGGAATCAGCCAGGTAGCACCAGTAATTGGTATATGAAGTGATAGGAAATTATATTAAGGGGGACCCAGGAAGCAAAACCTGACAAATAGTTTAACCCTTCTAAACTCCCCCAACTCCTATTTGACACTAACCACAGACAGGAAACTAACATCTCCAAAGCATTAACAGCCCTATACTTTTGTCATGAAAGAATCATGAAAACTCCAGGGCTTTATAACTCTTGAGGTAAAATTTAGAGCACTTGTAAACTCAGAACAAGGTGATCAACTGTTCTCCAGTAATTATTTTATATAGTATTTGTGTTTATAGACACCACTATTTGTAGTTGCCTCTGGAAATGTAAGCTTCCATGAAGAAGCTCTCTAAAGGAGAATTATTTTGCAAATCCTCTGGTGGAATCCACCAAAATGTTGAGATCATATTTGAAACAGGTGAACCACTGTGATTTGTGTAAAAACCTGGGTTCACACATGTCTCTCAACATGCAACAAATGTAATGCATTCATGTTGGAAAATCTAAATATGCATAGCTACATTTTTACAGGTGCCAATGAGGCAAATATGAATGCATGAAAATAACAATCAAACAAAACAATTCTCCTGGACAACTCTACAGCAGAATGATCACTGATTTTACAAGATGTTGGATAGAAAAGTTACAGATTTTTCTATATAATTTTTTTTTCATAAGTCCCGGCATGGAAACTAAACTAACAGTGAAGGTCAAAATGATTTTACGGTTCAAGATAGCATGGATCAATAGAACTGTCATAAAAATATGGATTTCGTTTTTAAATAAGCAGCGTGCTGAAGTACAGCCTGGTAACAAGCATGTAAAACCTGTAGAGATACAGTATTCTTTGTTTAACTTTTGGAAAAATCATATCCCTAGTGGTCAAGTTTACTGTATAACACTTAAACATAAATTGCATGAGTGCACTGACTGACTGAAGAATAAAAAATAAGAAACATGAAATGAAAGAACTAATCTCTCTACCAAATGTCTACTAAAGCCCACTGTCAGCTGATGTCACAGAGCTGGCCCAGGCTCTGCAGAGATCACAACAATAATGTCAATGTCAATAATATCAGGATCTGCACAGATGCCAGATTGGCAGTTGGTTTAGCCTCTCAATGCACCACTGAGAGCCTGAACCAGACACTCTCCACAGTTTGGTGCTCCAGAGACAGTCAACACTCTGTGCTCAGAGCAGGCCCAACAAATGAGCATTCAGCTGTCTTTAAACGCTCAGTTCTTGACATAGAATCAGTAGGGAACAGTTGAAGCTTGAAACAATGTCATAGTCATCTAGGTGAGTATGTATGTTTGATTCGTTTTTATTCCACACTTTTCTTTTAAGTTTTTTTTTTTACAATTTTGATGTCCTTTGATTTAATTTTTTCATGAAAAAGCACAATTAAAGGTTTACAAACATTTGTTATGTATTAACACACTTCCAGTTTTATCTTCTATATTTTCTAAGAATTTTAAAAGTTTTGTTGGATTTGTGTGTACTAATAACGATTTTAGTGTATTTTTTGTTAAAGATACAAAATCAGTATCACCAGTATTATAAATTCTACAGGCCTTGTGCTTTCATGAAATATATGTTTTGGGGGAAGAGGGGTCTTTTACTAAATTTCAAAGCTTTAAATAAAATTTAAAAAAATAGCAAAAATAGTTTATCCACTTAAAGTGAAGGGAGGGGAAGGTTGGGCCCAGCAGTGACTGGATTAAAAAAAATGTAAAATCAAAATACTTTTTTCATGAAACTACATTGTATTATTAAAATCATTTTTTTGGCTTTTTTGAAGAAATTCTTGATAGCGGTTGAGATTTTTTACCTTTCATACAAATGTAGAACATTGTATGTACAACTTTAAATGTTTACTGATACTACTAATTCCAAGAAGAACAAAATATGATGTATTGAATGTTACACACATCACATCCTATAAATTCTCAAAATAATGTTTCTGATTGTGATGTGATAAAGCATATAACGTATTTCTAAGAAACATTCCATGTAATTGTTACGCCATGTGTATGTGTTGTGGCATGTGTGTTATGTTTGAGGTTCTGATTTAACATCCATAAGCAAAAAGACTGCATTTATTGTATTCAAATCTCAAATATTTAAATATTCTGCATGAATCTTATCTATTCCAAAGAAAACCAAAATTGCTTAATTTTTAACTAGCTGTATTGTGAGCTCTGGGAATTTCGCCATCTATTACTGTAGTATTTTAGACAGCACAGCACCAATTAGGTTATTAGATAAACAGCTTTACATCAAGATTCATAATTAAATACTTCCTAGAACAAAGAATATAACCGACACTGTTAGCAGTTTGTCATCATTCATCACTAGCCAGAGGCGAGATCCTTCCAAATAATCCACATTTGCATGTTGGAAAGAGAACAGGAGGATCTTGTTTTCAATCAACAAACATTTCTTTATTCTCAAGCTTTTAAAATGTGGCTGTGAAAAAAATAAATAAATTCAGCATAAATAATTTCATAGCAGGTGGTGCTTTGGCCATACCGGACCTTACACTTGACAGCCAAAAAATACATTTGTTCAGTTTAAATATATGCTATTTAAAAATGGACCTATAGTTAATTCTTGGCTTTTCAGTCAAAGCATTTAGGATTTTTAATTTCTAGCTGTAAGTTTCTTAAAAAGTCTTTATAGTGAATAATGATTTTTTTTTGAGCCTTGCATAATTTGATTACAGACTACTTTGTAAAAATATAGTTACATTTTACATGTCTATAGCTATAATATATTATATTTATAAAAAAGAGAACATCTGAGCGTTGTACAGAATTTTTATTGGCGAAGATCCCTTATTTTTATTTCTTTAAAAAGGCACCTTTTGATATACTGTAAATAACTAATGCTGCAGTTTCAAATCATTATATAAATTATTTGTCTGAATCGTGATCATTTAAAGTTTCCCTTAGCCTTATTCATTAACAGATGAAATGAGGGTTCATGTCATTTGTTTTCACAATTTAGCAATGTGATTTTTTGTAAAATCTTTGTTTTCAATATATATAATGACAGAGCAGGTATATACCCCAAATTTATTATATTCCTGAAGACGCCATCTTTGGTGAAAAGTACAATGAAGCGTGGGTCTGACACTTCTGGGTCCCACGTGACATCACTTCAGGGCTGGAATCCAAAGCGAGCTTTGGAAAGCACGCCGGCTTCTGGCAGGCCCAGTGAAGCCATCCATATATAGCTGTACACACTGGTGCCTGTATTTAGGCACTAATACAGTACATGAGAGTACTATTATACTATTCATTTTATTCTTAACCATTTTAATTAAATACTACACAGTGAAATTTTTCATCATGTCTCCTGTATGGTCATTTTACTTGTGACTACCATAAATACCAGGGGACTATTCTGGAACCTAATACCAAGGGAGTCTTAGCCTTTGAGGGCAAAAGTGTAAACCTGTAAAAAGGGATCAGCCATATCTTGTGAGTGTACATCGATAGTGGCTATAAAAGTCCCCGTTCTGTTTAGGGAGTACAGTGTGATCGTCTGTTCCTAGTGATTAGGAACAGCGATCTCTCTGTACTCCCAGTCAGTTCACCCCCACAGTTGGAAACACCTCTCTAGGACATCCTTAACCCCTTGCTATAAACTATAGCTTTTATTTTTTTTCTATAAATGTATAATCACTCTAATCGTTGCATGTACTAAGTGCTGCAACACACTAAAGGGCATAGATGGTGCAATGTGCAAGAAAAATAACAAATCCACCAAATTAGTAGAAGAATAAGTCCATATTGTAATATCAAAAGCCCAAAATGAATAAAAATGTGTTCCTCCACCAAGTGATAAGTAATGAATCTTCTGTGACAAAGGTATGTGGTAATCAGGGACTCTTACCAAATAGAAGGGACCACCTATCGCTACGATGGTCAAATGAGCAAGCAGAATAACCTCTGTGAGGTAATGGGGCAAAGCCCCTGAAGACAATCAAACAGCAGGTAATCTTTCACTATAGCCTCCATTCACAGAGATAGCTCCAGATCATCCAAAGGCGTTTCATAACGAGAAGAAAAAATTATGATAGTGTAATTCCATTCAAATAGTAATGATTAAAAGGGATGAGATTATAACGGTGCTCAAATAATTGATAGAACATATACAAATTGCTTTTTTTTGGGTCACTGGTATCTCACAAAGTTGAAGATGGTCACAGGTAGATATTATATCCCAACATGTTTCGCCAGCATTGGCTTCCTCAGGGGATTATTTAGGACCACCAATATTAACCCAGCTCTAGCACAAAGTACAAAGAAATTATTGTCAATTATAGAGTGTAAATATAGACAAGGATATAGAAATATATTTACATAACATCTGCCATGGCTTTAGAGCACAAATACCCACCTCCACCAATTCTAAATTAAGGAACACAAAGAAAAAAAGGCCGAACCACCCCAGCCAAACAGAGGCTGGGGAGACTGCACAACCACAGGAAGTATGAAAGGACCAAGCTCCAATATGCAAACAAAAGGAAAAAAATGGTTTTTAATTATTATATTGAACATAGACCATTGGGACGACAAGGCCTTAACTTGTTCTTACTATGCTCAGTAATTTGCAATGGATAATGCAGGGGCGCTTAAAAAGATGTTGTGGTAATGAGGTCAGTCTTGTACTGAAATGCCTTATTTCGATACTAAGGTGAAAACATAAAGCGAGAATGGTAAGAACGTATTCAAAATGTTCAACACTGTATATAACTCAGTGATATCAAACCCAAGCTGTACTATGAGAGCTAAACTGAATAGTCTTCTTATTTTTAATTGCGTTAACTGAGCATACAGAATACTTATTGCACTTATAAAATCCCATCATATTCTGAAAGAACATCAATTTTGTAGAAGGTGGAACACACACATTAGGGATCACCATGTCCAAGGGGACAAGGCTCCCCAAAATACAGCCTGGGGTTGATCTGGTAAGGTTTTACCCAAAATGTTGTCATTCTTTAATATATGCCTATATTTGAGAACAAACTTTTTTTATTACATAATGTTGATAGGAATAGGATGTAGTGAATGGCATTGAAAAATTAATTGCTGCACTCCTATTTGTAGATTTTTCTGACAGGAGTAGATCCCTGCTCATTATTTGAGTGTCCACCACTGTCTGCTCCAATGTTTTAGCAGAATATCCCGTATTAATAAATCTTTCCATTAGAAATGCAGCCTGCACTTCAAAGTGTGCAGTTCTGCTACAATTTTGTTGTAGACAAATATATTGACTCTTTGGAACTGAGTTTAACCAAGATTGGTGATGACAACTGTCCCTAGGGATGAAAGAATTCCGATCTGTAGGTTTGAAGTAGGTAGAGGTCAGAAGTTGATCTCCCTCTGCCAAAATCTTAAGACTACCTTGCAGAGGTTATTCTGCTTGCTTGTGTAACCATCCTAGTAATAGGTGGTCCTTTCTATCTGGTAAGAGACCCTAATTAATACATATGGTATGTCACAAAAGATGTATTACTTATCACTTGGTGGAGTAACACATTCTTATTAATTTGATATTACACTATGGACTTATTCTTCTACTAATTTGGTGGATTTTTTACTTTTCACGCACATTGTACCTTCTATGTCCTTTAGTGTGTTGCAGCACTTAGTACATTTAATGATTATAGTGATTATAAGTTTATAGACTTATTAATTGAATCAGTGGATTTGTCATATACCCCTTTTTTGCACTTTGCACTTTAATTCATTTTAGTGTGTTTCATTACTTAATTTATTGATAATTGATTAGTGCGATTGTTATTTTTCTAAACTAAAGAAGAAATGTGTTTGTTTTTTAGTTTTTTTTTGGGGGGGGGAGATATTTATTATAGCAAAAAGTAAAAAGCATTGTTTTTTTTCCAAATTGTCTGCAAGGAATGCAGTCTTCTGCTCTGATGATGTGATCTGATGTGGGATGAACGATCTCCAGAATCCCACAACGCTAATGAACTTATGTGCCTCATTTTTTTGTTTATAGCGCAAAAAATAAAAAACGCGAAGGTGATCAAATACCACCAAAAGAAATCTCTATTTGTGGGAAAAAAAGGACATCGATTTTGTTTGGGTATAACGTCACACAACCGCGCAACTGTCAGTTAAAGCGGTGCAGTGCCATATCGCAAAAAAAAAAATGGCCTGGTCATTAAGGGTCCTTAAGTGGTTAAGGTGACCTACAAACTGTACTCAGTTGAAAAACTCAGTTGAAAAACAAACTAAAATATTTTAGGGGGAAGTAAAAAAACTAAAAAAAGTGGTTTCCTAAGTGTGCACACCCTCTTATAACTGGGGATGTAGCTGTGTTCAGAATTAAGCACTCACATTCAAACTCATGTTAAATAGGAGTCTGTACACACCTGGCACCATTTAAAGTGCCTCTGATTAACACCAAATAAAGCTCAGCTGTACTAGTAGGTCTTTCTTGACATTTTTTTAACCCCCCTAGCAGTAATCCCGAGTCTGACTCGGGTTAGGAATTTGCTGATAGAAGCGGTAACCCCGAGCCAGACTCGGGATGGCTTCGCTGGATGCAGGGGAGGACACAGGGAGAGTTACTTACCTTGTCCCCTGGATCCAGCGATGTCCCCCGCGCTGTGTGAGCGAGCTGTCCTCCGCTCGATTCACAGTGCCGAATGCCGCCGAGCTCCGTTCCCTGCGATGTTACGGCGCATGGGAGCGGAGAACGGCAGCAAATTCAAAGAAGTAAAAATACACAAAACACACACAGCACTGTAATCTTACAGATTACAGTGCTGTATTAAAAAATACACACACCCTTTGTCCCTAGTGGTCTGTGCAATGCCCTGCATGCACTTTTATATTATAAATACAGTTTTTTTCTGCCTGGAATTTGGAGATTGCCCATAGCAACCAAAAAGTGTCCCTTTTTCAGTGTTTTTGGATTTGATTACATTATTGAATAATTTTATTATTCTTTATTATATTATAAACTTTATCATACCCGGGATGTCTGCTAGACTCTGGTTTGAACAGATTTAAGAGAGTTATTCCTAAGAATTACAGGACTACAAAATAAAACGCCAAATTCCCATGCAAAATAATTGTACCGCTTTCAGCACCTAAAACCGGACTGAATCATACCGCCAGGGAGGTTAATTGCATCCAACAGCAAAAGCTATGGTCCGCAGAGAGCTTCCAAAGCATCAGAGGGATCTCATTGTTAAAAGGTATCAGTCAGGAGAAGGGTTCAAAAGAATTTTCAAAGCATTCAATATACCATGAAACACAGTGAAGACAGTCATCATCAAGTTGAGAAAACATGGCACAACAGTAACATTATCAAGAACTGGACGTCCCTCCAAAGTTGATGAAAAGACGAGAAGAAAACTGGTCAGGGAGGCTGGCAAGAGGCCTACAGCAACATTAAAGTAGCAGCAGGAATATCTGGCAAGTACTGGCTGTGTGGTGCATGTGACAACAATCTCCATATGGGGTAGAGTGGCAAGATGGAAGCCTTTTCTTATGAAGAAAAACATCCAAGCATGGCCAAATTTGGTAAATACACATCTGAAGTCACCCAAAAGCATGTGGGAAAATGTGTTCTGGCCTGATGAAATCAAGATTGAACTTTTTGGCCATAATTGAAAAAGATATGGTTGGCGCAAAAACAACACTGCACATTGCCATAAGAACACCTTACCCACAGTGAAGCGTGGTGGCAGAATCATGCTAGAATCTGCTAGAAAGCAGAACATGAAGAGGAACTTCATCTTTCAGCATGACAATGACCCAAAACATACATCCAAATCAACAAAGGAATGGTTTTACCAAAAGAAGATTAAAGTTTTGGAATGACTCAGCCAGACCTGAAGCTGATTGAAAATTTGTGGGGTGATCTGAAGAGGGCTGTGCACAGGAGATGCCCTCACAATTTGACAGATTTGGAGTGTTTTTGAAAAGAAGAGGGGGCAAATACAGCCAAGTAAAGATGTGCAATGCTGACTCATACCCAAAAAGACTGTGCTGAGTGCTGTAATGAAATCAAAAGGTGCTTCAACAAAGTACGAATTGGATGCGGCTTACTCGCCTCCATCATCCCATTGTGTTCAGAGTCTCTCCCTTTCCCTCCCTGTCAGTTTCTAGTGTGTGTATGTGTGTGTGTGTGTGTATGTGTGTATGTGTGTATGTGTATGAGCCAATCTTCTCCTCTCCTCTCCCCTCCTGCTGCTATTCTGTGTGGCTGTAAAGTCACTGAGAACAATTACTGGTGTCACCTCTGTTATAGCAAGCTATACAGTACATTGTCTGTATGTAGTTTTATTATAAGGCTAAATACATTATTTCACAGCACTGCTGTGCACTGATGTGACCTCCCGGCTGACGTCAGAGGGACATCGCATCCCTTCTCACTATATTTCTTAGATCAGGGAAGGATTGCGCATTAGTTCACATGACTGCACAGCGACACTGTTAAATAAGGTATTTAGCTTTATAATTAAACACACACACACACACACACACTGTGCTGTATAGCTTGCTATCAGAGTTGGGCGAACAGTTCAAGCCAAGCAAATGTTTGGCCTGAATATAGCCTGTTAGCTCATTCAGGGAATACCCAAACTTGCGGGTTCCTTGGAGGGACAATGCACTCACAGTGCACTGCTCGATGGTCAGGTGCAAGGCTTTGCCCAATCAGGACACAGAGCACAGTCAGAGCCATTATTGGACAAAGTCGTGATGACTTTGCCCAATCATGGCTCAGTGCTCATAGTCCCACCCCACACTATAAAAGGTTCCTCTTGCATGAACCTTTTTGCTGTGTGTTGTTGGAGTGGGGATTGCTACCAGCGAGTTGTGTGTTATTGTGATTCTGAGTGTAGAGTATCAGTGTAGTGTTAGTGTAGTCTGAGTATAGTATGGGTATAGTGTAGTGTCAGTGTAGTGTGTTAGTGCAGTGTTAGTGTAGTGTGAGTATAGTGTAGTATGTCAGTGTAGTGTCAGTATAATGTGTCAGTATAGTGTGAGTATAGTGTAGTGTCAGTGTAGTGTAGTGTTCGTGTAGTGCCGCGTTTAACACAGCATTACATAACATTTAGAGCTGTATACAGTGCTGCATACCCCTTTTTTTTGTTTTTATCTCATGCCTGGCCCCTATTCTTTAATTGTCAGCCGCAGTTTTTTCTGACTGTGATGCTGTTGTTCCCCCTTTTTTATTTGTTTTATTTGTTTTATAGTTTTTTACATTTCTGTCAGCAGCCCTCCCTAATTAAGGTTCGGTTCACACCAGACGCGGCACGACTTGCCGCGCCGCGACCTGACAAGTCGCCCCCGTTCTGTACTACGGAACCGTTCTAGTAGGAGCGACTCGAGTCGCTCCGACTTAGAAAAAAGGTTCCTGTACTACTTTTGCGGCGACCTCGGACGACTTGCATTGACTTCTATACAGAAGTAATTTTGCAAGTCACCGCTGAGGTCGCGGCAGGTCGCGGCGCTGCAAGTCGTGCCGTGTCTGGTGTGAACCGAGCCTTAAAGTGCATCCAATTATACATTTCCCAGTATCTGTTACATTTTAATAATAACCCCCTCCCCCATCATGACCGGGAGGCCAAAATGGAGAGGCAGATGTTCCCATGCCAGCAGTGTCCACAGGCAAAGGTGGACATGGTCTGTCCTCAGGCAGGGAAAATTTATCTCTGTTTAGTGATGTTGCCCGCGCTATCCAGCCACAGCATGCAGAGGAGGTGGTGGACTGGCTTACTAAACCACCCTCATCCTCCTCATCCTCTATCACCCAAGCTGAGACTTTTGCACAGTCCACCGCAGCTGCCAAAGTGTCTTCTTCTGCCTTCTCATCCACAAATACTCCTGCCGTAGCCCCAGCAGCTTGCATGGAGGAGTCATCTGAATTATTTGAAAAAAACACAATGTCAGCCACTTGCTTCTTGACGATGCACAGGCATTACTTGATTATGATTTTGGTTTTGAGGTTGAAGAAGGGAGTAAGATGAGCCTACAAAGAGTGGAGAATACTTATAAACCACAAATTGGCAGTCATGTTCCTCCATCATATTGCCATGTTGGCTCCAGTGATGATGAAGATGGAGGGAATGATGATGATGAGGTCACTGATGTGACTTGGGCGCCGGGTGGAGCAGAGGAGGAAAGTGAGGGGGGGGGCACAACGCCAATGAGGCAGGCATTCCTCCAGAAGCAGCCAAAATGGAGAGCAGCCACCCTATTCCATCAGATTGTGGAGCTGCTATCTCCCAGCTAACTTTCCACAGCTCTGCTGTGTGGGTCTTTCTTAGCACACGTGCAGCTGATCGCACTATTGCAATTTGCAATCTTCACTGCAAGAAGGTCAAGTGTGGCAAAAACACCAGCCTTTTGGATACCACGTGGTTGCAAAAGGCATTTAACTTCCCATCAATCAGCCTGTTGGCAAGAGAACCTGAAAGCCACACAAAAGGGACACAATTCTTCTCCTCCTCACTCCTCACCTTCCATGTCTACTCCCACTATATCTCATGACCTCTTAGTAGCCTCCGCTGACAGGGGTGAAGGTATAGCAAAGGGTGTCACAGGTCCTGGCAACATGTCTGCCAGCAGCACACCAACAGCTGTAGAGTATAGCAGGCAAATTTCTCTGCCCCAACTACTGCATTGAACAAACAAAATACACTCCCTGCCACCCACATGCCCAGCGTCTAAAATACAGTGTGTCCAAATTGCTGGCTTTAGAACTCCTGCCTTTCTGTCTGGTGGATTCTACCCCATTCTGTGAATTTGCATAATGTGCTGTACCACAATGGCAGATTCCCAGTCTCTATTTCTTTGCACATGAGGCTATTCCAGCTCTGTACCATCACGTGGATGGCAATGTTGTGGCATTGTTGGGTAAGGCAGTCAGCTGCAAAGTCCACCTTACTGCTGACACGTGGTTCAGCATTATGGTCAGGGATGATATATTTTGCTCACAGCACACTGGATAACTCTGCTGGCAACTAGGACAGGAGGGATGGCTTATCAGCGGTCCTGCCAATCATGCATTGTATGCAGAGGACAGCTATCTATGTGTCAGTTCTGGGCAGATTGATCTCCAGATGTCATTTGTCAAAGCCAGAATCAGAAAAACAGAAGCATATCTCCTTTCAGGTAAGAAACCTCTGACACTAACTATTTAGTTTAGCTTCTACTGACAACTATTATAGTTTCCCACTGACTACTAATCTAAGAAGCTACTCCACCGCTCACCTCTGACACATCCCTACTGACAAAAAATGCAAAGTAGGTACTATAATGTTTACTGTTATAATAGGGCACTTTAATAATGATCACAAATCTTAAGAGGGTGGGCTTCTCCACTTTGAACAGTGCATACACTAGACCAGGGATATGCAATTACCGGACCTCCAGCTGTTGCAGAACTACAACTTCCATGAGGCATAGCAAGATCTGACAGCCACAAGCATGCCACCCAGAGGCAGAGGCATGATGGGACTTGTAGTTTTGCAACAGCTGGAGGGCCGCTAATTGCATATCCCTGCACTAGACTTACCCCTAACCATATGTAATCAGTGGAATATATTACATAATTCTAAATGTTGTACACTGTAAGCTTTACTGTATAGTACACATTTCTGATAGCTGCACTCTATAAACTGTGCTGTACATCACATATTTTTGCTGCTATACTTTGTACTGTTTGTTTTCCTTTAATGGTCAATATTATTCTTTATTTCATTCATGATTATTACTGAAAATACATGTGTTCTATAGAGAAGAGGATTGTAAAAATAATAAATTGTGGATGTCAAACACTCTAGGGATGCAAATGCTTGGAGATAGCAGTCTCATAAACCAAGGCTCAGCAGCTGAGTTACCTGGAAATGAATGTGTGCCACTTCTGTTTAAGCAGTGCCCCTGCAACACCACTACCGATCCCCAAGTCCCAGGCAGCATAGTTTACTCTAAGTTGTTTGCATTGTAAATGTAGTCTATTTTAATTCTATGGTAACCATTGTCTACAGAATCCCTCAGAAGAGCAGAGAAGAAAATGAGATAGTTAGACAGTACAAATGATTTCCTTAGTGATCTGAGCCCAAAAAAATTATATTTGAAGCATATATTTTTTTACAAATTATTTTTTTTTTTCCACAAAATTTTACAAATTATCATCTCGTTCCTTAGTCTATAATTATAAAATCTCGCCAACCTGTAATTATTTTTAGAAAAAAAAACTGTTTATTTTGAAATCAAAATAATTTATTTAAAAAACACAGTGGTGCATTTACTAAAGGCAAATAGTAAGTGCAGTTGCACTCATTTACCCCAGAGCTTAGTAATTGTGGTAAAGCTCTGCTGATTTCCATCATCCAAGCATGTACATTAAAAATTATGTTGTTTTTTTTCATTTCCTTGCACTTGATTGGATAGTCATTAGAAAGTGCAGCTTCACCACATTCAATAAAGCTCCGGGGAAAACAAGTGCAACAGATTTTGCAAAGTGTACAGTCTGGGTGATCAATGTACAAGAATTTTAACAAACTTTGCTGCAGAGCCCTAGCACTTTCTGCTCTGAAGGAATTCTGCTAGATAATTTATTGTGCATGATTGATTCTGAATGAGAGTGACTTTTTCATTATTGATCAGCTGATGCCCTTGCAGGACACCAATGAGGATAGTGGAAGAGTCTTCATTTTTTTGAAAGTCATTAACCCTCTAACAGCATCTCATCAAATGCAAATTTTTGTTGCAGAGGATGCCTAAAATCTCAGTTGTATCTTAGTGCAGAGTTCTGGGAAAATTAGTGAGGCAATCACACAAGCAGGGAATGACATCCCTGGTGGGGACAATGCCTCCAGGTTGTCATATTGAATTGAAGTTAACATAAAATTACAGTCCTGCAAACTGAAAAGGAAATATGATTTTTAATAACAATAAATTACAATATAGCTTGTGTTGCAGTTGTATATGCTATTGTATTTTTTTTTTTGCAATTTTTTTTCCACGAAAGTGGAGTTACCGTTTAAGAATTTCTGAAACTCAGCTTCCTTATTGTGTTTATATCATGTCTGCAGAATATTTAGCAGACTGATCAGCTTCCACATTCAGAAAATAATTTACACAGCTAGGAAAATGTTTTCCCCACTGCAAATGAAAACAGTACTTAAATATAAATGAGCGTATCGTCATACATTGATAGCACATGTTTCTGCAAAAAATTACAGCTTTAGAGCTTAAAATTTGCAGTAATTGAAGTGAAAACTTCTATAAATCCTCTGAAAGTCTGATGATATATGATAATATCACTTTATTTACACAATTTCTCTTTTAGGATCTCAAGATCTTGTCTGCAAATACCCAATTCAAGTATAAAATCATCTGAAGAGCTGTTTTAACATAGAAACATTCCCTAGAACTAGTTGCTAGGTAAATTCCAAAGGAGGGTCTATGGCATCAGATTTTCTAACAAAATCCATAATAGCGTGGCTATTAACTGAACAAGTTTAAATCGTTTGCATCCCTTGGCTTTGGCCAACCACTTTCTGAAAATGCTAGATGCTTGGCTGTTCTGCTGACCCACTGGCTCAAGTACATCCTAAGCCACTGACTTAAAGTGATATTAACCACTTTAGCCCCAGATCATTTTGCTGGCCAAAGACCAGACCACTTTTTGCAATTCGGCACTGCATCATTTTAACTGACAATTGCGCAGTCATGCGACGTGGCTCCCAAACAAAATTTACATCCTTTTTTTCCCACAAATAGAGCTTTCTTTTGGTGGTATTTGATCACCTCTGTGGTTTTTATTTTTTGCACTATAAACAAAAATAGAGTGACAATTTTGAAAAAAATGCATTATTTCTAAATTTTTGTTCTAATAAATATCCCCCAAAAATATATAAAAAAAACATTTTTTTCCCTCAGTTTAGGCCGATACGTATTCTTCTATATATTTTTGGTAAAAAAAATCGCAATAAGCGATTATTAATTGGTTTGTGCAAACGTTATAGCGTTTACAAAATAGGGGATAGTTTTATGGCATTTTTATTAATATTTTTTTTTTACTAGTAATGGCGGTGATCAGCGATTTTTATTGTGACTGCGACATTATGGCGGACAACATCGGACATTTTTGACACATTTTTGGGACCATTTTACAAAAAAGACAAAAGATGGGGCTTCTGGACTTTTTAGGCACCATGTTTAAAATAACAATCATAGAATAAAGATAAAAATCAACATTTTATTAAGAACATATTATTTTTTCATTGTACTAGACAACAGAGATTGCTAAAAGAGCATCTAATCACAGCAGGACTCATATCCTCCATAATATACAGACTATACCGCCATTTCACATTTTCACTTTTGAAAATAGATAGTAAACATTTAATACATAATCTTCAGAAATATGATAATTCTACTCGCGGTATTAAGTGTACTGATATTAAGTGTACACTTAATACCGCGAGTAGAATACTCATATTTCTATGTATCCACAGCACCACTCTGTGTGAGATGCATTTTTTGATTAGCATTTTTGGGACCATTGTCATTTATACAGCAATCACTGCTATACAAATGCACTGATTCCTGTGTAAATGACACTGGCAGTGAAGGGGTTAGCCAGTAGGTGACAGTGTAGGGGTTAAGTGTTCCTAGGGGTGTGTTACTAACTGTTGGGGGCTGTGCTTTCTTTTAGTGAACACTGATCTCTGAAGAGATCAGCGTCACGTGTTGCTAGGCAGAACGGGCAGATGCTGTTTGCAATGGCATCTCTCTGTTCAGCCGCTCCGTGAGACAATTGCGGGTATTCCCGCGGTGATCGAGTGTGCGGGACCCGCGACCGGACTCATGGGGGTCCCGACCAGCACACGAGCGTGCCACCGGTGGTGCGCTCGCGATGGCAGGGCAGCATTAAAGATTGGACGTACCTGTATGCCAATATGCCTGCCCGTGCCATTCTGCCGACGTACATCAGCGTGCGCTGGTCGGGAAGTGGTTAAAGTCTTATTTCTGTTATATAAAATATATTTAACAAACATGCTATACTTACCTGCTCTGTGCAGTGGTTTTGCACAGAACAGCCCAGATCCTCCTTTTCTTGGGCCCCATGTCGGCACTCCTGGCCCCTGCCTCCTGCCAGGTACCCCCACAGTAAGAAACTTGCTATGGGACACCAGAGCTGAGCCGCAGCTCTGTGTGTCTATTCACACACAGAGCCAAGGCTTACCCCGCCCCTCCATTTCCTGATTGGCTCACTGGTTGTGATTGACAGCAGCCAATCGGGGGTAAGATTCCCCAGAGAGGAAAGGCTCTCCTGGACATCGCTGAATTGAGAGGGGGCTCACATAAGTATTAGGGGGGCTGAGGGGCATAGAATGCATGAAGGTAAAAAAACCTTGTGACTTTACAACCACGTTAAGAGAAGTGTGCAGCTCAGGAAAGTCATAGAATAGTCAATTTACCTGATGTGCATAATTGTTTCAATTTTGAAACTAACCAAATATCAGTTATCAACTGCCTCAGTGAAACACTGAATGCATTTGACATCGGGGACAGATTCATTTTTAATATCCATCACTTCCTCACAAAATAATTATTATCTATTATTTTCATGAAATTGAACAAACAATAATAATACCTTCCAGAAAAGAGACACAGACAGTGAAATTTGTCCTCTTACATAAGCACTCAGGGGGAAGTATCTCATTAAATTGGTATTTAGAGAAGAGCCTTAATATTATGGTGAGTATAAAAGTGACCTTTAATATTAGTTGTCCATGGAAAAGTTCCCCCTTAAATTGGTGGTCTATGTAGTACCCACATTCATTGGATGTCAATGGGAGAAGAGTCCCTCTGCATGTTAAAAATAATGCGTTTTTTTCAAAATTGGCGCTTTTTTTTGTTTATAGCACAAAAAAATAAAAAATGCAGGGGTGATCAAATACCACCAAAAGAAAGCAGTATTCGTGGGAAAAAAAAGGATGTCAATTTTGTTTGGAAGCCACGTCGCACGTCCGCGCAATTGTCAGTTAAAGTGACGCAGTGCGAATCGCAAAAAGTGCTCTGGTCAGGAAGGGGGTAAAATCTTCCGGGGCTGAAGTGGTTAATCCATTTTTTGTTTGCTTGATGGGTAAAAAGTGTTGATAAATGAGTAAAATTGTTTTATATTCTCTTCATCTTCTGTCCATATGATGAAAATATCCTCACTATAGCAATAGTATCTGTATGCATTGTGTGGTATGCAGTTCAGGAATTAGTCCTCCAAATCATCCATAAATAGGTTTGCAAATTGGTGTGCCATTTTACTTCCTATAGCAGTACACATACATTGAATATAGATGTAATTATTAAAAGCAAGGTAGTTATGTGTAAGAATGCATATCACTCCTTACTTAACAGGGAAGTACCCCACTCCCAATTCATGCAGTTATACATCCCAGTTATACCAAAGCTTGGGAAAAATCCAGCTGTACCTTACACTTACAGGCCTATAGCCCTCGCCAACTCTGACTATAAAATCTTTGTGAAAATTCTATCTAATAGGCTAATGTAATCACTTGTACTTCCTAGACTTATAAAGACCAGGTTGAATTTGCACCAGCTAAACATGCAAGGGATGGACTATAGATCTGATTGAAGTGCTAACTAAGACAAGCTCTCCTGCTCTCATACTGAGCTTAGACACTCAAAAGGCCTTCAACAGATTAGGCTGGCCTTATATGTATGCTACCCTTCTCCCCTTACGATTCAAGGGTTCCTTTTTAAAGACCTGGAAAGCTTCAAGCCTGGTACACATTTTAGTTTTTTTTTCTTCTTCAACCCAGTGGGCTGAACGAAAAAATCAGGAGCTGGCTGTACTAATGATACAATGTTAGTACAGCAACCTCCCTGCTGAACCATTGTTGTTCTGACAGGGGAACTGTCCCCCCACCAGAACACACCAGTCAGCGCTGGCAGCCATTGGTTGTTAGCACTGATTGGAGGTCGATCGGTTGCTGGTTTTTTGCCATGTGCATTCAACAGAAGCCGGCTGTTTGGCCAGCTTCTGTCAGAAAGACTGATGTACACACACGGACCCAATGTTCGTAGTTTTCTGCTGAATTGGATGATGTTTGGCCCAGGTGTACCAGGCTTTATATTCTCACCCTTCGTCTCAGGTCAATTTAGCATCCCTCTTGTTCCACCCATTCCTGTTAAAAGCACTAGGCAGGGGTGTCTGTTATTGCTTCTACAGTTTTTTTTTGTTTTTGTTTTTTTTCTGATTGGAACCCGTAGCCAAAGCTATAAAATCTCATCCAGACATTTAAGAAGTGCTAATGTGACAGAGGGGAAATAAGTTATGTTTATATGCAGATGACATATTATTGACTCAGGCTATAGAATCAATACCACTAAGACAGCAGCTTTGCTCATCCATATCCCCCCCAATTTACTTATGTCCCTACAGCAGAACTATCCCTCTATCACTGGTGCTCCCACACCCTTAAATACTTGTATTTACATAACATCCCCCTACTCAAAAGAAGTTCAAATTGCCACACACTAGAATAGTTCAGATACAAAGTCAGTAAAACTTGGCTTCAGCCAGCTCCATCCAGTCAAGCCCCCAATGCTTTTCACCCTGTCCACAGACGGGGTCTCCATGACTAAGCCCTGTGGGTGGGGCAAAGCACACAAGCCAAGTTTTACTGACTTTGGGGCTGTGGGCACCAGATGTGATTAAATATTTTTATGCACCACAATTATGTGCCGTTACTCCCTGTAGGGGTGGACGTACGGAGATGAAACACGCCCTAAGGCCCTGGCTTGTTTTGGTCATTTACATTTGTTAAGTTCATTGGTTTCTTTTTGTTTTTTGTCTTCTCTTTTTGTTCTGTTTCAGATATAGCAGATTTTAGCATATTATTAATACGATCTGTCGTGTTCGTTTGATCTATTAATGTTATCTATGATATCTTGCTTGTACGTGATATGTACCGGCGAGGTTTTACTGCTTGGTAATAACTGGCAACTGTAAGGCTTTTTGTGCATTTTGACTCCTTGCAAATGCGGTAAACATTTCGTTTATGTGCCTTTTTGGAACCGTTTTGTATTTTATATTTGTATTCTGTAAAACTCAATAACATTTTCTGGAAAAAATAAAAATAAAAATTATGTGCCGTTACTTCTTGGTCCACTTAGTATGAACCTGATAGATGACCAGAAATCCCTCTTCGTCCAGCTCCTTAATCTGGTACTAACCCAAGTAATGTCATTGTTCAATTGAAAGACTTATGCTTAGCTCCCATGCTGTTCACACTATTGATTTGAAATAAATGTTATGTAAAGTGCTCTCTCTCTCTTTGCCATGTCTAATTTTTTATATCCACCAGCGATAACAGAGATAGTATGTCCTATGGGCGAAGGCTACCCTGGTCCTGAGCAGCCATATTTCAACTCCATCACTTTGTAAAATCCAGCATCTTGTAAACTATGATAAAGGTATGGTCCAAACTGCCTAGTGACACCTACAAAAAAGGCACCTCATCCCCGCAAAAAGTTATATGATATACATAAAGGGCATGGGAAAAGAGGGGGAAAAAATTGGGGATTTTTATGCGGTGCTAGATGTAACAAAGGATCCTATCACGACATAATTAAAATTTCATAGAAAATATTTATTAGTATACATTAAAAGAACATGATATCAGCACATACAGTGTATGAAATAAAAAAAAAAGGAAAAACACTATACACAATGTTTACTGAGCGGATGATATCCCAAGGATACTGGTTAACAGGCTGTCAGCACTTATTCCCAACATGTTTCGCGGTGTGCTTCATCAGGGGAATTATGCAGCTAGCAATAAACAATAATGATAATTAATATTTGACCATGTTTGTCTGGCGGACAGTGGGTAAGCACCATCCCATTTAGATCACACTTTTTGAACTCATTGGTACCCTCTAAGGTCTGATTCTCTATGGAGGTGCCTTTTGTAATTTATCAATGATATGTTAACTATTTAGTGAATGTTATTTTTGGTCAAATATTAATTATCATTATTGTTTATTGCTAGCTGCATAATTCCCCTGATGAAGCACACCGCGAAACATGTTGGGAATAAGTGCTGACAGCCTGTTAACCAGTATCCTTGGGATCTCATCCGCTCAGTAAACATTGTGTATAGTGTTTTTCCTTTTTTTTTTTTTATTTCATACACTGTATGTGCTGATATCATGTTCTTTTAATGTATACTAATAAATATTTTCTATGAAATTTTAATTATGTCGTGATAGGATCCTTTGTTACATCTAGCACCGCATAAAAATCCCCAATTTTTTCCCCCTCTTTTCCCATGCCCTTTATGTATATCATCTTGTAAACTATGTTTCTTTGAGTAACTGCTAAGAAACTCATCCCCAAACATCCTTTTTTTCTCTTATCCTCCAAATAAACACTACTTCTCCTCCATGTCACCCTCCTTCTTTTTAGATAGATCAAATAAATTCAAATTTGTTTGTGATCAAGGCCCAGATTAAACAAGTTTAAAAGGGTTTTATATCAACCAAGATTTTAATCTGGTTGAGGGGTTCCAGTTTGCTTAGAATTTTAGTTTTTCCATTTTTTGGTAAAACCAGGTTTGGAGCCTGGATTCCAGGGACTTCATAGATATTTGGGATGAATTAAGTCTCTAATCCTGGGACCAAGTTTTACAGACAGCTAGCACATTTAATGGGCAGGTGTGAGCAGGGCTTTTGGAAGAATCATAGCATAATATGGTTCTAGACTCTACCCAGACAGAGGAGGTCTCTGTCCAGGCGTCAGGGGGACTCCACCTAGGAGACAGGTGGGGGCCAGTGCAGCAAGGGGTTGTTATGTACAGACAAAGCTTATGGATAAAGGCTGTCTGGAGGTGTAAGGCCAAAGCAACAGTGCTGCATGTAAAAGCCAGGAGGCTGATGATTAGTTGTTTAGTAAACCCCTGCAAGGGAAACTGATTGATTTTGAGTTCCAGAAATTTGTTTTTAATAAAAGAGGGCAAGAAAATCCATAAAAAGAATATTGAAGTGAGTAGCGTTGACCATAATATGCTACCATTGGAAGCTATTAATCACACAAGAATACCTGAACTATCAAATAAATATTGTTATCATTGACAGGTTCCAGAGCTGGCTTTAAAGGAAATATGTACTGAGAGAAATATGGAGCTGCTAGATGCCAGGCTTTTTTTTTTGGCTTCAGTTCTTTCTGAAGTGTTAACTTAGGAGAAGCATGCAGATAAAAAAAAATCTGAATTAACTGATCTGCATACTTGTTCCAGGGAAGTGCCTCAGAAAGTTCTGAAGCAATTAATTCAGGCAGGCAACTAGTTTTCTCAGAAGCAAAAATCAACAATGACAATCTCCATGCAGTCTCTTATAATAGGTTTCTTTTAAACTTTAGAATTCATTAGGTAGAGGCATCAGTGTATGCTGAGTGTTTACCTGTCTTAGAATGCATACATATCATGAAAGTATTGTTATATTTTCTAAGATTCTGTATGGGAGTATTAAACACTAATCTACCTAAAAACGCAAACAATATTAATGCTAAAATAACTGATAAACTTACAAAGCACTATTGCAGACTACAAAAAGAAACACATATTCAAAACCAGCATGAACATACAAAATGGATGATATGCAGCAGTAATCATACAGCCTTCTTCTAAGTCACAGTCATATTTTTTTTTTCAGTCTATGCAGACATATTTAGGAGAAGTAGACATCACTTGAAGCTCAACAACTACTTTAAAGGCCCTGTAGTTTTTGCCTTAGACTCTGTATTACAGCCAAGAGCCAACAGGTATGCAACAATATACGTGCTGTACTTGCTGTACTGTGATACATTTGAGAATTGTGTTTTCATTAAGCTTTCGCTGAATTTTGCATCTTTCAGACATTCGGATGCATCTGAATTAAAAAATATTGAATTTCAACTAATACAAAAGAAATTATAACAAATACAAATGAATTCGACATGATTCGGTAATTTGTTAAAGATCTAATGAAACAAAAGTTCAACTCAAAGTAAATCTTACAGTCCAATCAACTGATTAATTTTGTGCTGAAGGTTGGATTACTGGCAAAGTGCATTCCTGAGAACAACTGATATTGTCAATGTGTGTGTTTTTCAATAAACAAAAAGATTAAATAAACAAGCAACTTTCCAAAACTACGAATCATTATATTCATTATATAATATATATACATACATAAATATCGAATTTCAATGAATACGAACAAAATTATAGCGCACATAAAGAATGAATTCACCATGATTCGAGATTCAGTATAACGAATATTGACACGCTACAGAAATAACAAATTATCCAAAAACGTATTGACGTAACATAATGAATATAATAGAACAAAATTATGTATTTTACGAATGAAAACGAAATGAAACTAAACAAAATTCTCCATTGTGCACAAGTCTAGTTTTCATGCAAATATGTTTAAAGGTGTTCAATCTTTATAGTACAGTAAAATACTATTTTAAAATTTAATAAAAAAGAGAGATGTGTTATATTGAATTGTCACTAGGATTCAAAGAGCTTTTAATCCCATTGTCTGTACTGTGTTATTGCTGCAGTCTGCAAGTAACAGTACATGTTTTATCTTTTGCTCTGCTGTGAAGCCTTTAGTGAAAAACTCACTTGGAACAACAGATCCAGGGACTCCTGTTGCTCTGTTGCTTGTTCTTTTGTTTTTTTATGACTCCTGTTGCTCTGACTAACCAGATAACATGTCTCTAAAGATTATGAAAAGCCTGTAGTTCCGTGGTGCCCAACCCTGAGCCAAGGTACCACACGTGGCCCTTTGACACTTATTGCACAGACCTTTGGCCCTGTTAAACAGCAGTCTCTGTTTTACTTTAATTAGGTTCCTATTCAAGATAGCTAGGAAAAATGCTGCTTGAGTCCTGACCTTAAAAAAAAGTTAAGTTAAAAAACAAATGTAACCACTACTAGCACCATATAGCAGGCAGATATAGGTGCTTGCATGTTAGGTTAGGGCTGGGTCATGAAAGATGAACTGATGGAGAAAGTAAAAGTACATTATTGGAGGTGAGATTGGCCTCCTTCAAGAGATGAGTTAAGGAGTTGACCAACTGAGGTAAGGAGTTCCAGAGGCTAGAAGAGGTTCTAAAGAAATCCTTAAGCAAAGCATGGGAGGAGGTTATAAGGGAGCTGGAGAACAGAAGGTCTTAAGAGAAGTGTAGAAAATAGTTTGGTTGATATATTGAGAAATGTTTAGTGATGTACCTTGGGACAAAGTTGTGGATGGCTTTGTATGATGTTGTTAGAATTTTTAATTGTATTTATTCAGTGAGTAAAATCCAGTGGAGGGATAGGCAGGAAGGGGTAGCAGACCCTGAGTGGTTAATAAGGTGGATGAGTTTGACAGCAATATTTATAAGGATATACTCTTATCACTGATCTCAGCCAACATGACATACTGTATAATAAACTAGTGCTGACTATATAAAACAGCTTTTCAGGCTATAATGTAATACAGAAAAATGGCAACCGATCACACTTAGGATGCCGACTCACTGTGTCCAAAACTGAACCAGGTAGTGTAGTGTAAGATGATTACAGCTCTCCACCCACAGGAGGGGTCTCTCAGACACATTTTGCCCCCTAGTGGGCTTCATCGTTGAGGGTTCCGTTTTGGTCACAGTGAGTTGATATCCTGAGTGTGATTGGTTGCTATATATTTTTTTTCCACAAAAGATTTTATTGGAGAAAAAGAAAATTGCGTATACAATACATGTAACCTAATATCCAAAGAAGCATCCATGACAAGTTTTCACATTTGCGAGATAGAGAGTATTAATACAGCATTAGTCATGGAAAGTAGTACTGCGGGGTTCTTTTTAACCATATAAATATTATAAGTTTATAAACATTGCATGAATAACCAACACATGTATATCTTAAGGTGAGGCACCTAAATTGAATCAAGTAGTATTGTAACTGGCTGCAATGCCATGGAGACCAATATCAACAGCTGTGGAAAAAAACATTAAACTTGTCTTCTGTGTGGTAAGGAGAAATGCAGGTGACTATGGTGGGGTGTCTAAACAAATTTGGCCGGTTATATCACTATGGGGATATACACAGGGTCTAGGGAGATAAGAATGAGTGAAAAGAAGACTTGATATGAGGGGGAAAGGTAAGAGAGGGGGAGGGGGTGGTTGCTATATTTATCCCCTTTTTATATATACAGTAAAAGGTCTTGGAAGCCATGGGAGCCTATCAGCTGAGGTATAGCTAGAGAATAGAAGTGGTCTGAGGATGGAACTTTGGGGGGCCTCTATACAAAGAGGAGAGGAGTTGTGAGTAACAATGAAGGTGTGGTAAGATATGTAAAAGGAGAACCTGTATACTAAAATTTATATATATATATATATATATATATATATATATATATATATATATATAAATGTACTACTCTGTCATTTCATAAGATATAAAGTATCTAGAAAGATTAAGTACTTACTAATCTTTAACATAATATGCAGAGGAATAATTAAATCTAGAGAAAAAAAAAATATCACAAAATTGGATTTGCTGAAATTTGACTGTTGTTGGTGAAAAAGAAGAACTCACAAGTTGGTGAGTTGCCCACTTTGCTGCCTAAACACTTTTCTTTTAATAGTATGATTTCTAAAAAAAATAATATAACTTGTATATCTTTACTTTAACAATTTAAAATAATAGGTGATTAAACTAAACTATAATCTATTGTATATGGTCTAAATATGCAAACGTTTGAAGTCTGCTAATTGCATATGGTTTTCCAGTGGTGAAAAAAACAACTTCAAGGGCATGTACATCATTTTTTATGAGCACCCTTCATGTTGTCAAATAACACATTTAGCCTTTATTGATACAATATACCTACTTGTATATAAACGTCAAAAGTGATGTAAAAAAAAACAATTAATCAAAATCCTTGAAGTGTCAAAATACAATCCTGGAATACATATTAGTGACATTGTAGAGCTTTATACCCTTCTTGTTTCTTTGTTTCTTGCATTTCAACTTTTTATGATCCCACAGAAACACATTTATGTAAGAGACATCCATCCTATATTACAAGCTTCCTGCTCCAAGAAAATAATCTTGTGAATCACTATTTTTTACTTCCAAACTTGTTTTTTTTTTTTTTTTCACAGAAAAACTCTTAGGGCCAATTCATGGTTACATAGTTACATAGTCTATCTGAAAAAAAGAGACACACCCATCCAGTTCAACCAACCAATACAAGGGAAAAGATTATACAATCCTATATATATACTCTAGATAGACAATCCTGGGAACCACAGCGAACCTCTCTCTCCAGACACTACACCAGTTAAGACGTTAATGCCACAGAATATGTAAAAAACAGCAAGGGAACACGTACATAGTGTAAAACCCTTTTTAATAAACTAAAAGATATAACGCAATTACACTCACATAGTCAGCATGTATATCAGCACTTCTAAAAATCGAGCCGGCCGGCTCTCGGCTACCGCCCGCACTTCCGGGTCTGCGTAGAACGCGGTGACGTCAGCACGCCGTTCCTCCCTTTTGCAACTCATTTGTAATGGCAACCAAACACACCAAACACACCATGGGAATGCACTGCTGTGTGTTGTGGCATGTGGTATTGGAAAAATAGTTTAGGTCCATTCTTAACTACCTTGTGGTGCACTGGCTGGCTATTTAAATGAATAGGTCAGCTTAGCACAAAACACATTATTGTACACTGTTTTAAACCAGGTAGGTCAGAATTGACCTTTAAATAAATGTAAAGCCTAACTGGATGGCACGTTTTTTAAGCACTGCAAATAATACATAATTGACATTTTTTTTTTTTTTTTATAAAATATGTTTTTTTTAACATTTTACCATTTTATCCTTATTTTCATTTTAGTGTTGTTGATCTCCTGCAGGATCTTTCAGCCACTTCCTATCTACATGCACTTTCTCCATTGTTGCCTGGATATTATTGCTAGCATGGCCTATCTCCACCAGAAGTACATTTAACAGGGTCACGACATAGGGGCACTAATCGGTGGTCTGGCTGTGTAAAATCAAGTACCTGTATGTGATTTTGTGCACACAGTGTAGTAGGGGCGTGCACACCACCAGAGCGCCGCGACCCACCGATCATTCACAGGAGACACGAAGCAGCAGTGTGCCTATGTAAACAAGGCACACCGCTGATCTATCAGCGTGGAAAAGAGGGATTTACTGTTTCAGCTAAGCTGAAACCCGATCTCTATTTTGTTCCAGCATAACACTCTCCCCACAGTTAGAAAGCACCTCCCTAGGACAAACTTAACCCCTTGATCGCCCCCCTAGTGTTAACCCCTTCCTTGCTAGTGTCACTTATACAATGACAGTGCATTTTTTAGCACTGATCACTGTATTGGTGTCACTGGTCCCCAAAAAGTGGTTACTTAGGGTCAAATTTGTCCGCCACAGTGTCGTAGTCCTGCTAAAAACCCTTGATCACCACCATTACTAGTAAAAAAAAAAAAAAAAAAATGCCATAAATCTAACCCATAGTTTTTAGATGTAACTTTTGTGCAAACCAATCAAATGCTTATTGGGATTTTTTTAACAAAAATATGTAGCAGAATACATATTGACCTAAACTGATGAGGAATTTTTTTCTATCGGGAATGGTTTGTAGCAGAAAGTAAGGAATATATTTTTTTATTCAAAATGGCTGCTCTTTTTTTGTTTATAGCACAAAAAATGTAAAACGCAGAAGTGATCAAATACCACCAAAAGAAATCTCTATTTGTTGGAAAAAAGGACATCAATTTTATTTTGGTACTGCATCACATGACCATGCAATTGTCAGTTAAAACAATGCAGCACCATATCACAAAAAATGGCCTGGTCAGGAAGTGGTAAAATAAGGTTCTTCATGGTAGACTCACCAGGTAGTTTTTTTTTAATAGAAAGTGAAAATTTAAAAATATTTAGGAAACAATTTTTTTAAAAAGTACATGGTAAAACTTGTATGAAATTTGCAATGGTACTGGAGGGGGTGGTAGCGGTGGTACTGGAGGGGGGTTGGTAGTGGTGGTACTCAAGGGGCAATGGCAGCAGTGGTGCCATCCTCTCCCACCACCACCCCTGCCTCTTACTGATCCCACACCCCCACCACTGATCTCATCCCTACCCCCATCATCACCTCTGTTGTAGTGGTGATGAGGGGATAGAGCTGAGATCTGTGGTGGTGGTGGGGGGGGGGGGTGGAATTAGTAAGAGGCAGAGGCGGTGGAGGTTGGGATCGAATGCCTTGCCTCATGCGTAGACGGGACAGATACTCCATGCAGTCGCAGAAGGGAGAGCTCCTCCCCTGCCCTCACTCAACTTGTGTCATCAGGTCTGTTGACTTTATTTTTCAGTAGCTGCCCCACCTCCCTACATTCTCTCTGTCTCTGGATAGGCTGAGGATGGTCCACAGTCTCTCAGCGCTGCCTCTGCATTCTCTCTCTCCTGTCAGCGGTGAAAGCCCCCCTCCCCCTGGCTGAATGAGCCACCGACACATTATGCCCTCACCACAGAAGCCAAAATGGACAAACACAGGACAGTCAGGTGGGTCCCTCACACAGGCAAGTGGCGGGTCCCTCACATGGGCGCCGGGTGGGCCCCTCATACTGAAGTGGCAGAACTACAGGGCCCAGTCACAAGTGTGACTGCTGCGACCCTGATAATTCTGCCACTGCCTAAAACATTTACTAATAGCCTCATCATTGAATATTGTCCACAAGTCCAGAGGTAGTTGTCCCAGGAGTGGTCCGGTCTGCAGCTGGTCGATTGGGATCCGTGTTATACAGCTGCAGACTGGACCACTCCTGGGACAACTACCACTGGACTTAGGGACAATATCCAATGCTGAGGCCTTTTTCATTTTACACTGATAAGTGTTTTTAATCCTTAGGCATTAAAAGTCTTTTGTATCTGCATTTAGAGGTGCCTTCTGTTTGTATCCTCTCCACAACCCTGGGTGGTTGTTGAGGTCTGTGGGAAGGGGGCATATTGGAATCTGGAAGCCCCTTTTAAGAAGGGGCCCCCAGATCCCAGCCCTCTCTATCTGAAGGAGTATGGGGTACATAGTATCCCTACCCATTCACCAAAAAAGTGTCAAAAAGCTTATCGGAATCTGGAAGCCCCTTTTAAGAAGGGGCCCCCAGATCCCAATCTCCTCTATGTGAAGGAGTATGGGGTACATAGTATCCCTACCCATTCACCAAAAAAGTGTCAAAAAGTAATAAAAACACAGACAGTTTTTGACAACTCCTTTATTAAAAAATAACAAATGAAAAAACAGTGTCCCCTGATGTAAATCCATTGTCAATCACGACGCTGCCAGAGCTGCGGAACCCGAAAAAAAATCGCTCCACACTCTTTGATGACTGACTGCCGAATACCTCCTCTGCTATTTGACAGTTCTTATATAGGTGAGGGTGGGGCCACCTGGGGACATCACCAGGTGGCACCGCCCCCTTGTTATGTCACTGCCCCGGCATGCACCAGTCCATGATGTCACAAGGGGGCTGTGCCACCAGGTAACATCACAAGCGGGTGCAGCCCTTATCTATATAAGAACTGTCAAACAGCGAGGGAGGCATTTGTCAGTCAGCCGTCAATGAGTGCAGATCGATTTTTTTTCCTTTTTTGGGTACCGGGGGTGCGGTTGCATAGTGTTTGATGATGGATTTACATCGGGGGGACACTGTTTTTTACATTTTTAATAAAGGAAATGTCAAAAACTGTTTCTGTGTTTTTATTACATTTTGACACTTTTTTGGGGGCTAAAGGGGGCTTCCAGATTCCATTAAGCCCACTGCCCACAGACCCCCACAACCACAGCCCAGGGTTGCGGGGAAGAGTCCCTTGTCCCCATTAACATGGGGACAAGGTGCTGTGGAGCAGGGGTGGAGGTGCCCCCTCCACCCCAAAGCACACCTTCATTTTGAGGGCATGTGGCCTGGTATGGTTCAGGAGGGGAGGCACTCGATCATCCCCCCCTTTTCCTGACCTGCCAGGCTGCATGCTTGGATAAGGGTCTGGTAATTTTGGTGTGGGGTTCCCCTTAAAATCCATATCTGTCTGGTATAGATTGGGGGGGGGGAACCCCACACCGTTCTTCTTTAGTACTTTTTTACAACCAACATTTTTTTCATCTGTCAGCGAGGAAGCCTATTGACAGCTGTTGTTAGGTGTGCCGCGACCGGCTTCCCAGCCTCACTCCTTAACAACCAGCTTTTACTGCAACCTGATTGGGCAAAGCTTGGGAGAACACCCATGGAACACCCTGCCAATTCAGGCACACCCTTGTATTTTATAGATTAGTAACATACTAGATTTTATAGATTGGTGTACATACTCTGACTATAGTAAATACACCAATATCTCCAAAGTGTATAGTTACATATTGGGGGTCATTTACGAAAGGCAAATCCAATTTGCACTGCAAGTGCACATGAAAGTGCAGTCACTCTAAAGCTAAGGGGTAGATCTGAAAGGAGTGGAAGCTCTGCTGATTTTATCATCCAATCATGTGCAAGCTAAAATGCTGTTTTTTATTTTCCTTGCATGTCCCCCTCGGATCTACAGCGACTTTACTTCCAAGTGCACTTTCAGTGCAAAGTGGAGTTGCCTTTAGTAAATAACCCCCACTGCAACTATCTTTGTCATCTTTATTTGAAAGATTATTACATTTTAGAATTATAATTATTTGCCAAATGTCAGACAGACATTCACCTAAAGAATGTTAAAGTAATTAGTTTTGCAATACAGTAATCATGAGCATTTCTACTTTTATTGTGATTACTAGCATAAGGACATTTCATCATCTTTTACAATCATCTTTTACAGAACCTTGCTTTTATATGCAGTTTTAAAATATAGTAATAGAGCCCACAGCAGTAACATCTGTTGTTTTTCTATCTCTGTAGCTTAATATCTTTCTGGCTAGCTTTAATTTTTCTCGTACATTTAAGGAGGTTGGCAGCACAGAAGCCTCACACCTTTCTGTATTTTTACACACAGGTACAATATGGTTTTATGACTTTTTCATGCAGGCAATATCAGTTAAAACGCATATGATCTAAAAATACTATAAACATGAATGCTATTTTAATGTTAATAGACACAACTGCACATCTTTTTCTGTTTAAACATATTTTATTAAACAACATGGAATAATCCATATAATTACATTGTGTATTTGTTAACAGTGTATTTTGCCAGAAAAATAAGTTTATTTTACCTTTTGGGGTCCATATGTAGTCTGTTACAGACTGCCCCCCCCTCTTATACTTTATTTTGTTGTAATAATGGTAGCTAAACTGTGGTGTCATCCTCCACTGCGGTTTTACTTCAATAATTAAAACAGATAATTGCATAGAACCACTAACAACCTCTATTTGGAAGCATGGGGACAGCTGGCAATTTGCATGGTAGATTTTGCAACTGAAAAGTTAATGGATGAAAAATAAAAATAATTTCTAATGTTTGGCTGAAAGTTTATAGCTCAAATAAAATATTTGCACATTGTATGAAAGGGCTAATAATCTAGCTATCTAGTACACTACAATTTTAGAAGCATTTACGCTGCAACTGCTGGCCCATCAATAGTGACTTGTGGTTGGTCTGATAGCTATTCTGTCGGATGGAACATTTCTTTTTTTTTTTTTTTTTTTTTTTTTTTTTTTTCCAACAAATTTTATTGAGTATAATGGGTGATAACAGGAATCATAAAACATAGGAACATTTCTACTCCAGCAGTTCTTTGGCTCCAAGTGGACTCTATACCGATTTATAGATCTCTACTTACTGGAATCAATTGTTCTGGTGGACATCTATGATGCTGTTATCGGTACAAATCTGAGGATTTTATATTCTCATGAATTTTATCTTTCTGATTCAATTCATGCTATTCGTGGAACTTGAGGTTTATCCATTTATCCATCTTATTAGCCCTCCTGTGGTCCATCTTTGTGAGAGTGCACCTTTGTTTAGGGACTCCATTTATTGACCATTATCCTTATTGGTTCAGACACTTTGTTAACACTATCCAGCGGCATTTTTTGTTAATTCATATACCGTAAATACTCCTGAAGAAGCTGAACAAGCGAAACATGTAGAGTGGTATATTATGGAATGATCAGTTGTTTTATGGTTTCACCATTCCGGTGGAATTTATGAATTGTATTCATTATTTGATAATATCATTGTTTTTATTGTCTGTAAATAAAAACTTTTTTTAGTTTGAGCATACTGCTTCTGTGACCTTAATAAGCTATATATTTAGCACCTTAAAATTCCCGGGGTTTTGTTTCAAAACCCCAGTGTCCTTCCTTGTCCTATCTTCAAACTAGTGTGCACCGAGCATGACACAAGCTAACCCAGCCTTAAGATAATGACCAATATGAGTATCTAAATGGCATGCAAGGGCTCACTGGCGAAGCCGTATAACTCTTTTGTGGGCTCTTTGAGTGTAAGGACTGATGTGAGTGTGCGGTATACAGGGATAGGGACAATTGTAGACACTCACTCAGGTTGAACTGGATGGACTGGTGTCTTTATTCAACCTTACTAACTATGAAACTAACTATGAAACTATGAAACTCCTCTATATTTGTCTGGATTGAGAGAAATTCCAAGGCATGTGGGTAAGCCAAGTTGAGACCCTGAGAACTTTTCTTGAATGGTGTGTACCAAGCACGCACTGTGCATTGTTTGCAGGATTATAGGTGCAGGGCATTCATGACAGGCTACAAATAATCATGAATTTCCTAGATGCACCCCCAAATTCAAGTTCAGGTACAAACAAATGTCCTGCAATTACCACAAAATTTTTGTTAGATGATGGAAAAAGTTCCTTTTACACATGTAAACATAAACTGCTACTATATAACAAAGAAGTCCCGATCTTTATTGGTGTCAGAAACCATGAAATCAGACCAAGACAGAAGTACAGTTAAATCACATTTGTTTAACCACCTCAGCCCCGGAAGGTTTTACCCCCTTCCTGACCAGATCACTTTTTGTGTTTCGGCACTGTGTCGTTTTAACTGACAATTGCGCGGTCGTGCGGCGTGGCTCCCAAACAAAATCAACGTCCTTTTTTCCGACAAATAGAGCTTTCTTTTGTTGGCATTTGATCACCTCTGCGTTTTTTTTTTTTGTGCTATAAACAAAGAAAGAGCAACAATTTTGAAAAAAAACGCATTATTTTTTACTTTCTCCCAAAAATATATGAATTTTTTTTTCTCAGTTTAGGCCGATACGTATTCTTCTACATATTTTTGGTAAAAAAAAAATCGCAATAAGTGTTTATTGATTGGTTTGCGCAAAAGTTATAGTGTCTACATAATAGGGGATAGTTTTATGGCATTTTTATTAATATTTTTTGTTAAATGGTCGTGATCAGTGATTTTAATCGTGACTGTGACATTATGGCAGACACATCAGACATTTTTGACACATTTTTGAGACCATTGTCATTTATACAGAAATCAGTGCTATACAAATGCACTGATTCCTGTGTAAATGACACTGGCAGTGAAGGGGTTAGCCATTAGGTGGCAGTGTAGGGGTTAAGTGTGTCCTGGGGCGTGTTTCTAACTGTGCAGGGGCGTGGCTGTGTGTGACACATCACTGATCATCACTGATTTCTTCTCCGATCACAGGGAGCAGAGATCAGTGACACTGTCACTAGGCAGAACGGGGAGATGCTTGTGTACGTAATGCCGCGTACACACGATCAAACAAGCGGGTGGAAAAGTCCGGCAAACTGAAGTCCGCCGGACAATCCCCCCGTGTGTAGCCTCCGGCATACTTTTTTGACCCGAAAGTACGGCGGACTTAGAAAGTAGTTTTGCACTCCAATCTTCCCGCCGGACTCGCATTTCGGCGGACAATCCGGCCGTGTGTGTGCCAGTCCGCCATACTTTTGAAATGAACTGACTTTTCCCGCCCCGGAGAAAAGTCCGCTCATTTTAAGCGGGTCTCCAGGTAGGCGGGGACCGCGAAGGAGACGCCGCTGGCCCCGCCACCTGGTATGGCCTTAAAGGGTAACCCCAAGACCGGAAAAAATCGGCGTGGGGGTCCCCCCTAAGTCCACAACAGACGATGAGGACAAGGGCCTCTTCCCGACAACCCTGGCAGTTGGTTGTCGGGGTCTGCGGGCGGGGGGCTTTTCGGAATCCGGGAGCCCCCTTTAATAAGGGGGCCCCGGGGATAACCGACCCCCCACCCTATGTGAATGAGTATGGGGTACAATGTACCCCTACCCATTCACCTGTAAAATAAAGTACAAAAAAACACAACACACAAGATAAAATAGTTTATTGCACAGCTCCGGGGGTCTTCAGGGGTCTTCTCGCCGGACTCCTCCGCTATCTTCTTCTAGCTCTTTTGCTAGCAGAGGAGCCCGGCATTCTTCTTCGTGGCCGCGGCCTCTTCTTCCGACTTCGGGGGTCTTGTCCCCCTCTTCCGGTCTTCTGTCGCCGCCGCCGCCGCCTTCCGTTCTTCTTCTTCTTCTCCTTCTTCTCCTGGAGATGTTGACTCAAAGCTCTCTCCGGCCGCAATGCCAGGGACGTGCTGCGTGGTGACTTATATAGCGACAAGGGGCGGGGTCATCGGTTCATGTCACATGGGTTGATGTCACATGGTGACCCGCCCCCTTACGATGGCACAGTCCCGGAGGATGCTGGGACTGTCGCCATGTGACATCAACCCATGTGAAATCAACCCATGTGACATCAACCGATGACCCCGCCCATTGTCGCTATATAAGTCACCGCGCAGCGCGTCCCTGGCATTGCGGCTGGAGAGAGCTTCGAGTCAACATCTCCAGGAGAAGAAGGAGAAGAAGAAGCAGAACGGAAGGTGGCGGCGGCGGCGACAGAAGACTGGGCCACCGCCTGTAAAAGAGCTATAAGAAGGTGCAGTGGCCCGGCAGAAGAACCGAAGAGGGGGACAAGACCCCCGAAGTTGGAAGAAGAGGCCGCGGCCACGAAGAAGAATGCCGGGCTCCTCCGCTCATTCACATAGGGTGGGGGGCCGGTTATCCGGGGGCCCCCTTATTAAAGGGGGCTCCTGGATTCCGATAAGCCCCCTGCCCGAAGACCCAGACAACCAACGGCCAGGGTTGTTGGGAAGAGGCCCTTGTCCTCATCAACATGGGGACAAGGTTCTTTGGGGTGGGGGGGCCGCCCCCCTTCCCCAAGGCACCCCCATGTTGAGGGCACGCGGCCCGGTACGGGACAGGAGGGGGGGCGCTCTCTCGCCCCTCCTTTCCTGGCCGGCCGGGTAGCGTGCTCGGACAAGGGTCTGTTGTGGACTTAGGGGGGACCCCCACGCCGATTTTTTTTTTTCGGCGTTGGGGTGACCCTTTAAGTCCATACCAGGTGGCGGGGCCAGAGGCGTCTCCTTCACGGGCCCCGCCTACCTGGAGACGCGCTCGAAATGAGCGGACTTTCCTCTGCGTGTGTGGGCGAGTCCATTCATTTCAAAAGTAGAGCGGATAGTACGGCGGACTTAGTAGGCCTTATTAGTCTGCTGAAAAAGTGCCGTGTGTGGGCAAGTAGCCCGTTCAGAAAGTCAGACGGACAGTCTGGCAGGAAGTCCGCCAGTCTAAGTCCGTCGGACAGTCGGCTACGTGTGTACGCGGCTTTAGCATCTCCCCGTTCTTCCTCCCTGTGAGGTGATCAGGAGTCCACAGGACCAGCATTCCTACTCATGAAGCTTGCCGCGGGCCGCCTCTTAAAGGGCCATGTATAGGTATGTGATTCTGCCTGTACGAGCCCTTCTGCCAACGTATATCAGCGCGAGGCGGTCGGCAAGCGGTTAATAATAAAAGTAAAAAGAACAAACGTAGTCAAAACATTGCCAAAGTTCAGTAACCGGAATGGATAATCAGCCAAGCCAGAAGTCAGGGATTAATGTAGTGGAAGAGCAAGCAGGATCAGGAGCCAGAAGAGATGTCAGCAAAGTAATTCTTTAAACAGGAGTGCAGGAGATAGACTCTGTGATGTTGATCAAGGCGAAGGCAGAGAACCCCTGGACTGGATAGCTTAAGTAGGCAAGACTGACAAGCAGGATATCATCAACAGCTGAGTAACTGTGAAGAGATAGATGCTGGCAATTAACCGACAGCTAGGTGGCCAGCACAGAGAATGACGGACTGTGCCCAGCCCTGACAAGTGGGTTCTGAAGAAGTTTGCCACATGTCAACCATCGGGTCTACAACACAGGGTCCCTGAGCTCTATTCTACTATGTCATTAGTGACCTGAGCTTCTTGGTCATTTGATGACATACAGCAAGGATTTATGATAGCCGGCTATCGTATATAGGTGGAAGCTGTAGGCTGAACTGGGCATGTGTGGAGGTTCAGACTGTCATTGAGGTGGAGACGAGAGCTAGCAGCAGTGGAGTGCAATGTGGAGGAGCCAAGGCTTAGCGTCCCTTCATGAGGCTGAATGTGCAAGGGACTGAGATGGACTGGTCTGAGGGATATCCCCGATCAGTGCCTTAACACTAGGTCTATAGCTCTCTCTACAAGTTGTGTGCCAAACACTATGCCACCTCTATAGTGAACCCTCCCATAGCACACAGTCTATGCAGTAATATTTCATTTTGGATAAGCTGATACTGGTTCACCTGCTAAACATTAGGACTGCAGTGTTATATAAAAGCAGCTTATGTTTACATGTGCGGAAGTTTTTTTTTTTCATCATCTAGCAAACATTTTGTGGTATTTGCAGGACATTTGTTCATAACTGAACTTGCATTTGGAGGTGCATCTAGAAAATTAATGATCTTTATTTCAAGTCTGTCATGCATGATCCCATAATCCCATAATCCTGCAAACACTGCACAGTGAGTGCTTGGTACATGCCGTTCAAGAAAAGTCTGAATGGCAATGAATGGCTAAGATCACTCTCAGCCTCATATTGCTTTGAATGAGACGTCCTACCTGCAGTTGTTCACAGGAAACGCAATTGAGTCTCCAGTGGGAAATCAAATTTGTCCCATACACAAGGGTTAATGAGACTTAAAGGTCAACATACATAGTTCCCTGGGTGGCTCCATGAGATTTAAAAAAATGCAACAGATTTCAGATAAAAAAAATCTTACATTGTAAAGATTAAAAAAAATAAAAATAAAAAATATATATCTACAATTCTTGATCACAAGCAGTCTAGGCAGCATACTGCCTTCCAGACACATCTGCATATTGTCACTGGAAACAATCTTTCGCACAGCTCAGAATTTGCTGATCTGCTGGTGTAGCTTGATGTGTATTGTATAATCCAGCAGAAAGCAGGTAAATGTTGTTAGCAGGTATGTGTGAAAGGCGAAAATAAATTCACTTCCTTCTTAATATAAGGCATAAGATTGCCTCTGCTCCATCTTCATACAATCATATTCAGGTTGCCTGAAATTGAATATATAACTTATGAAGCTAAAAAACAACGTTGTGCAGCATTTTGAATTCAGAGACAAGAAATGGCAACTCTAGAGAGGTGCACAGTCATAATTAATGAAAACATACCTTTCTTGTACTTTTCAAATACTGCACTTGCTGATAGCATTTAACTCCTTTTGGTTACATTATGCATGCATTTCAATAGTGTAAAAAATGGGGGAAAATGCATCAGAAAGATCAGTGGATGACGTTTTATGAAAAAGATTGTTGTCTACAAAAGGATGGCAAAACAGATTAGGGGAGGAAGCCTGATTACATTTAGCTACCAAGATACATCTGGGGAAGGCACAGAATCCAATTGTTTTTTTGTTTTTGTTTTTATCCATGTACAATGTAGAATGTTATTCACAAACTATAACAGTTTTGGCTTTGATGTGGGGCTACTTATGGGTTTGTGCATGCATACTTCTAGACTTCAAGCTCATAACTAATGAGTGATAACGAGTACCTATGTGGAACAAATATGCTTTAATTCAAGTTCTTCCCCCTCACCCCAAAGCACCTTTTCCCCATGTTGATAGGGACAAGGGCCTCATCCCCCTAATCATGGGTGGTGGTTGTGGGGGTCTGCGGGCAGAGGGTTTATTGGACCCAAACAAAATAAAAAATAAAAAATGTTCATGCCTCCTGGGACGCCTCCCACCGAATGCCTGCTCTGCACTTTCACATTTCTTATATAGGTAAGGGGCAGGGCCAGGGCCACCTGGCCATGTCACCTGGTGGCACCGCCCCTTCTGATGTCACATGTACCAGTCCATGATGTCAGAAGGGGCAGTGCCATCGGGTGACATGGCCTTTACCTATATAAGAAATGTCAAAGTGCAGAGGAGGCATTCAGAAGGTGGGATAGTTTTTTCTTGGCTTTGGTGGGTGGCGTAATTGATGATGAATTTACAATGAGGGACTTTTTTTAATAAAGAAATTGTCAAAAACGTGTCTCTTGTGTTTATTACTTTTTGAAACTTTTTTGGTGAATGGGGGGCTGGGATCTGGGGCGTTAAAGTGGGACTCCAGATTCCAATAATACTCCCGCCCACAGATCTCACAACCACTGGCCATGGCTGTGGGGATAAGGCTCCTGTCCCTATCAACATGGGGACATGGTGCTTTGGGGTGAGGGGGAGAGCACCCCTGCCACAAAGCACCCACCCCTCATGTTGAGGGAATGTGGTCTGGTATGGTTCAGTAGGGGGGGCAATCGCTTGTCCCCTCCTCTTTGCTGACCTGCCAGGCTACATATCCTGGATAAGGGTCTGGTATGTATTGGGGGGGACCCCACACCATTTTTTTTTTCAATAGCTGTGTTACGGATATTCATAACTGACAGGTGGACCTGAATGGTCTGTCGGTGTGAAAGGGGCCTAAAGGTTTAAGTTTGCATTTGTAATGGAAATATTCAATGAAGTATTAACCCACATTCATTATTCAAAGGAAATGTGTAGTAGCTTGGTACATGTTGCTTTATTTATAATGTGTTTCCTTTTAAAGTCAGCTGCATGCCATATATTACATATCAAAGTGTGTGTGCTGTTAACAAGAAAAAAAAATCTCTATATAGCAGAGCTTGCTCAAACACACATGCTGTTTCCTTTTATTTCTTTACCAGACCTCTCAATAGTCAATGATATCTGGTGAATATAACATAAATACAGGCTGTATCTAGCGTTCCTCCATGGACTGACAAGTCTGACCCTCATGTGTTGAAACAGCAGCGTGGTTAGCACTGCATGTGATGTCTTCAGTTGAACTACAAGACAACATGCAAGGTTAACTACAACTGTAAAGTACCCTGTACTCATCTCACCCATGCTTTTGAGAAAAATCTAGTTCTGTGGCTGCCAGTGCCTGCACATTAAGGCAGCACAGGGACTGCCGGGGAAAACCATTGATAAGCAGGAACAATGACTTGTACAGTATGTACATAAATCCAATTACACATTTTTCGTATATAGCACATCACCTTTATTGTTTCGTACTGCAAAGTTTTTTTTTTGCTTTAAAATACATTGATTGTAAAATTGGCCTTGGGTGTGTGAATATACGGTAGGGCCTCTCGAAAACAAAATTTATTAAAAAGTACTCACCACTATCCAGTTTTAGTTTACATTGTAACAGAATGTTACATTAAAGGTAATTGTGAACTTTGTGAGCAATCACCTTGCAATACAACCCATTAGTTTAAAATATAAATGAAAGGCACATGTGTGTATACATAAAAAAAAAATCATAAATTACTTTTTTACAGCTGCATAAGAGCTGGGAGGACGAGAAGCAGCAGCACACTGACCCTCCCAGTAAAAGACTGTGGGGGGGGGGGGGGGGTGTCAGGACAAGTCTTATCATTGGAAGAGAGCAGGCTGCGTACCCACGTAGCTAGGGAACTGACCACAATGTGTTCTCCTGCTTAGTGTGGTCAGCTTGTAATAGGAAAGCAGAGGGACTGGCAGGAACACCAGGGCTTTCACATAAAGGAAGGGATTTATGTGATTTATAAAGCCATTTTATTTATCAAACATTTATTTATGATTATCAAAACATGTATTTCAGAGCCGGAAAGAGAAACTCTGCAGACATTGCTAAAAAACTGAACAGGACAACCCGTAATTCACTTCAGCTGCCAAAGGTAAGCTAACTTTCTGATTACATTGATTTTCCCTTGTGCTGTGCTTATTTCTATAAGTCGATGTAAAAAATTTGAAAAAGTACCCTTTCCAAGAACCTGAGGCCGCGTACACACGGGCGGACTGTCTGACGGACTTGGTCCGCTGAAACGTGTTTCAGCGGACAATCCGCTCGTGTGTGGGCTTCAGCGGACTTTTTCAGCGGACAGTCTGGCGGACTAAGTCTTTCGGAATTTACGTAATATTGTCCGTCCAACTTTGGTTTCAGCGGACAGTCCGCTCGTGAGTAGGCAAGTTGGACGGACTAAGTATGGCGCATGCTCAGAAAGGATTTACACAGCCAAAGGTTGCATTGCAGTGTATTGGACGTCGTATTTCTAGTCCCGTCGTACGTGCTGTACACGTCATCGCGCAAGCTTTCAGCGGACTGTCTGTTCATCGTGTGTGGTCAAGTCCGTTCATTCAAAAGTAGGACGGACTGTCTGTCGGATTGTCTGACGGACTTAGTTGGACGGACAGTCCGCCCGTGTGTACGTGGCCTAAGACTGTTGAATTTTTTTATTTTTATTTTCATTTTACTTTCCATACTGTCCCTTTTACGGTCCTTTGCATGAATGTGCTCTATAAAGTTATACCATGAACAGGAGAACTGTCATCTCTATTCTGCAACAGTGACTATAAACTGATGTGGAAGACTTTTTAGAGAAGAAAAACTGTCAGATTCTATACTTTTTGACAGATTCTATAATTTTCTGTTGAAGTTTTGATTCCCATACTGCACTGCATTGATCTTTTTATGTGCTGCCATGTATCTTGCATACAGGTGGACTATCATTATTTAGAAAGGAGTGTTTTTTGTTTTTACATTTGAAATCCTGAGTTTCCCTTTTAGCAGTCTATGTGACTGAAAACCCCCTCTGGATTGGCCTGTGTGGGTGAGTTGTCAGCTCCTGCTATAATTAAGACAATTTTCTCTTTCTCGCTATTTTTAGCAGCGTTTTACCGTCAGATTTGCAGTGCATTTCGGCCACTAGCGGGGCGCTTTTAAAGGGTTAAAACTGCCCGCAATACACCGCAACAGTGACATTTTGCCGGCGGTATTGCAGTGCTGCCCCATTGATTTCAATGGGGAGCAGCGGTGGAGGAGCGGTAACCGCTAATTCACCGCTCCAAAGAAGTTGCTGGCAGGACTTTTCATGACGCCCTGCCAGTGCACCACTCCAGTGTGAAAGCCCTCTGGCTTTCACACTGGAAACAATGGAGCAGCAGTTTAAGGGCGGATGGCAGGCGCTATTATTATTATTATTATTATTATTATTATTATTATACAGGTTTTATATAGCGCCAACAGTTTGCTCAGCGCTTTACAACATGAGGGCAGACATTACATTTACATTAGAATTTGGTACAAGAGGAATCAGAGGGCCCTGCTCGTTAGAGCTTACAATCTAAAAAGGAAGGGGCAATTGATACAAAAGTTAATAACTGTGGGGGATGAGCTGATGGAGGAAGTAAAACAGTGTTATTTAGAAGCAGGATAGGCTTCTTTGAAGAGAAGGGTTTTCAGGGATCGTCTAAAGATGGATAGATTAGGGGACAGTCGGACAGATTGGGCTATTTCTAACGCTATAGCCCCTGCAAAACGCCCTCGGTGTGAAAGGGGTCTTAATAATAGATTAATTCTTGAAGAAGTCTCACCACTGTGTGAGGTGGGGAATTGTACCACCAAGTACACCCCAGACTGAGATCTGTGTGATCCCACCAGGACCTTCTCCTGGACTGCCAAAGATTATATGATATATATCTTTGGAACAGGAGTGTCCGAGTCCCTCAAGGTATGAAACTAAGGTACACATGGGTTTGTATCCCTAGATGGGAAATTTGACATTAACCCCCCTAGCGGTAATCCCGAGTCTGGCTCGGGTTGGTATTTTACTGATAGGAGCAGTAACCCTGAGCCAGACTCGGGATCGCATCGCTGGATGCAGGGAGGACACAGGGAGAGTCACTTACCTTGTCCCCTGGATCCAGCGATGTCCTCCACACTGTGTGATCGAGCTGTCCTCCACTCAATTCACAGTGCCGAATGCCGCCGAGCTCCGTTCCCTGCGGCGTTACGGCGCACGGGAGCGGAGAACGGCGGCAAATTCAAAAAAGTAAAAAGACACAAAACACTCACACCACTGTAATCTTACAGATTACAGTACTGTATTAAAAAAATTACACACCCCCTTTGTCCCTAGTGGTCTGTGCAATGCCCTGCATGCACTTTTATATTATAAATACTGTTTTTTCTGCCTGGAATTTGGAGATTGTCCATAGCAACCAAAAAGTGTCCCTTTTTCAGTGTTTTAGGATTTGATTACATTATTGAATAATTTTTATTATTCTTTATTATATTATAAACTTTATCATACCCGGGATGTCTGCTAGACTCTGGTTTGAACAGATTTAAGTGAGTTATTCCTAAGAATTACAGGACTACAATATAAGACGCCAAATTTCCATGCAAAATAATTGTACCGCTTTCAGCACCTAAATCCAGACTGAATCATACCGCCAGGGAGGTTAAGCTCTGGAAACAATGTAAAAAGTACCATCCAAGCACTTTCAAAACAAGAAAAGACAGACATTAGCTAAATGGATAAATGCAAGAGAACAATGTGAAACAATTTTGGAAAAGGAAATGAAAGAGACTTATTGTCCTGTATATGAATATTACATTGCTAAAAGTAACTGCAAGCACATTATGCCCTAAACTACCACCCAGTGAACTTAGAATGACCTAAGTAGAAGCATGGAATAGAGCCCATTGTAAATGTATACGCCAGAGAAAAAAAAAGAGGAAAAAAGAAAGAAAAATTAGACCTATATTGAACGGGGTATGGTCTAGGCATGGAAAGTGCAGCTTAATTCGAAAAATTTGCTTTTTTTTTTTTTGTCTAGAGCAGATATATTTAATCAGCGCACCTCCTCTGGGTGTCATGCTTGTGGCTGTCAGAGTCTAGTTATGCCTCATGGGACTTGTAGTTCTGCAACAGCTGGAGGTCCGCTAATTGCATATCCTTGGTCTAGAGTTTCAGCTAGCTAGTTGTGAGAGTACATTTGTCATGACATCAGTCACAAACAACATTGATTGATAAGAGTGCCTTCACAAGCTTTTTAATGTCTGAAGAACTTTGATACTTGTCATGTCAGCTGAAAAAGTCAAAGCTCAGTTTGCTATGATTGCAAAAAAGATCTGTACACCTACCAGAAGTTTCCTGTCATGTGAACTGTGATGGTCCTGAAGAGGAAAATATTATTTATGAACATTGTATGCATTCTTAGGCTTTGCAGTGGAGTCTTACAGAGGACTAGCTGTCAAAGTTACATCGGAGGAATCAACTAAATACTTGTCATTCATACGCTGTTAGACCAACTTGTCATTTTTAGATTTTTTTGTCAGGCTTATTTGTTTTAACATTTTGTATTTTTGTATTTTTTAGCCTTGACAAAGCAAAATTAGATTTATCTGCAGAAGTCAATTGGGTACATAACTAAGGAGAAATATGAACTGGAAAAATAAATAATGAAACTAAGATTAGGCAGTTAGAGGGAGATGTCAGGGAATTTAGAAGGGATTGAGAATTGTAGTTTATCTGCATTCCTTCAAAATACCATTTATTGTAGGTTTTGTGTGTGTTATGAGACCTAGTTTGCTTCATTTTCCCCAATATCATTACCTTTAATATCAAAATCTAGTTAGACCCTACACAGCTTTGACTGTCACTAGGAATCTCTACACTGAATAGTCAAGAACCCAACTGTTCATAACCAGTGTATGAATTGTTTGTTATAACACTGTTATGTTTCCAAATTCAATTTTTTGGAAGGGATAGTTGTGTGGCCAATTATTATAATGGCCATGAGAAGGGATTGATCGGGTAAATGGAACAGCCATTTTAACTTATAAACATTTATTTATGATTATCAAAACATGTATTTCTGATTAAGCAGATATATTTGATGCAAATGCTGTAAGAAGTCATATTGTGTAAAAGCTGTTGTGTTCAAATGCCATTTACACCTTCAACTGTGAAGATGGCCTTTTCTCACAGAGTCACTGGAAGTGACAAGCCTATGTGAACCTAGTATTCTGAATTTCATTAAAGATTTGACTTCATGACTGTATACAGTAGCTTGTCATTGGAACCATTACTGGCTACCATCTGAAAAAGTGTACACATAAGAAGGGTAAAGATTGGAGATGAGGAGCACAAAGTAGTGGCATATGCCGACAATATTTGTTTTATACATCCAACCCTAGAACAACGCTACCAAACTTAATAAAAGAGTTAAAAAGCACAGAGCTAATTTGAAGATCAACAGAAAAGAAGTACAAAAAAGAAGCCTTTGCAGCCATTGTGCTTGGTTCTCAGTGTGCCCCTGTACCTTTAAGAAGGGGTGGGCTCCCTTCAGTCCACCTGTCCTCCATCTATCCATCAGAATGCATGTGCTTCCATTGTGGAATCACTCATGAGCTAGTGATAGGACTACAGATACCCGGATGCCTTGGCGAGGCTCTGTAGCGTATGCATGTATTTGCAAATGTGTGCAGTCTAAACCCCTGTTTTAAACAAATACTGTTAGACAGGTTAATTTGGTTGTCTTTAGGCTAATCAATAAGCAAGCTTGGAGTTTTCCTTAGATTTATCCTTGACCTTTTTCTAACATATGTTGCCTTCCAATGCTGCTCGCTGCAATGGACACTTATAGGTGGAGGCAGTGGCTTCTTTTTTGTATTTCTGTTGTATTAGTCAATATATTAGGCAATCAAACTGACACCTTTCCAGCCATTGTGCTATGTGCTTGGTTCTCAGTGTGCCCCTGTACCTTTAAGAAGGGGTGGGCTCCCTTCAGTCCACCTGCCCTCCATCTATCCATAAGAATGCGTGCGCTTCCATTGTGGGACTCTGGACCCATGAGCTAGTGATAGGACTACAGATACCAGGGTGAAGTTCAACCATGCTAAGTCGGAGATCTTAAATATCAGTATGAACAACAAAGAAGTGAAAGTCCTAAAAAGGGAGTTCCCATTTATATGGGCGGGGAGCTAAAATACCTTGGGGCAAAACACCCTCAATAGAGAATTTATATAAAGCAAACAATAACCCATTATTTAATGAAATTAAAACAGGAATTTAAAAAATATCAATACGACCACTCTCATGAAATAAACATGGCAAAAATGCCTATAATCACAAACATTTTGTACAAATTTCAAATGATGCCAATTGCCCTCCCACAGACATTCTTTAAAATATTAAAAACAATGCGGGTTATTTAAGGCAAATCCGCTTTGCACTGCAAGTGCAAAGTGTACTGAAAGTGCATTTGGAAGTGCAGTCGCTGTAAATCTGAGGGGTAGATCTGAAATGAGGGGAAGCTCTGCTGATTTTATTATCCAATCATGTGCAAGCTAAAATTCAGTTTTTTTTTTTCCTTGCATGTCCCCCTCAGGTCTACAGCGACTGCACTCCCAAGTGCACGTTTAGTGCAATTTCAAGTGCACTTTGCCATTAGTAAATAATCCCCACACAGACCTAAATTTTATATGGCAGAACAAGAATCCTAGAATCCAGTTCTCGATAATAAGTAAAAGCAAAGCACACGGGGGATTAGCTGCACCTAATATTAAAAGATATTATAATGCAGTAATATTAGCACCAATGATAGAATGGACGGACCCAAAGAGTGATAAAAGATGGGTGAAGATGGAAAATACACTAAGAAGAGCACAATTAACCACTTACAGACTATTTTGCTGGTCAAAGACCAGACCACTTTTTGCGATTCGGCACTGCGCCGCTTTAACTGACAATTGTGCGGTCGTGCGACGTGGCTCCCAAACAAAATTGACGTCCTTTTTTTCCCACAAATAGAGCTTTCTTTTGGTGGTATTTCATCACCCCTACAGTTTTTATTTTTTGCGCTATAAACAAAAATAGAGCAACAATTTTGAAAAAAAAGGCATTATTTTTTATTTTTTGTTATAATAAATACCCCCAAAAATATATAAAAAAACATATTTTTTCCCTCAGTTTAGGCTGATACGTATTCTTCTACATATTTTTAGTAAAAAAAATCGCAATAAGCAATTATTGATTGGTTTGCGCAAAAGTTATAGCGTTTACAAAATAGGGGATAGTTTTATGGCATTTTTATTAATATATTTTTTTTACTAGTAATGGCGGCGATCAGCGATTTTTATTGTGACTGCGACATTATGGTGGACACATCGGACATTTTTAACACATTTTTGGGACCATTGTCATTTATACAGCAATCACTGCTATACAAATGAAGTGATTCCTATGTAAATGACACTGGCAGTGAAGGGGTTAACCAGTGGGTGGCAGTGTAGGGGTTAAGTGTTCCTAGGGGTGTGTTACTAACTGTGGGGGGCAGGGCTTTCATTTAGTGAACACTGATCTCTGCTCCAATCACATGGAGCAGAGATCAGCGTCACTAGTTGCTAGGCAGAATTGTAAATGGCATTTCTCCATTCAGCCGCCCCGTGAGACGATCGCGGGTATGCCTGCGGCGCTTGCGATGGCAGGATGGCATTAAATATTGGACGTACCTGTAAGCCAATATGCCTGCCCGTGCCATTCTGCCGACGTACATCGGCGTGTGCTGGTCGGGAACCGGTTAAGTAAGAATATATGGGTACCACAAAAATATAGAAGGTTAGATGAAAATGCACATGAATTGACTAGGAATGTTTTTAAAATATGGGATATAATTGATAGACAGGCAAAATGAAAATACAATTCACCATTAATTTCATTAGAGGGGACAAATTGTTTTTTGGGATACACTTTGAAAATGTGGTAAAAAATGCACAGCTAAAAGATATAATAAAATAAAGGGAAAATATGCCGATAGCACAAATTAAAGTACAGAAGAGACCTGCTGATATTAAATGAATGTAGGTATTCACAGTTAAAACATTTTGTGGGAAGCTTGCAATTAGAGATGGGGAGAACATGAATCCAGTAGAACAATTATGCAGTTAACTGATAAAAAAGAAACATGGGATTTCACAAACTTACAAGGTTCTCACACAGATGGAAGGACTGGGAATGCTTCAATTCATAGAAAAATGGGAAAAAAGGAACTTGGGTCATGTCTAAAAGAACAACAAATAATTAAAATTCTGCGGGTAGCATATGGCTTTGCAGCAGACAGAAAACACAATGGAAACAAACTACAAATGTTTGGCAAGATGGTACATGACACCGGATAAAGTACAGAAATACCAATCAGGGAAATCCAACTGTGCTGGAGAGGGTGTGGTCAGAAAAGCACTATGTCCCACATATGGTAGGAGTGCCCAAAGATAAGGGAATACTGACACAAGGTACAACAGAATGTGGGGGAGATGATAGGGTTAGAGATTCCCGAGAACCCATAAGAATTCCCGAGAAAACATAAGAATTCAGTTACCAATACCAATAAATATATATATATATATATGGAGTGTTGGGTAGAGTAGAGGCAGAATTAGAGAGAATGGGGAGATGAGAAACAGGAGTGATTGGCACACATGGGACAATGGGGGGAGGGTAGAGAAGAGGGGTGGGAAATTAGGTTAATGGAGAAATGTATGTTTTGTTTAGGGTAATGTGTTTAACCACTTGCCGACCAGCCGCCACTCGCGGCAGGCTGGCTCGGCTACACGAATTGCCGCACCGGTTTCGGCGGCTCACTTTAAATGCTTTGGCCAGCAGCCACAAAGTCCGCTGGCTTCCCAGGATAGCTCCACAGAACTGGGTTTTGTCAATGTAAACAAATAGATACCCGTTCTGTCAGGGGAGTAGAGAGAGATTTCTGTTCCAAGTGAACAGTGATCTCTCTCTACTCCCTGTCATTCCAATCCCCCCAAAGTTGGAAACACCTCATTAGGGAACACTTCACCCATTGATCACCCCCTAGTGTTAACCCCTGCCCTGCTAATGTCATTTATACAGTGATCAGTGGCTATTTTTAGCTCTGATCACTGTAATAATGTCACTGGTCCCAAAAAAGTGTCAAAGGTGCCTGATCTGTCCGCTGCAATGTTGCAGTCCCACTAAAAATCACTGATCACCGCCATTACTAGTAAAAAAAAATAATAATAATAAAAAATGCCATAAATATATCCCCTATTTTGTAGATGCTATAAAATTTTTGCATAAACCAATCAATATGTACTTATTGCAATTTTCTTTTACCAACAACACATAAAATAATGCATTTATTTGCATAAACTTTTGTTATTTATTATAGCAAAAAGTAAAAAATATTGTTTTTTTTTCAATATTGTAAGGCTTTTTTGTTTATAGCGCAAAAAATAAAATCCACAGAGGTGATCAAATACCACCAAAGGAAAGCTCTATTTGTGGACAAAAAAAGGATATCAATTTTATTTTGGTACTGCATCACATGACCATGCAATTGTCAGTTAAAATTATGCAGCACCATATCACAAAGAATGGCCTGGTCAGGAAGTGGTAAAACAAGGTTCTTAATGGGAGACGCACCAGTTATTTTTTTTTTAAATAGAAGGTGAAAATTTAGGAAACTTTTTTTTAAAAGTACATGGTAAAACTTGTATGAAATTTTTGTAAGATAGTTCAGTTCAGATAGATATTAACATGGAATACCCCACTCAAACTATTATGCCGTGTACACACTTTCGGACTTTTCGGCAGAAAAATTTTGTTTGGGTATAGCGCCGCACGACCGTGTAATTGTCGGTTAAAGCGACGCAGTGCTGTGTCGCAAAAAATAATTACCTGGTCATTAAGGGGGTAAAACTTCTGGGGCTGAAGTGGTTAAATATGTGAAATGTATATATCTTTTCTTTTTTTATATATAGAAAAACAAATAAACTTCAAATAAAAAAAGATAATGACTTCAAAGAAACTTTAGGTAGATAAGTGCCACCCACTTCAGACCATATAAATTTGTATTAGCTGTCCTAGCCAGTTAGAGCAATTCTTTTGAAACCATCACTATGTACTGTATTGTTCTCCCTGCATGTAGGCAACTGCTTGTATAATAAATACATATATTTTTTCAATCTGACTTCAATAGTCAAAATTTTACTGAAACCCATGAGTTTTGGAGTTTCCCCTACAGAAGCAACACAATGAGAACAGGATACTTTTTCATACAAGTGCATGGTACAGCAGGGACATATCAGGAATATGGAATGTTGGGTTTATATATTCTTTAATTTTCTTAGATCACATCTTTATGGCTTTATTTTAGAAGGGCAGTAGAATAAATTCACTTGATTCTCTTGCATTAAAATAAAAACTTGGACTTTACTCATTCTGTTGATTGTCTGACATCTAAGATCAAACAGTCCCTTGCAGCTTATTTGTTGCCTTCTGTTCTTATTACTTTTGTTGCTAACCTTTTAGAATGACTGGTTTATTCTATCGTGTGCTAATAAATACTTCCTAGGCAGCTTGATATAAACATTACTGGCCTCATATTTTAATGTTGTTCAAAGATCACATTTTGCATATATTAATACTCAACATAATTTTAATAATAGATGGATGTCAGTTTAGGATTTACATGGTGTTAAGAAACAGCAATCTTGTTTTGTCTAGGTCTCTATGTTAAACTCCAGTCTGAATAAATTTTGATCATTTTAAATGAACTGCTGTCAACACTAGTAAATATACCTATGAGACTAAAGCCTGGTACACATGATCAGATTTTCCATCGGGAATTGTGTGATGACAGACTGTTGGCGGAAAATCCGACCGTTTGTACGCTCCACCGGACAATTGCCGAAATTTCCGCCAACAAATGTTGGATGGCAGGCTTATAAGTTTTCCACGGACAAATGTCTGTTGTCGGACTTTCCGATTGTGTGTACACAAGTCCATCCGACAAAATTCCAAAGTAGAAACATGCATGCTTGGAAACAAGGATGAGCCAGAAGCAGTCGGTCTTGTAAACTAGCATTCGTAATAGAGAATTATTATTCGGGACGCGGTAAATTATGAAATCTCGAAATGCAGCACAATTCTCTTCTTCTTTAATGGGATAATATTGAAGCTGCTTTGCTAGTGATACTGATGGGGTTCTACCAATCATATTTTAAAGGGCTTTTATTTTCTAGTGATATCAAGAATTATATTATTATTATTTTTTTATTTTTTTGGGCAAGTTACCACAACACCATTATTCCATAGTTTTTAAGATCAAAGATACAGCTATGTTGGTGTCCCTTGTTAATTTTACATTGTATTTTTTTTAAATGTAACTGCTACTTCCAAACTGGCATTTGAAATAAAACACATAGCCAAGTATTATTCTCCACAATTATTTTATTGCGCATTAAAAAAATAAAAATAAATAAATAAAATTAGACATGCTATCTGCCAATAGAACTTAACCCAAAAGTGAATTCTATGTATGCGAAAATATACCAAATCAAGTCATTATTCAACCAAAAACTAAAATAAAAGCCTCATGCATGTGTCCTGCTTCATAATATAGGGGGTCAACGATGGCAAGAGTTGGTGAAAGCAGGGGTCTGTCATCCAGAGAGAATTCCGAAAATAACCCGGATTATTCTCCTGGAGCTCCCGCAGCAAAGGCATATGACATAATTGGTCACGATTAATAAAGCAACCAATTATTGATCCAAGAAATCCTCCTCCTCTTGTTTCTGGACTGGACTAGGGTCAAAGAAATAACTCTAAGGCCAATAATAAATAACACAGTATCAACTTCAATTCCGCAACATGTCTGGTTGATGAACAGCCATTCAGAAACGAACTGAAAAGTGCAAAATGAAAAGTGAGAAATGAAAAGCGCAAATTAACACTCACCAAACTTCTACTAACACAAAATTTGCAGAAGCAGCCCAAAGGGTGGTGCCTGACAGTTGAACTTCCTTGTTATTGGCTCGTAGTAGGTCTAGTACATCACTACGTTCATGTTTGTTGGCCGACAATTATGTACCGTTTGTATGCAAGACAAAATCCAAGCAGACCCCCGTCAGACAAAAATCTGACGCTTTATCTGCAGAAAATCAGATTGTGTGTACGAGGCTTTAGTTTACACTTGTGGCCGATGGGAGGTTGAGATAGGTATAAGGGGGTATACGTACACATGCCACTGCCATAATAGTCTGCATCGCACATGGCAAAAATTATCCAGTCACTGTAACAATGCAATCAGTTGAAGTGGTGGTGCTGGTTTTTAGGGGTAAAACAAGCATAACACCTCCTCGTTGCCTATCAAAAGCCTTCTGAAAAGTGATTTACTGCATATAACTCATCAGAGGGCTCCAACAATTTTACTTTCTTTACTTACTGTGCGGGGGGGGGGGGGGGGGTGTCAAGGTATTTGCATGTAGAAGGTGCTTACTTTATGGTGGTGGTCCTTTGACGGGAAGGCTTCATTTTTTTGCTTTCCTGAACACCCACTCGGGAAGGTGGGTGGGAATCTTTCTCGCCGCCTTTCTCTAATTAGAGAGAGGCGGCGAGAAAGATTCCCACCCACCTTCCCAAGTTATGGTTAATTAGAATTGGAGCTGTAAGGACAGCCCGTGCAGTGGTTGGGTCTTTGGAGGAGGAGAAGATAATTATCCCAGTTGAAGTCCATTCGAGACGTAACGCGTAGGAAATCGGAAGTGACGTTCGTATCATTCATCGATTCGTCTAGTTGTGTGTGCCTGTTTATTCGCTCCTGTTTGTGAGTAGATATAGTTTGTTTTACAAATAAATCGTTCTTTTTAAAACTACTACACTATGGAGGATATCTTTTACTTGTTATTTTGAGCATTGTTGGTCGGCTAAAACTACAAGGAAGAGTGGCACTGTCAGAAGTCCCAGTCACAGCTCATCTGATCCCCTGGAATTTCCCCTGCAAATTTACTTTCTCGCTGTAGCCTTACAGCTGTGAGGTAATTATTTAGGATTATCCACATTAACACGGGATACCGTTTGGAGGAGAGCTACCTTGGCACATTTGCACTTTATGTTTGGTTGTGAAATCACATTTTAGATCTGCACGATTGGACTGTGTATGGGACACTATCGAGATTCACCATTTGTCGTTACAATTTTTTGCTATTTTTATTTCCTTTCACTAAGGATTATACTGTTGGTTTTTATGGTTTTTGCACTTTTAAACCATTCATAGATTTTTTTGGACTATTTACTACACTAAGTTATTGATATACAATGTTTGTAGTTTTATTTTAGATGTCAGATTTTTTCTTTTTTTGTTTCATCTTAGACGATTCACTTTATTTTATATAGCTATTGCAATTCACTTTTTACACTGTATAGCTGGAGTCCCCCCCGTTTTTTATTGTCCTTTATTGTATAGGCACTGGTATGATGCACTATTAATATATATATATATATATATATATATATATATATATATATATATATATATATATATATATATATATATATATATATATATATATATTTTTATATCAGATGTTCATTTCCATGCACTTTTTTGCACAGTTTTTTTGATACTTTGTGAACGATTGACAGTCACTTTTTATCACATAAGCTTATTGTTTATGTTTATTTATTTATTGTTTATTTATTTTTCTCTTGTATTTAAGGAAGCGCAACACACCCTCCTTCTATCATTTCTATTTCTATTGAGAGTTTACTCATAACAGTGTCTGCTGCTCCGATTAGAACCTTTTTTTCACTCCACTTCCAAAATTGTTCTTTTTTTGCCATAGAGCGCAGGAGCCTTTTTACATACATAAAGCCCCTAAGCAAGTACAGGCAAGGAGCAGATAAGACACAGGTCTGTAGGTCTGGTGGAGACAGTGGGGTTGATTTACAAATAGACTGTTTATTTTGCAAGGGGAGATGAACTTTGCAAGATAATTTTCCACATAAATTAGTGAATGAGGTTAAACTCTGCAGACTTTCATCATTCAATCACATGCAAGCAAAAATGCTGTTTATTTTCATTTTCATTGCACATGATTTGGCATCTTTTGCAATGTGAAATTTCACCACATTCATTAAGCTCTGGGGTTTTTTCACTTGGAAAGTGAACAGTCGATTTGCTTTTTGTAAATCAACCTCATAGATTAAAGCCAGACTCAGGGAAGCACACAACAGGAAAGAGAACAGAAAAATACAGACTGCCAAAATGACCCTTAGCCAGGAAAAATTACAGATAGTACATCTATTCCTCTTTTACACTATACAGCTGCTGTGCAAATATCCTAAAAAGATAGATTCCTAATGATTATACTCAAGCCGCCTAGTGCGAAAAAAAACATTGTATGAGGAATTTATCAAAACAGGAGTAGACATAATCTGGAGTAGCTGTGCATAGTAACCCATCAGCTTGCTCGGCTTAGCTTAAAAATAAAAGATAGAAGCTGATTGGCTGCAATTCACAGCAGCTCCAGTTTTGATAAATTCCTTTTATGTCATTAATGTGCAAAACAAGCATTTGTTTTGATAAGTAACCAAATGTAAGTGATAAATAACAAATACAAAACTGTTATGCTTTTCTTTTTTGTAAGCAACCACAGAATCCCATGCAGACAAAACAAATTCACAGTGGGGTCGATATACTAAAACTGAAGAGTGAAAATCCTGGTGCAGTTGTGCATGGTAGCCAATTATCTCCTAACATCAGCTTGCTCAATTAAGCTTTGACAAAAAACAAAAACAAAACTGGAAGCAGATTGGTTTCTATGCAGAGCTGCACCAACTTTTTCACTCCTTGATCTTAGCAAATCACCCCCATTATGTATAAAGAATACACAATAATTTCTGTAACCTGTTCATTAGTTCTCCAAACTATTCACAAAGTGACCATGAATAAACACACTTTGTTGTGACTTTCTGTCACTCCTGTGCTCCCCCAGATTTTGGTGGGATGGCCCAGAATTTATTTGAACTATACTGAAAAGGACAGGTAGCACTTTCCCAGAATTGGGAGATACAAGCTTATTTCATTTCAATTCATAATGCAAAGTTTCTAAATCACAGATCAAAGAAAAAGAAAAACATTTTTATTGCACTAAAAAAAAGTCAGTCTGGCACTAGAAGTACTTAACCATCAAGTCACCTTTTGGAACATGTTACATGTTCCACCCATAAAAGAGAAAATATACCGACACATTTTTTCGTCCTCTAGGACATCCTAGAGGATGAAACGCGTTGGGAAGGATCACTGATGCCATTTGTACTGCAATTTCTCTTTTATAAGCGCTTGTATATCATCGCTAAATGTAAGTGTTATTCTTTCATTTAATAAACATGCCCCGAGTTATTTTACGGAATTCCCCTATGTGTCCTCCTGTCTTCTTCTTTTTTGGATATTTTATCTGTTTGGGCTCATTAACCCATTTAACATCATTGGAAGTTCTGATACTGGTTGCCTGGAGTTCTTGTGTGTGGAGATAGCCTCTTCTCGTGTCTATTAACATTCAAGCTTGATTGACTCCTTGGGTTTATACCATCTGGCTTCAATCTTTCCGGTAAGCCTTTAAGAACATATGGTGGCGGATCATCTATCATTTTCTTCACTCAAATCACTATAGAGTCTGTATATATTATTTCACTGTTTGAATCACTAATCTTGCGGACATATCTGAATGGTATTGAGAGTGCTATCTCTCCTATTGCTAAGGGCAATTTATATAAAGTGATTCACTTATATTGTTTTGTTTCACTACACTAGGTAATTCATTCACAAGCCCTGCAGCTTTCGATAGACAGCTCATATGAAGGTATGGATAGAAAGCTGCATGGTTTGTCTGCATAAGCCTGACCATTGCACCCATGATCCACTGATCACAGGTGCAATGCTTTCCAGGCTCCTGTGGGAAAAAATAATGCATGCCCTTTTTTTCTGCAAAAATATTTGCATTTATGTTTTATTTTTTTGAAAGGTAAACTTTAAAGATTATTTTTGATGACAGGGTGCATTTTTTATTAATTGTAACAGAGCAGGGGCTTAGAGAGTCTATACATTTTATTTATTCATTCCTGCAAAATGATATGGACAGATTATTAAAGTGTTTTAAATGTTATATAGATTTATTTAGAATTTTACAACAGTGACACAGTTGACCTTTCCTGTACTCATATGAACTTATCAAAAGACAGCAATGATCTAATCATGAAGCATAATCTTCTGAATTACAATTACAACTCATTTTGGGCATCACCATTACTTTGAGTACTGTTGCATGTGCTTGATTTGAAGATAAAAGTGTGCAGCATTACCACAAGAGAGGTTCTTTAATGCCTCCAATTCAGTATAAAACGTATTGCATGGTTTAATCAGACAGCAGAGATCAGACGGAAATCAGAGATAAAATGATGGCTTGCCACTGGACATATGGTACACTTTTATCTCAGGATGTTCTTATGGGTCAAAAGTAAGAAAATCAATATAATTGCTTGTGGGTAGCAACTTTTGATAAATAAAAATAATACAATTTGCTGTTACCTCTAGTGATAAAAAGCCTAGCATCCAAAAGGAATGAAAGGTCTAGCCAGGAGCTCAGTACCATAATACTAACAATTTGATAATGATTTACCGACACACATATAAATCCTTAATTTCTCTAATGCATGTTCCAGATTTAAAAAAGTATCACCAGAAAAAAAAAATGCTAGAAGACGCTCTGCACATAGAACTTGTCCTTTTTAAAATTTGTGCAGGGGTTCCAGAGCAGCAGTTGTGAGATTGCATATGCCCAGCCTCCTACCACTGTTATTTGACAGCACAGAGAAACAGACACAGAGTTCTAGACTGACAATGCGGTAGGAGAGGGAGAATAATAGGCAGTTCACACAGGGCCAACACATCACAAACCACCTTCTCATTCTAAGCTCCCAGATGGGGTCCTCAACATTCCTGTTTATTGCAGACTGAAACCAGTTATTTAGAGCACAGAGATTGAAACTGACAGCTTGTGTTGTTGTGAATGATTGCGTGAAAGCAGGTTGAAAATATCTAGTTAGGTGCTGCTCCAGATGAGAGGGTAGGAGTTAATGTTTTCCCGGTTGTTTGGTCTTTTGGCAGGCTCCCTCTGGGTCTGACCCACTAATTATTTGTTATATGAGAGGGACAGTGGTCCGGCACGGAGAGTGGGAGGCTTGGAAGACCCTAAGGGGTCTAGGGCCCATGATAGGCCAGAGAGAGAGAGAGAGAGAGATTCAGGACCTGTAAGGGAGTGAGACAGAGAATAACACCCGTGATTAGCAGAGGAATGTTGTTCCTTACTACCTGGCTATAAAGTCATCAGAACTCAGGGTTTTTCCCAAAGACACCAGTGGCTGGAGAATACCTTAGATGGATTCTGTCATTTCATGAACACTATCTTTGCAGGTATGCCAGGGCAGCACACTAAGTTAGGGTTGGGGATTTAGGGAAGAAGTATGTCTCTGAATTTTGTGCTGTACAAAGTGCTGAACTTTGTAACTCCTTTTGCACGTATCAAGTAAAGCACTAAAACCTTGTTCCTGCCAGGTTTGAAGTTACTTGGGATGTAATGCAAGTAACTGGCACACATGTAGTTTTGGGTCATTAAACACATTGGGGTATGATGACAGCTCCATAAGAGTTACTCTAGGACAAAGCAGCGGTCACAAGGTTTCTCAGGAGAAGCATGGACCTGAGCAGCTGGAATTTTATCACCCAAAGGAGAAGTGAGACTGGTGCAAACCGTAGCTAGAATACAATCAGGAGAAGTCACAGGAACCGGAACCGACTCCATCTTGGAAGTGGAGGAAAATTGTTGTGACAAAGCATCAGCCCTTACATTCTTAATGTAATTGAAACTTGACAAGAAAAGCGAATGGCTACTCTCTGGGTGCTACTAGAGACTTTTTTATGTCTGCAGTTCAAGATGCCTGAGTTCTTCACCCTTGCCCTCTGTTCCTATACGAGGCTGTGTTGTTGGATGTTACCCCTGCAAATAAAAACCTTTCAAAAGGACTTTATTGGGGTCAGCGTCCAAAGTTGTTGGGTATCAACCCTGGGAACCCCTAGACGTGGAATAACAAGCCAAGAAGAGGTAACCGGTAAGCCCAAAAAGCTAAGGCCGCCCCCTGCAAAGGGTTATGGCTGCTACATTTTTAAATAACAAACATGTTAAACTCATACTCTCGCAGCTCCTCCTCCTATCGTATAACCCCCTAGGAGAAGCACTCTCCCTGGGGGTTACCTTGCTGGCTAGCTCTCGAGTCCAGCATTTGTGTCCATAGAGACTAATGCCAGACTCAGCCCTGCTCCCCCATGCCCTCGTCATTGGATTTGATTGGCAGCAGCAGGTTCCAATGGCCACACTGCTATAAATCTATCCAATTAAGCCAAGAACCCCAGGCAAAGGAAGAGCGTGTCTCCTCCAGGTGAAATTCCATGGCTCAGGTAAGAAAAACAGGAGGGCTGGGGGGCTGGTGACTGTCAGGTGTTTTTTCACCTTATTGCATAGAATGCATTAAGGTGAAAAAACCCAAGGGTTTACAACCCTTTTAATGTGTGTAATACTTAATGTTTATGGTCTGAATTTAAGTGCATTCAACTTTTTTGACAAATATATATCTGTTATGATATCACTGAAAACGGAAGATGTATGAGGACATAGCATTACATGATTTGTACATAACCTCTTTAATATGTTATGCTGTTAATCAGAACACCCAAGTATCCAACAAATCCTAATATTGAAGTCAAGTGCTTAAAAAAAAAAAAAAGTTAGGCTGCTCTTTAGCTTATAAAAGCAATTATACTTAATCAAATAGACCAATAATTCTCAAACCTGCTCTCAGTCATCACTAATAGGTCATGTGTTACATTTCTCTCTGTAAATTCATAGACAAAATGTGTGCTTCCCGTAAACTGTCATGAATTAATACAGCTGGAAAATATGACCTGTTGGTGATCACTGAGGACAGAGAAATAATAAAACTGACAATGGGGCGGATTTGCTAAAACTTGAGAGTACGCAGTCTGGTGCAGCAGGGTATGGTAGCCAATCAGCTTCTACTGTACCTTCATCTTGTTCAATTAAGGCTCCATTCACACCTAAGCTTCCTGGATTAAGAGTAGAATCTCCCTGATCCTGCCCGAGATTCCAGAACTATGGCAAAACACGGAACACGTTTGCGATGCCATTATATCTTAATGTCGAGCAACAAATCATGCTACAATTGTGGCAAAAATTGCGACCGCAAATGCTCTTGACTCTTGATTTTGTGCCAAAATTTGGTACATGTGCTTCTTTTGGAGCATTTTTTGGAGTGTAGGGAGGCCCATTCAAATTAACGATTAACTAAAAAAATAAAACTGGGACCGGATTTTGTACTCTGCAGTTTTAGTAAATCAACCCCAATGCCTAATAAGAGGAAATGTAGTTTTATTGGGTCAGATTGGTTTATCATAAAAATTTTTATATCCTGTTAATCAATGAACAATGCAACATCTGACAAAGGCTATGTTTCCTTTTTTATATATTCTGAACTAAAATTCTCTTTCTCACCAAGTTCCAAATTACTGAGTGAAAGCTATGGCTCATTATAAATGTAATAGTAAAGCCATATTCTATATAAAATTCCCTGTGCCCAATCTCAGCTTCAGCAGACATTACATTTTCAGTGATGACATTAAATTTTCAGCAACTGCATTGTCTATGTACAATTCTGAGCAATTTTAAGTAAACGTGCTGAGAAAAATATGTCGACTGCCAATGCTGAACTCTCCTTATGAAAAATGATTAAGAGTTAAGTTCTAACATTGCATGTGCTTTGTGCTCTATCAAGGTCAATGACTAAAAGTACTTATGCTATTAGACGGGGTAAGCAGTGGCAGTTTATGTAATTATCTCAGTACAGGTTTCCGCAAAATAAATGTCATGGGTGCGATCATTGGCCCTTTCAGTCATTGTGATGCAATCAGTGTCCAGATTTTCTCTAAAGTTTGCAAACACAAAATATAGAATGACTAATTTATTGCCAAAGATTCATAAATGTTTGCATTTTAATGACCTTTCATTCCTAAACCATTCAAAGTAAGATTTTTTTTTGTACTCATTCATAACTGTTTGATATTTTTCCAGAGAAAAGCACCTGTTCAGGCAAAGTTACTGATTTATAAAACAACTATGACATTTTATTTCAGGACAGCAAACATTAGAACACATTTCACGTGACTTCAGAAGGGGCGGTGACATAGCCAGGTGGCCACCTCCTGCCTAAATAAGAAATGTCAAAGCACAGAGTGGGCATACAGCGGAAGGTCTCCCAAGAGGCAAAGTGTTTTTAATTGTTTGTATTTTTCGGGTCTGGTGGGCGGCGTGATTGATGATGGATTTACATCAAGTGACACCATTTAAAAAATAATTGAATAAAGGATTTGTCCTTGTTTCTTGTGTTTATTACTTTTGCACACTTTTTTGGTCTGGGCATGAGGGCATGTGGCTTGGTATGGTTCAGGAGAGAAGGGGGGGACGAGAGAGCCTGACCTGCCAGGGTGCATGCCCGGGTAAGGGTCTAGTATGGATTCTGGGGGAGGACCCCACGTCAATTCTTTCTTTATTTTTTCAATAGCCGGATGCCGGCAATTGTAACCGTGATTCATTTTAGATGGGATTTGACTTGTTTTTTTCCCCTTTCAATTAAATTTTTGCTGTAGCATGTTTTATGCATGCTACACTTTACAGGCACATTAAGGGGACCTCCGAAGCACGATATTAAAATTTATTTTTCATTTTTATTGTTTCACTTTCAGCATAATTAAAATCAAGACAGTACCTACATACCCCTTTTCTGGACAGTTACTGAATATACAGTATCTCACAAAAGTGAGTACACAGCTCACATTTTTGGAAATATTTTATTATAACTTTTCATGTGACAACACTGAAGAAATTACACTTTGCTACAATGTCAAGTAGCGAGTGTACAGCTTGTATAACAATGTACATTTGCTGTCCGCTCAAAATAACTCAACACACAGCCATTAATGTCTAAACCGTTGGCAACAAAAGTGAGTGGAAATGTCCAAATTGGGCCCAATTAGCCATTTTCCATCCCCGCTGTCATGTGACGTGTTAGGCCGCGTACACACGGGCGGACTGTCTGTCCAACTTAGTCCGCTGAAACACATTTCAGCGGACAGTCCGCTCGTGTGTGGGCTTCAGCGGACTTTTTCAGCGGACAGTCTGGTGGACTAAGTATTTCGGAATTTCCGTAATATTGTCCGTCCAACTTTGGTTTCAGCGGACAGTCCACTCGTGAGTAGGCTAGTTGGACGGACTAAGTATGGCGCATGCTCAGAAAGGATTTACATGGCGAAAGGTTGCATTGCAGTGTATTGGACGTCGTATTTCTAGTCCCGTCGTACGTGCTGTACACGTCATCGCGCAAGCTTTCAGCAGACTGTTTGTTCATCGTGTGTGGTCAAGTCCGTTCATTCGAAAGTAGGACGGACTGTCTGTCAGATTGTCTGACGGACTTAGTTGGCCAGACAGTCCGCCCGTGTGTACGCGGCTTCAGTGTTACAAGGTCTCAGGTGTGAATGGGGAGCAGGTGTGTTCAATTTGGTGTCATCGCTCTACATAAATATGGCCTAGGCTATAAGAAGATTGCCAAGAGCCTGAAACTGAGCTGCGGCTCAGTGGCCGAGACCATGGTCGACCAAAGAATTCAAGTACACATGCTCAGTGTCATATCCAGAGTTTGTCTTTGGGAAATAGATGTATGAGTTCTGCCAGCATTGTTGCAGAGGTTGAAGGGATGGGGGGTCAGCCTGTCAGTGATTAGACTATATGCTGTACACTGCATCAAATCAGTCTACATGGCTGTCGTCCAAGAAGGAAGCCTCTTCATTTTTAAACAAAACATTGACATCAACATACTCGACAACATGACATTGCCATGGACGGATCCCTCTGCAACAGCAATGCACTGGACCAGATCGCAGAAAAAACTGTACTCCTTCAAAATCACTCTATCCAATAAGATAACTACAATGACCTTAAGCCACTCTGTGGAGCAAACACTCAACTCCCTGAACAAGGCATTACTGCAATCAGCAGACTCGGTAGCCCCAAAACGCAGGGCTCTCATCAGGAAGAAAAACTCTGGATGGTTTAATGGCTCCCTCTCCCTACTAAAGCAAGAACGCAGAAGAGCGGAAAGAACATGGAGAAGAAATCCCACGAGGAAAACCACTCAAACTACAAAGGTCTCACAGAGAATTATCGCAAAGCAATCTTCAAAGCTAAAAAGGATCACTTCTCATATACAATCTCAATGGCCTCAAACCGCCCGCGCGAACTGTTTAAAATAGTCAATCAATGAATCCGGTATGCCTAGAGCCCCCACGCAAATGAATCCCAAGATTACTGTGACAAACTGTCAGATTTTTTCATCGATAAAGTCGAAACCATCAGGAAAACAATTTGTCAGAAGAAAATATCCAACCTCAGCCATCAAAAACATAAAGAGGATATCTACACCAACATTCCACAACTGCCAAAATTTTCACTGACCCAAATTACCACGGACACCACAAAAAACATCATCAATAAACTTCGTGACAGTACCTCACCAATTGACATCATCCCCACAAAACTACTGAAAGAATGTTCCCGACATCGTGGCTCCCACTATAACGCACATCATAAACCGATCATTCCAAGAAGGGATCGTTCCCAGCACCTTAAAACAAGGCATCGTCAAACCTCTGCTAAAGAAACCTAACCTGGACCCTCAGGACCCAAACAACCGTAGGCCAATCACAAGCCTTAACACCATCTCGAAGGTCATGGAGAAAGCTGTAGTACAACAGTTACAACTCCACCTGGATACACACAAACTCCTGGACCCGCTGCAATCAGGCTTCCGCCCGGGTCATGGAACAGAAACAGCACTCCTTAAGATTTGGGACAACGCCCTCGAAGCAGCGGATGACAGAGAGTCATGTCTCCTCGTACTGTTAGACCTCAGTGCTGCATTTGATACAGTAGACCACAATACTCTACTCGTCCGCCTCACAGAAGTAGCCGGAGTCCAAGACGTAGATCTCCAATGGTTCGCGTCCTTCCTAGGAAATTGTTCACAGACAGGAAAACTAGGAAAAATCTTCTCTGAACCCTGGGCAGTCACCTGCAGAGTCCCTCAAGGATCACCTTTGTCACCAGTTCTCTTCAACATTTACATCCGCCCACTCCTCCAAATCATCAGATGTTCAGATATTTGCTTCCACTCATACGCTGACGACACGCAACTTTATTTCCGTATCACTGGAGAAAAAGATCACCACCTACAACTTGAAAACTGCCTCAATTCAGTAGAAGACTGGATGACCACCAACTCCCTCAAACTCAACGAATCAAAGACAGAGCTTCTTATCTTACACCCAAATCATAATTCCGTAACCAAAACCTCCTGGACTCCACCCACCGTCTTTGGGCAGACCATCTCCCCAGAGACCAAGGCCAAGAGTCTCGGGGGTTATTTTAGACTCACAAATGTCAATGGATGCACAAATAGGAGAAGTAGTCAGTGGATCTCACCATCTGCTTCACAGACTCATCCATTTTATCCCAAAGAATGATAAAGCAGTGGTAGTGGGAACAATCATTGATTCAGGACTGGACTACGCAAACTCGCTTTACATAGGATTACCACAACATCAACTTGCGCGTTTACAACTCATCCAAAACACGGTGGCAAGGCTGATAACCCTGGGAACCAATTTCTCCTTCCCTGGGCAGCCTACATTGGCTAACCGTAAAAAATTGGATCACATTCAAGACCCTCTGCCTCACCCACAAATGCGTGCATAGAGAAGCTCCGCAATACCTAGCTGAGAAAATACATCATTACACACCAAACCGCAGTCTTCGATCAGCCAACAAAAACCTCCTCCTTGTGCCAAAATCCTGGTACAAATCTAAGGGGGATCGGAGATTCGCTGTCCAAGGACCTTGGTTATGGAATGCTCTACCAATCAACGTCCGCCTGGAAGAAAACCACCTGGCTTTTAGGAAAAAACGCAAGACCTTCCTCTTCTAGCTGATGACCAAAGCTCCTCACAGCACCTTGAGGCGATTTAGTGTGCTATACAAATATTTCATTCATTCATAAAGATGATGCACAAGAAAGCTTGTAAACAGTTTGCTGAAGACAAGCAGACTAAGGACATGGATTACTAAAACCATGTCCCCAGACCTAAACCCTATTGAGCATCTGTGGGGCATCCTCAAATGGAAGGTGGAGGAGCGCAAGGTCTCTAACATCCACCAGCTCTGTGATGTTGTCATGGAGGAATGGAAGAGAAGTCCAGTGACAACCTCTGAAGCTCTGGTGATCTCAATGCCCAAGAGGGTTAAGGCGGTGCTGGAAAATAATGGTGGCCACTCAAAATATTGACACGTTGGGCCCAATTTGGACATTTTAACTTATGGGGGGTACTCATTTTTATTGCCAGCGGTTTAGACATTAATGGCTGTGTGTTGAGTTATTTTGAGGGGACAGCAAATTGACACTGTTATACAAGCTGTACACTCACTACTTTACGTTGTAGCAAAAAGTGTAATTTCTTCAGTATTGTCACATAAAAGATAGAATAAAATATTACAAAAAAATTGCAAGTATGTGAGGGGTGTACTCACTTTTGTGAGATACTGTAAGCCTTCAGAATTGGAATTCACAGTTTGGGTTATAATATTTCCCCTGTTTGGGAGTTCTGCTGCTAACCAAACAGGGGGGAGTTTGGCCCATCCCTATCAATGACCATGGATAGCAAAGGAGGCCAATACAACATTACTAAATTGTAAAACATTTAACCCATATCATGTTGTATAAATCTGTGGCATTGCTGTAGATCTTATATACGTTAAACAAAAAGAAAAGTTTGGGGGGGGGGGGGGACATGACGACCGCTCATCGTGATGGTCGCATAGTAGGAGAGCTCTGCACGGCATAAGGGGAATGAACTGATCTCAGCCCGCTAGACGACAGATCTGAACGCTGCCCTGCTCCGCAGAGATGCAGCCGCTACACAGCACAGATTGCCATTTGAAGAAGGTACCAGAGCCAGCCACAGTCACCAAAACTGCTGGATTTTTATACGGTCATCTCCCACGGGCTACAGCAAAATGGGGGACAACTCCTCCCGACCTCTAGAGCCAGCAGAGTGCGCATACACAGACAGGCAGGAGAGTGACACAGACACAGCAGCCACTGATACTGCAGAAGAATCACAATCGAGCGAAGCTAACACTCCCTGCAACTCCCCATCATCAAGGAGCCCTGTGAAATCAAAACTGAGACTGGATCTTGAGGCTATCGCCCAGCACAATAGATATTCAGCACTGGCTATGGAGGTGGATACCAAAGAAATTAACCAACTGCCCAGTTTACTGCAGATCCCATTGCGCTGTTTCTAACCACAGGGCAGCCAATCTCAGATGTCACCCTAAAATAAATGTTGATGTCATTAAGAACATTGCTGCAATCAGATATGATAACATGCTTCCAACAATGTAGAACTGAACTAAATGAACTCGGAGACAGAGTTCACCAAGTGGAAACGAGGATGTGTGATGTTACAACATCCTTCAATGCGTCCACCTCTCACAACATATGCTGCAGCTATGCCACAACATAGTGACAATCACAAAAGCCATGAGGAATCATAAGATAATATACAAAGGGAAATATCCGGCTTAACACAATATCTCTTATAAGGGATCCAACCACCTGGTTAACTCTTTGGAGGAAGGTCCTTCTTCTGGAAAATTGGCATATCATACCACCCAACGCGGGCCCAGACCGGCTCCCACAGCACGGAGCTCCCCCAGACACGATACAAAAAGACTGGTAAATCAAACATCAAAGGAGATCAACTACCACTATCAACTACCAAGCACACATATTTAACCTGGTCTCCTGCCCAATGTTTCCGTTAGGATTCCCTGAACGCTTATGGTACTGACCACCGTACCTTAGACCCCTTGCTTTGGGCAGCTATGCTGCCTGGTCCAACTGGACTTGTTTCTTACTTCTGTTTTTTACTTTGTTATTTTTTTAAGAAGGAAAGATGGATACCTTCAAGTTGATTACTTGGCTCACCGCCAGGAACACAGTTGTTCCTGCTTGTTACGTTGAACACCGTTTTAGCCCCTATCTTTGGCACAGAACATTGGTAACTAACGTAACCGAGAGCAGAGCCGTTTCCACCCCAACATCCCTCCTACAACCTCCCCTGGAATCCCTACACTAACAAATTTTACGAGACTGCACTTTACACAAGGAAGAACAACTCCTCAGGATTAAATCCAACAGGAATCCCTATATCAACCTCCACATCACCTGGAATAACCCAAATGAGCCTTAGACTACTCTTCATTAACGCAAGAGGACTCAATCCTCTTGCCAAGTGAAGATTCCTATGGAAAGAGACTCTCCAACACAAAGCAGACATTTTGGCAGTTCAAGAAACACACTTTCACACGTTTGCCACCCCTAAATGCTCACACCCAAGCTTCCCTCACATTATTAATTCCTCTATCACAGCAAAGAAGACTCATTCATCGATCCAGAGGGATGTTTCATCATCTTGGTTTGTACTATCAACAAATTACCTATTACCCTTACGTATGCTCCCAACACTCTACAATTTAAAAGAGGATCCCGAAACGTTACAACCAGTGAAAGAGGATATAGATAGCTTTCTAGCTAAATTATAACTGCCCTCGATATCCGAAACCAACGTCAATCATTAAACGCCCCTTTTCTTCAGCAGAGCTAGAACAAGCCATAAAATCTCTCCCCCTAGATAAAGTTCCAGGGCCAGATGGACCATCAAATGGGTATTATAAAACTTTCAGTCAAATATTGATTCCCAATCTACTACCTTTATTTAATGAGGCTAGATCAACAGGTACTTTCCTCTCAGAGATGCTTAAAGCCTTTGTGATCACTTTATTCAAACCAGGGAAATCCCCAGATACACCAGCCAATTTTCGCCCCATATCTCTACTAAATGCAGATATCAAATTGTATGTCAAAATGCTAGCAAGCAGACTATATGACATTATACCAGAATTGGTGAGATCAGATCAGACTGGTTTTACCAAAGAACGTCAGGCCTCCGATGCCACTAGAGGTTTATTAAACTTTATCCACCACGCTGAGACTCGGAAAATGCTTTCTATGCTTCTCTCTATAGATGCAGAGAAGGCTTTGACAGAGTACATTAGGGTTATATGAAGGCAGTATTACAAAAATTTGGGCTCCAGAGCGAATAATGATCGGCCATACTCGCTCTTTATTCAAACCCATCAGCGCAGATTCTTACCTCAGGCCTTTTGTCAAAAAAATTCACAATATCGCATGGAACCCACCAGGGCTGTCTGCTCTTGCCTTCTATATTCAACTTAATTATGGAACCCCTGGCAGAGGCCATTAGATCACATCCCCACATAGCAGGCTTCAAACTCCACCAAAAAATGCATGTAATTAATCTTTTTGCAGATGGTGTTCCTCCTGACTAACCCTACCGTTTCACTACCATTTACACACAAGACCCTTAATCTATTTGGCACACTATCACATTACAAGGTTAACTTTAATAAATCCTTAGTATTAGACCTTGGCATAAACCACCATGCCCGGTCATATCTAAAACAAGCATTCCCATACACTTGGGCAAATAAACATATTCCCTACTTAGGTATTCTTCTGACGGCGAAAATATCACAATTTGCAGAAACAAACATTAAAACCTTACTCCTAGACATACAGAAGACCTTAACCCGTATGGCTAATACTGAACTATCCTGGGTGGGGAAAATAGCATCTTTTAAAATGCTTATACTCCCAAAAATATTGTACATATTTCAAACACTCCCAATACCGCTCAAAACGTTCCACTTCAGTGAACTGAACAAAACACTCAAACAATTTCTCTGGCAAGGAAAGAGAGCTCGTTGCTCCCACAACATTTTTATACAACACAGAAAGGTGGGAGGAATGGGTCTCCCCGACATTAAGGACTATTACTGGGCATCCATACTAGCACAAGCCAAACACTGGTTTAACGCTACCCTCGATCCCCTCTGGGTGAGTATAGAGGCTGCTGTCACTAAAACTCCACATATGAGTCTCTTACTATTAGCAGGTACGTGGAAACCAATCCCCTTAACACACTTCCCCCCAACACTTTTCCCCTAGCATGGAGATTGTCTCATTCACGTCAAGATAACCCAAGTACCACAATTAGAATCCCAATCCAAACATTATAAGTATTACTCCCTTACAGCTCTGTTAACAAATGGAAAGAAAATGGTATAGAGTGGGTCAACCTTTTCAAACAGGGAACTCTCCAATTCTTCAACTCTTTACGGGCCAAATACACTATCCCACCCACGAGTTGTTTTTTTATACAGACAGGTTTCCTCTTTCCTAGTCAAGTATCACCCCCCCCCCACAGATCGAATTAAGTACCCCAGTGTGGCACTTCTATACATCCACCAATAATAAGTGTAAGGTCATATCTCTTATATACAACACACTTCGACACAAACAAAGATTTATTAAATCTACAACTATTCTGTCATGGGAAAAAGACCTGAACAAAGCCTACAACACAGAACAATGGACCACAGTGTTCCATTACAACTACATAGCCACACACTGTATTAATCATTGGGAAATTACCCAAAAGGTATTAACAAAATGGTACAGAACCCCCTATCAACTAGCCAAAATGTTCCCCACCCACTCCACATTGTGTTGGAGAGTGTGGTACCCCAGGAACAATACTACACATATTTTGGCAATGCAAAAATCGCTCCAGTTATTGGAGAAAAATCTTTAGCATACTAGCAGACATCACTGAGATCCTAAAGGCCCCAGAACCAGCACTGGCATTTCTCCACCTGGGCATAAACAACTATCCCAACCAATTCCGCATTGTGATGATCCACATCTTGGTAACCGCAAAACTAGTCATACCCAGACACTGGAAAAGCACTCTAACTCCGAACCCCTCTGAAGTACTAGTTCAGGTTAATCTCAACTACCAATACAAAAGGCTATTAGCCATTCCCCCACCCTATTAGGGCATCTGCCATCCCACCCCTAGATACCATGCCAATATTGTTTACCTTGATTTATACAGCTCAACTGCCATGAAGCCATGTGATTAATAATTTCTCGGCCTGGCCCCCTCCGACACAGTTAGTTCCCAGTTGGGGTGTTGGAGAAGGTGAGGTAGAGTACTGCTGCTCCTTACTAAAGCTTCTGGAATATAAACACTGTTCATCTAGTATAAAAATTCTTACTGTGTTCATAATATGTCAAAGATGGGCTACTGTTTTCTTGTGGCTTAATGTTTAATGTTTTGCTTACTATTCTTTGTAATGTACTTACAAAATCTTTAATAAAAATTAGTAGTTCTGCTACTATGACGACATCGTTTTGATAGAAAGCGGTAAGACCACACTTTTGATTAGCATTATGACATAGTCTATATTTAATTTGTTGCTCTTGATTTCCTTCTGTGAGAGGTCCCAGTCAGCTTCTAGCATAGTCTAAGTAAGCTTTGAGAAATGTTAGGCCAGCAATAGACACTTTAAATTGGTCTGCTGAACTGGCTGAAATTTAAACCATGTATGGGCAGGCCGAAGGTACCAAGTTGATTGATCAATCAACTTGGGAACAAACAGCCTGACCAAATTTGAATGTGATTATAACTAGCAGTTGGTATAGCCACCAACAATAATCACTGTATTCTCCCGGCTGGAATAGCTTCCACCTCCCCCCCTAGCCCTCCCTTGGGTACATTGGCTTGGCGAGGGGGACTCCCTTGTCAACACTGTGTGTGTTGATCGGGAAAATCAGGAATAATGTCTGTCCTGGTTGCAGGAAAGAAATTTGCTCAGTTTATGGGCAGCTTAAATGATTTTGGCATCGATATACTGTAATACAATAATTTGGTATGTTAATTGTTAATTGGCTTCTGTCCAAAATTGTCCCTAGTATATGAATGGGGACCTTGGATTGTGGGCTCCTTGAGGGTAGGGACTGATGTGAGTGTGCAATGTACAGGGATAGGGACCATTGTAGACACTCACTCAGGTTGAACTGGATGGACTGATGTCTTTATTCAACCTTACTAGCTATGTATGTAACTATGTAATTTATATGTTACCAGCCCTTTGGGAGCTTCATGTCGAGGGGTACTGCTACACTTCAGTTTATAGGATTAGTATTCCCATTACTGAAAATCCATACCACTGTTTCATTATATCGGGACATATTAACATAACACTGTTGACAATCAGTCTGGAAACACACAGGTAATACGGAGATACAATATCATTTAATATCAATGATTGTAGTCATTAGTAGCACATACGTTTCTTATGTTCATTATACAGTATTACATAATTGCTTTAGATTCCTTTGATTGTGTCATCAACTTGACAGATTCTGGACAAGTCTATTACAAGTAAGGATGTAATAAGTGGAACTTTAACAGGCCATTTAAAATCTAGACATTTGATTATATTCCTCCTATATTGAAGCATACTTCATGTTGATACTTACACTTTAGAATAATTTTTTTTAGCCCTCTCTGTGAGAGAATAAATACTAGCTGGTCCATGATGTTTCCCTCTAGGTATTCTCCTACTCCACTCTGGGTGAGGGTCAAATATGTTTCAACATACTGTACATGTGTGGAAATATATAATTGTTTAGGAATACTACCAGTAAGTGTTAATTATGCATTGATATTAATGTAAAATGTGTTTGTTTTTCAAGTAACTCCTACCCCATCAGACAACTCGCATACTATCGCATAGGACAAATGCTCATAGGCTTTAGATATAAAAAGCATGACTGGAACATGCTTTTGGAACATCTGAGAGTATTATATGTGCAAGTAGCTAATGCTACAAACTATTTTTAACTATATGGACGAGTGTGAAGTTGGTTTTGTGATGTGGTTTTATGATTTTTATGTAACAAAAATAGAAATTATACTGAGGCCGCGTACACACGGGCGGATTGTCTGCCCAACTAAGTTCGTCAGACAATCCGACAGACAGTCCGTTCAACTTTTGAATGAACGGACTTGACCACACACGATGAACAGACAGTCCGCTGAAAGCTTGCACGATGACGTGTATAGCACGTACGACGGGACTAGAAATACGACGTCCAATACACTGCAATGCAACCTTCGGCCGTGTAAATCCTTTCTGAGCATGCGCCATACTTAGTCCGTCCAACTTGCCTACACACGAGCGGACTGTCCGCTGAAACCAAGTTTGGACGGACAAAACCAAGTTTGGACGGACAAAATTACGGAAATTCCGAAAGACTTAGTCCGTCAGACTGTCCGCTGAAAAAGTCCGCTGAAGCCCACACACGAGCGGATTGTCCGCTGAAACACGGTTCAGCGGACTAAGTTGGGCAGACAATCCGCCCGTGTGTACGCGGCCTGAGAATTGATGTGTATATTCAATTTCTCACTGTAGCACCTGAAAAATCCCAGTGGCAGTGTGTATATTCGTGTATGCCTATTCTTATGCCGTTATTAGGGATGTGTTCATTTGCTAACCAGAATATATATTGTGTATATATATATATATATATATATATATATATATATATATATACACAGTGACTGGGAACTGTCAGGACCAGTGGAGTCGTGGTCACGGTGCTGGAACAGAATCCCAGCACAAGAACCAGCTTGGCATTAAAGCATTTTGCCATGCTTGCACTTATACTGTACAAGTACGGCCAGTGTTGTGGAGTCTAAAACGATTATGCATATATATATGATGCAACAACTAGTACTTTATGTCAATGGCCAACTTTATCGTAGTGATTGTATATTATTACTGATAATAGGGAGTGAAGAAAACTTAATACCTTAGGAAATGGGAATTTGATTTCACAAATACATTCGATAGGCCTTTCAGGAAGGCACAGGCTTTCTATTTTGTACAATATTAATAATGTAGTTATTTTTTTTTAAAGCACAAATCTAATACATATAAATGTATCTTGAACATACATTATTATTAACATGACAGAACTTAAGTTTGTATGGTTACATCCTAAAAAACATTTGCATGAACAATGTGAAAAAATAACAGGAATAAGTGTTAAAAGCATAGCATTTCAAATAATGTGTGCTACCCTATTCTTATATGCTAAATTTAAAGAGAAGTATGACAGCAGGTTGCAAAGATCGATATACCAATTAAGTGACAAGATTACTCTGAAGATTAGCATACGGTTCAATAAAAAGAAAAAGGTGCTTCCTCATGCCTATTAGTAGTCGACAAGCTGTGATTTTTATTTATTTGGTTGCTCCCCACTGATCTCTCTCTGAATGTGCTATTTAATACTCACTGTGCCTCCAAAACTGTAATGAGTATGTATACCCCACACTGTTCAACAACTAAAATAACAACTAAAATAAAGGGTACATTGGGATGCTCAGGTAACTGAAAAAACACATTAAGAACAATCTTTACCACTCCACGTGAAGTGCTTGCTCAAAGTGAAAAACTGTTGTATGTCATAAATTATTTTCTTCTGAACATTTATTAATATAAGATAGAAGCAAAGTATTGACCTAAGCCAATGTATAGCATAGCTAATTGCATCATTTGCTTACAATAAAAAAGATACACTTGTATACTCTTCTAGCAAATTAAGAAATAATATTAGTTATAGATAATAATAATAATAATAATAATAATAATAATAATCATAATTATTATTATTATTATTATTATTATTATTATTATTATTATTATTATTATTATTATTATTGTTATTATTATTATTATTATTATTATTATTATTATACCAACTGATGCCTTAATTGCATACAACTGCAAATATAGAAGCTAACCCCAACTATCAATGTGCTTTTGCTGATGCAGTTGAACTTTAACCTGGCTGCATAGTTCTTGCATGGAAACGACCACAAATAAAATACAAATTGGCATGCAGGGGCAAAAGGGGGCTGCACTCAGAAGAGGGTCTGCACTCAGAAGGTTTTTTTTTACTTTAAGGCAGAGAATGCATTAAGGTAAAAAAAAAAATTACAGCTTTTAGAACCATTTTAACAGGTAAGCCATTGTTTAAATACAAACACAAATCCTTGCAGTTCTTCTGCATAATGGAACATTTCATTACTTCTCAATAACTTTACCACGATAAGAAGCCTGTAAGGAATCACATTAGATAGTCTTTCCTCTACAGTAGCTCCCAATAATACTGATAATGTAAAAGTGAAAAGTACAAAATGAATGACCTTTCATTTTTGCATTACGTGTTATGTCAAAGTTGTGAAAGACGTGGTGATCATTATACCCTAATGGATGTTTATTAATAAACAGAATATGCGCTTAATAAACATCTCTACTGGGGAAAATCTATAGACTTATAGCTCTAAAAAGTGCTTTTAAAATGCAAGTTGTCGTGCTAACCCACTGCTTTTAATGATTTCTAAGTTACTGACCCTGAACAAGTATGAACATAAGGAGTATAGAATGTATTGGTTGCACACATGTTCTGGATCGCTGATTTAAAGTACTGATATTAGAGACAGGAAGACAACTAGCATTTCCAAAAAAGGTCAGCAATGTAACCCTACTATTTCTCTCACCATAGGTTTCTTTTAAAGTGTTACTAAAAATAAAACTCAAAATGAAGTTCTCCCTGAAGATCAAAAGTTAGATACTCACATCTCCTGCCACAGGTTGTCTGTGCCACTGATTCCTGTGTGAATTTGTTTTAGTGGCAAATTTACTTAAAGAGGAACTGATGGCCAGCATCATTCAACCCACTTCCTCTGAGTCCATGCTATCTGTACCCCAGGGCAGTGTCACCATGCAGCCTTGGATGAGAGTATTACTGCACTGAAGAACAGTTCATTGCATCAGTAAAGACTGCTCCACATGGATATAGTATCCTACAACAGGATATATTTGGCACTCCTATGCTTTAAAAAAAAAATAAGGATAAGTGTACAGTTATTTGATTAAACCAATATTTGTGTGGGTCAGTGCCCATCTTTTCTCTGGATTTGGCCTTCTTGATTGGCTTGCCTAGGAAGACATGGCTCCCAAGGCATGCCAAGACTGTACACTAATCTGCACACATCCTTTTCAGCGTACAGTACTAAGAAGATCGGTCACACTACACCAAAATATATGGTACTTTGTTTCCTTACGTTTTGGCAATCATGACAGCATGCATGTTAGCAAGGTGTATTGGGGTGCTATTAGGAATTAATGTCACCACTGTGCATCTTCAAAAGGGATGCCTGCTTTTTGTACATTACAGGATTGTGTGTCATTTTGCATGCCTTCCTACAATACACAAATGTGAACCTAGCCTTAGAGTTAAGGATTTAGATTGGGAATCTTAGTTCACATTCCACAGTTAAGGTTATATTTTATAGGGAAAGTTAGGGTTTGGGACCAGACAAAATGTTAAGGTGTCACTTTACAGTTTTATATATTAGTGTTAGTAACGTAGCCCCCCACCCCCCTCCAAGTTAGAATACATCCCTAGGACACACTTAACCCCAACAGCGCCCTCTAGTAGTTAACCCTTTCACTACCAGTCACATTTACACAGTAATCAATGCTTTTTTAATTGCACTGATTGCCGTATAAATGTGAATGGTTCCAAAATAGCACCAAAAGTGTCCGATCTGTCCGCCATCATGTCATAGTCACAATAAAAATTGCTGACCGTAATTAATAGTAAAAAAAAAATATTAATAAAAATGTCATAAAACTATCCCCTATTTTGTATTTTGCGCAAACCAATCAATAAACACCTATTGCAATTTTATTTTACCAAAAACATGTAGTAGAATACATATCAGCCTAAACTGAGTAAAAAAAAAAAAAAAAAATTATATATTTTTGGGGGATATTTATTATAGCAAAAAGTAAAAAATAATGCATTTTTTTCAAAATTGCCGCTATTTTTTGGTTTATAGCGCAAAAAAGAAAAACTGCAGAGGTTATCAAATACCACCAAAAGAAAGCTCTATTTGTGCGGAAAAAAGGATGTCCATTTTGTTTGGGAGCCACATCGCACGACCATGCAATTGTCAGTTAAAATGATGCAGTGCCGAATCACAAAAAATGCTTTGGTCTTTTGCCAGCCAAATGGTCCAGGGCTTAAGTGGTTATAGTGTTACTAAACCTAAAAATGTTTTTTTTTTACCTTAATACAAACAATGCACATTTTTTTTCCCAATTTCCCTGTGCCCTCCCTTCCCTCTGTGAAGAGTAAGAGAGGGGAGAAGAGATCAGCGCTGTGCATGGCTGCATCTATTCTCTCCTTACTTCCTCTTCACACAGCATTCGAGAAGCAGCAGGAGCCATTGTCTCTTGCTGCTGTCAATCAAATGCAGTGAAGAGGATGTGGGGGTGGGCCTATGTCCCCCTGTGTAAGTCTATGGAGCGTTTTTCTCCATAGCAAGTGGCTGGCTATGGTAGTCATAAAAGGAAGAGGAGGAGCCAAGATCACCAGCGGGGACCCAAGAAGAGGAGGATCAGAGACACTCAATACCATTGCACAGAGCAGGTAAGTATAACTTGCTTGTTATTTTCTTTAAAAAAAATCTGACTTTAATAACACTTTAAGACATATTGTGAATGCAGGGTGTCATGAGTGCGTGTCTCCGTATTGCACCGCAATAACAGTTTAATGGTGCAGAGAGCTGTTCTGACTTCACTATGTCAGTATTGCACTTTGTATCATTAAGAAGCACCTACCACCGGAGAAGAGGAGGACCATTCATGTCACATGACCAGCCTGAAGACTTCTGGAAAGTATTTAAAAATAAATTATGAAATACACACGGGGGAAGGGGGGAAGGGGGGAAGGGGGGTAGGGGGGGGGCTGGGGGGGCTCTAGGGAGAAAGTTGAGCCAATTAGTGTGTAGGGGTGGGAAACTGGACCTTTAAATGCAGATGCAGCATCTAAATGAAGAAAACTTATATCAAATTCCCTTTCATACAATTAAATTTGTATCTCGCTAAAAATAAGTAATTTAAAGCACAAAATTGTAGCACTTAATGTTGGCGAAATGTAAGTGGCAGCAAGACTAACAAATGTTGGACAATAGTTATGATCTTGTTTACTTTTTTTAATTATTTATTTTTCCAAATATCTGAAGAACCAGTACACCTTTGTTTACATAACCTTGAAAATTCAATTTTACTAGATGCCAACAGGAATCCACTAAATCTAAAATATAATCAGCACTATGACATCTGTAGGTCTTATGATATAGAGCAGTAAAATGTTTTTACCTATTGCAAAATGTGATATATTACGACAATGAAACACTCTTTCCAGCAGTGACTTTTCAATTATAAACAGGTCAACACCTAAGAAGAACCAAACCAAAGACATCCAAAATAATGCCAACCCTTTTCCTTTATTGCTTAACAAAAGGAAGGACTAATATCCTACACCAACCTGTTTAATTTTCCAAAGCATGTGTAATAGAAAGAATCTCAGTGTACCAGAACAAGCCCTAAATTTTTCCTGAGGTATTGAACATTAAGTGGCACATACAGTTGTGCTCATAAGTTTACATACCCCGGCAGAATTAAATTTTTCAGAGAATATGAATGATAACACAAACACATTTCTTTCACTCATGGTTAGTGTCTGGCTGAAGCCATTTATTATCAATCAACTGTATTTACTCTTTTTAAATCATAGTGGCAACTGAAACTACACAAATGACCCTGGTCAAAAGTTTTGGGCTTGATAACATGTACACAATGAGACACAAAGAGATTTGAATGGCTATTAAAGGTAACCATCCTCACCTGTGATCTGTTTGCTTGTAATTAGTGTGTGTGTATACAAGGTCAATGAGTCTATTGACTCCTGACAGACCCTTGCATCTTTCATCCAGTGCTGCACTGACATTTCTTGATTCTGAGTCATGGGGAAAGCAAAATAATTGTCAAAGGATCTGCGGGAAAAGGTAGTTGATCTGTATAAAACAGGAAAGGGATATAAAAAGATATCCAAGGAATTGAAAATGCCAATCAGCAGTGATCAAAAGCTAATCAAGAAGTGGAAAATGAGGGTTTCAACCACAACTGCCAGGATTTTTTTTTTGGGATGCAAATAAAAGCCCACAAATAGCTTCAGGTGAAATACCAGGACTCTCTGAAAACATGTGGTGTGGTTGTTTCAAGATGTACAATAAGGAGGCAGTTGAAGAAAGATGGGCTGCGTGGTCAAGTCGCCAGAAGAAAGCCATTACTACGCAAATGCCACAAAGTATCCCGCTTACAATACACCAAAAAGTACAGAGACTCAAACCTTCTGCCAGAAAGTCATTTGGAGTGATGAGACCAAAATTGAGCTTTTTGGCCACAACCATAAATGCTACATTATGAGAGGAGTCAACAAGGCCTATGATGAAAGTTATGGAGGTGGATCGCTGATGTTTTGGGGATGTGTGAGCTACAAAGGCACAGGAAATTTGGGCCAAATTGTTGGCAAGATGAATGCAGTATGTTATAAAAAAAATACTGGAGGGACATTTGCATTCATCAGCCTTGAAGCTGCACATGGGACGTACTTGGACATTCCAACATGACAATGATCCAAAACACAAGGCCAAGTCGACCTGCCTTTGGCTACAACAGAATAAATAGAAGGTTCTGGAGTGGCCATCTCAATCTCCTGACCTCAATATCATTAAGCCGCTCTGGGGAGATCTCAAACATGCAGTTCATGCAAGACAGTCCAAGAATTTACAGGAATTGGAGGCTTTTTGCCAAGAGGAATGGACAGCTTTACCATCTGAGAAGATAAAGAGCCTCATACACAAATACCACAAAAGACTTCAAGCTGTCATTGATGCTAAAGGGGGTAATACATGGTATTAAAGAGGAAGTAAACACTGATGGGTTTTACTTCCTCTTTATTCCCCTGCAAAGTGAAAGCATGATGGGCTAGTATGCATCGTATACTAGCCCATTATGTGACACATATCTGCAAACAAGCCTGCAATGTCCCGCTAGTGGCCGCATCCATCTTCGCCCTTCTGCCTTCCGGGGCCACGGACTCCGGTTTTGTGACTGGCTGGAGCTTTGTGACATCACTACTGTGACAATGCATGTGGGAGCCACCAGTCATGGCCCTTGCAAATGAAGAAATGGCACAGAGGGCTATTTATTCACAGTGTATGGACTGATGACATCATTGGCGCACTACAAGGTAAATATCTCCTAAATGGTGCACGTTTATGGGATGTTTAAACTACTATAGGTAAGCCTTATTCAAGGCTTACCTATAGATAAAATTAGCAATCACAGGTTTACAACCACTGTAAGAACTGGGGTAGTTAAACTTTTGATCAGGGTCATTTGGGTAGTTTCTGTTGTGATTATGATGTAAAAAGAATAAACACAGTTGACTGATAATAAATGGCTTCAGCCAAACACTAATCATGAGTGAAAGAAACGTTTTTGTGTTATCATTCATATTCTCTAAAAAATAGCCAAGAAATCATAAATGTTGCCTGGGTATGTAAACTTATGAGCACAACTGTAGGTACTTGCGGAGGTGGCTGAACTAGGTGGAGCTGGAGAGAGCACATATAGCAGGTCACAACATAGCACAGAAGTGCAGTGGTGGATGTCCACAGACAGGAATTATTTTCTTTGAAGAGGAACTACAGTCTGCTCACATAATTTATAACAAAAACCTTGCCATTCTGAAGCTTCTCCCAAACCACTTTGCATATTATCTTATATATATATCACGATTCTGTACTTGCCAAATATGCTGCAGAAATCTCCCTCCACTGAGTCTGGCTGCAACCATTTTAACTGTGGGCAGCTGAAGTTGCTGCCTGTTCACTTCCTGGATTTACAAAGACACACAGAGGCACTGTGTCCAGCTCTGCAGCCATGCAGCTCTTATTGGCCCTCTTATGACTCACCCTCCCTCCCTTCCTGGCAAGAGAGAGCTGTGCATGATGTCATAAGCCTAGGCTTTTTAGCAAACAAGAAACAGGAAATGGGCCCTATAAGGTATTTACTGGCAGAAAAAAACTATCTAAAGTTAAAACTACAATGGCAGAAGATTTAATTGAATTAATTAAAATGACTGAAGTTCCGCTTTAAGTACATGTGTTGTGTTGCATAGCTACCTCTCCTACAAAATTTTTTAATTCATCTGGCTATAACAAAGAGAAAAAGGCTGTTATGTTACTTTATGGGGTATTTAACACATCACATTTAGGATAGACATTGTACTGTATACCTGTTGACTAATTTCTGCAATTTCAGCAAAATGTACTGTGTACACAGCACAACATGACACAATTGGGTAACCATTTGGAGGCATTTAAAGTGGTTGTAAACCTTTACAAACCCCTTTGACCTACAGGTAAGGCTAGATTAAGGCTTACCTGTAGGTCCATGGAATATCTCCTAAACCTACATGGTTTAGGAGATATTTACTAAAAGACAGTCACAGCTGTCTACGGCACATGTGCCGTAGACAGCGGCGCGCAGGTGCGCTATCCCCGTTAGCGGCATGCCGCTGCTAACGACGATATGCCGTTAGTGGCAGCTCCCATGTGCATGCGTGGGAGTGACGTCATTGCTGCTCCGGCGCTGTGAGTGGCCGGAGCAGGGACACCCAGAAGGAAGATGGACGCTCTGGACTACAGGGGACAGCGGTGACATCTCTGACTCCTTTGTCAGATAAGTGACACATAATGGGCTACGATGCGATGCATTGTAGTCCATTATGCTTTGCCTTTGCAGGGAGACAAAGAGGAAGTAAACCCATCAGGGTTTACTTCCTCTTTACGGCTACTCAAATTTTTGTTGAATTGTCCAAGCATATTTTTAAAAATCAGATTAGCTTTGTTCATGATCTGTAGTCATCTCCAACACTTTGCTCATAATAGAAAGATATATTTGAATGTGCCTCTACAGAATGTCCAGATGTACTCTTTGGTTGCTGGTAACCCGTTTCTGCAATATAATGCACACAAATTGCAATGTTTTCAATGCTTGTAGAAATCTATATAATATTTTATGTGGATGTATGCATATATGGCCACATCACAATGTCATTACCACAGCTGCCATCTACAGATGTGTACTGTAAATAGTTAGATTTGCCAACGTAAAGGTCGCAGGGTCTTATGTCAAAATAATAATCTATTGTAGGCATTAAATCAATGTTCCTTGCTTACAGGACATTATATAGCAAGTACTCTGAAGTACTCTGAATTATTTAAGCAGCATTAAACCAAAAAACAAAAATATAATATGTTGTAGTTTACCAATCTTTAAATGTATTGGCTGCATTCTTTTTTTTCCAGGCTTTTTTCCTTTATTTTCACCTGGGGAGCTTGCCAATAACACACTACCTATCTCAGGGTGTCTCCCCACTGGATGAAGGAGCAGTGGAGATACCCCAGGACTGCAGCATTATCAATCTGAGGAGAGAGAAGTTTTAGGTGCACTAGAGGATTTAGACTAATACATTAGAGCCAAACCCCAGCTGAATAAAAGCTGACCGTTATAAACAACTCTTGTCAGTGTTAAAGCAGGACTAAAAGCAACATTAAAAAACTTTAGAGCAGCTAGGCTATTTATCACAGAAGAGACATGCAATGTATTTTCTGCAATAAAATAAACCTACCTGCATGAAGCATGGTCCAAAGCATGCACAGGGGTTATGTCATCCAACGCTGACCAATTAAGGTGACAGAGGAGAAGAGAAGATGAGAAGAAGACACCAACATTCGCAAGGAGTCCCTTGCAGACTTCTGACCAATAGAGAGGAACTGAATGCCTTTTGTTCCAATTTAAATTGTTTGTTTCAACCCTTTGACACTTTTGCTGGTCAACTTAGTCTGTTAATGGAAGCTGAAAAATACCATTGGCAGACTCATCCGGTGAAAATAAAGGCAAGAGAAAAAAAATAAAAAAAATTGAAAGATGATAAAAGAGACAATAGAACACTTAAGTATAACTTTTTAAAACACGATGGTGTTAAAATATAAATGAACATACTTTGCAATACAAATAATAAATCTAACAGTATTTTTTAAGGTTATGGTCAATTTACTCTCAAACTCCAGTCTGACCGAATTATACAGGAAATCAAACTTGCATAGCTGAGGGGCAAAACAGTGCCTAATTTTATGGCATTTATATAGTAAAAACTCCAAGGGTTTCAAAGATGAGAAGTTCATTAAACAGAAAAATAAGCCCGTATAAATGCTGAATTTTACATAAATGCTAGATCAAGATACAAATCATAGTGCTTTATGAGACATAACAAATAGCAACTCAAACATTTAAACTCCAATATGTCAAAACAGAGGGATATTTAGGAAACAAAGTGTCAATTTATTATATGTGTATTGTTTTAAATGATAGAAGTTATGCTGCATTTCTGAATCTACATAGTGTGCTATTATGTGTTTATCTATTATTTTGCCATCAATTCACATTTTTATCTTTCAGACAGCAACTCAACTAAGTACAGAAGAATGACAAATCTAATATGTACAACAACTGGAGAAACTTAAAGTGGAGTTTTAAAAAATACATAAATCGTTCTCATAAATTACTGTTTAAGTTACTGATACTCTGACAATTCCACCTTTTCTTTCTTCCAGTACTTCTACACAAGACCAAAGTTCCTTATAAAATGCAAACAACCACAGTAATGCAAATGGTAATTAGCAGCTGAAAGAATAGTTGGACATTATCACTGTGGAGTTTGTAGTATTCTGGTTATTATCTGTCAGATTCTATGTTGCTGAGTTTATCCATCTGAATATCCAACAGTTTCCTTAAAGCAGAGTTCCAGCCACCTGTAAAAAAAAAAATACAAGTCAGCAGCTACAAAAACTGTAGCTGCTGACTTTTAAAAAAAACAGCCACTCACCTGCGATCCAGCAGTGTGCTCACCCCAGTCGGTCTCACCCGCTGTCTTCACTATGAGCTCCCGGGTGTGACAGCTTGTGGCTTCACAGCCGCATGCCCACTACACATGTGCAGCGAATCGCGAGTGGTGGATGCAGTCTTCTGGGACCTATCAGTGTCCCAAGAGACTGCAGGGGGGAGGGAGGTATGGGAACTTTAGTTTCCTAGCACAGAGCAAAAGTGGAAAACAGCTACCTGTCAAAATCTGCTCTCCACCCGCTTCTCAAAAGTGCCAACTGTTCAAGAGGAGCGGGGGACAAGTCCTTAAAGTGTAACTTCCCCTTTTCGGTGTAGCTCCCCTTTAACCAGTTCCCGACCAGCGCACAACGATGTACGTCGACAGAATGGCACGGGCAGGCATATTGGCGTACAGGTACGTCCAATATTCAATGCCGCCCTGCCATCGGGAGCGCGCCGCCGGTGGCGCGCTCCCGTGCTGGTCGGGGCCCCCGTGAGTCCGGCCGCGGGCATCCCGGCGATCGTCTCACGGGACGGCTGAATGGAGGAAATGCCGTGTAAACAGCATTTCTCCATTCTGCCTAGCAACTAGTGATGCTGATCTCTGCTCCATGTGATTGGAGCAGAGATCAGTGTTCACTAAATGAAAGCCCAACCCCCCCACAGTTAGTAACACACCCCTAGGAACACTTAACCCCTACACTGCCACCCACTGGTTAACCCCTTCATTGCCAGTGTCATTTACACAGGAATCACTGCATTTATATAGCAGTGATTACTGTATAAATGACAATGGTCCCAAAAATGTGTCAAAAATGTCCGATGGGTCCCCCACAATGTCGCAGTCACAATAAAAATCGCTGATCGCCGCCATTACTAGTAAAAAAAAAATAATAAAAAATTATTAATAAAAATGCTATAAAACTATCCCTATTTTGTAAACGCTATAACTTTTGCGCAAACCAATCAATAATCGCTTATTGCGATTTTTTTTACCAAAAATATGTAGAAGAATACATATTGGCCTAAACTGAGGGAAAAAAATGTTTTTTTTATATATTTTTGGGGGATATTTATTATAACAAAAAGTAAAAAATAATGTGTTTTTTTCAAAATTGTCGCTCTATTTTTGTTTATAGCGCAAAAAATAAAATTCACAGGGGTGATCAAATACCACCAAAAGAAAGCTCTATTTGTGGGAAAAAAAGGACGTCAATTTTGTTTGGGAGCCAAGTCGCACGGCCGCGCAATTGTCAGTTAAAGCGACGCAGTGCCGAATCGCAAAAAGTGGTCTGGTCTTTGACCAGCAAAATGGTCCGGTCTGTAAGTGGTTAAAGACACTAAAGGATAACTATAGCAGATCATAGTTTGCTCTTAGCCCATACACTAAAAAACAACTATCAAATTCTAAAAGGAAGTTCACTTAGTAAAAAATATATAAATCTACATTTACCACATATCTTTGCATTGACGAGAGAAAAACATTATTCTTTAAGCAGACCTAAGTTCAGATATATTTCATGTTAAAGAGACAATGTCACATTTGTCATGTTGTCAAAGGGCTTTGCAGGGGTGTCAGTGACATGGGAGAGGTGACAATACTCAATTTTCAATGTGACAGTGCTGAGGTCTAGCTATTGGCTATCACAGGTGAGTAGGTTACATGCTACTCCACACCTGGAAACAATGAGTAATGTCACTGGCTACAATGGAGGAAGGAGTGGCTGAAGTAGGTTGGAGGAAGTCCTTTGGCAGAGACACTGACATGCTGCTCTGTAGTGTCTGCACTAACAAGGCAATAAATAGTGTCTCTTTAAGTAATATGCATGTGCAATACTTATGATTATTTACTACTTCTCAGAGATCTCAGTGCTCCCCCGACAATACCTTAGAGTCTTTATTATCAGAAGGCTGACATTATTTTTGTTCAGATATAATTGTGTAATAATCTGCCTTTATTTATTCTGGTAGTTTGCATGCAGATTTGTCCCTCACAAATCAAGTGATGACTGGGAAAGGGAATATTGAGGATATTCTTAATCTTGTCTGCAGCAGACTTTAATTATATAATTAATCAAACCTAAAGCTCTTTCTAGGCACAGTTCTTGACTAGAGCATAGACATGTATTATGTTTAAAGACAAAAGTACAGTTTATAATGTATTCATGCAGATTTGTAAAGTTTCTGTTAACTCTGTTTTAGCCGCATAGTGGTTAACAAAGCTTTAATTTTTCAGTATTTTTTCCTGGTTTTAAGCACACAGAAAGCACAGGTAACCTACTTTAGAAAGTTTATAAAGATATGTTTTATGCATACCCATGTTGTAGTCCTGCACCAATATTCCACTAGCCTATTCTATAAAATTCAGTACTTTTGATTTAAAATAATTCAACATAATGTCTGAAGGATGTGTTAGCAATGTCTCTAAACAAAATAGAAATGTTCTTACCATTTGCACTTTCTTCATCAATAGCAACTATAGTTGCTGGTGGACCAGGTCTAGCCAGTTCACAGTCTACAAGGAAAGGTAAAACAGAGAGAAATGAATTAGCAGAATGACTCATAATGTTAAGTAGTTATGTGATGTTGCTGGTATGGCTGTTTTAATACAGTAGATGGTTGGTTTCCTATACTGCACAGACCATTGCAAATTTATGTCTGCACAAAATGGTTTTACAAAGTCTACTTATACTGCCACAACAATGCACTGAACAGAGCCATTGACATTTTCACACATCTGCACACTTAAAATAACAAATTACAAGCAGCTGGCACGTTACAACATAGAACAGATCACATGTCACACCAAAAGCTGTATATGGTCTCAAAGCAGTGATACCGCCTGCTGCGTGTTTACAAAGATTTGATCATATATATGTAAAATGAAGTGTTTGAATACATGTAGTAATGACTCTCAGTACTAGTTATTTAACCTCTCTCTGACCACGTAATGCATATATGTGCCAACATGGAAAGTGGGTTTTAGTGCCCAGCCACTGCACATCTACATCTGCAGTGGCCTGAGGTTGTGTGCTGAGAGTGCACTTACTGCACGCTCCCAGCACACATATCAAGCTGTTACTAACAGCTCTCAGTCACAGATTCTGTTTGGGAGACTGGCTCCTGATTATGTGATAGCTGTGGGGTCCAATCACAATGATCACCTAATACAGAAGCTGCAACACCCCCTAGGTATTACAATCCTTAAGGGCTGCTGGGAGGTAGCATTACAGATTTAAGTTGTTGATAGGCATTCACATATTTACTCACCCAATTACTTATTATCTCTTTCAGGGAACTCCAGCAGTGAGAATAACTTAAAGTGGAAGTAAACCCTCCTATCATTTTCAGTCAAGGAAGCTGCCATCTTGGCCTCTAATAATTCTTCAACTGCCATAATGCTGCACATGTGATCAGTTATGACACCAGCCATTGGATGGTTTGAAAGTTTGGTTGAGAGCACAACCAATGTGAAAGTTAGCATTTCCGGCATGCCGGGAATGTAAGTGTTTTTCTAAACTGGGTTTTCTCCCGCTCTAACAGCTGTCCATTACTGTGGCTGTTGTAAAGTGATGTGGGGGATTGGGGGTCAGACTCTTTTCACTGATATTTCGGTAATTTAAAGTGAATACTTGGAGAATGAAAGGGCAAGAATCTTTCTCATAATGGCAGTGGAAAGCAGGCAGAGGATGGAATTAAGGAATATAAGTTTAACTGTCATAAGCATATTAGAGGTTGGTGGTTGATCCAACATACTTCTGAGACCACAAAACCTGAAATATTAGATTTAGTAACGGAGTCTCTAAGCGTGTTTCCCAAGTTTCAAGTATTTGTAGTTATGAAGTCAAAGTTCCTCAAGACTGGAGAGGTATTACAGTAATTTAACACAACATAACAATAAGAAATGAACAACAAAGAAATATTGTAATTAAAGCTTTGCAGCAAAAACAAATATAATTAGAATTTAATTGTGATCAAAAGGATCTAACTGAAGCGAATGAGCTGCACTTAAAAAAATGTTATATGTTGGAATGGATATGATTAACAGACAAGCAATGTTCAGGATTTTACGCTCTTGAGATCTTACCCTCAAATTGCCAGTCTGCAGTCAAAAGTATATTCATCAAAGGAAGCAGAGAAGAATTATGAAAGAAAAGAAATGAGAATACAATCATTCTTTTATAGACTTCACATGCAAACAGCAGAATGTAGGAATTAGCAGGAAAACAGAGACTGTTAATGGGTGCATTAAATCCTATGTTTTTTTTTTTTTTATTTCCTTTACAAGCCCTTCTCCATTTCTCTAAAAGAAAATATTATTTTAAGACACATCAGCAAGATCAATCAACTTTGTGTATAGCACTGTTCTCAATACTGTTTCCTTATGTGCACGCTAAGTTTGTATTGTACATAGAAACATAGAAAGGTAGAAAAGTGACAGCAGAAAAAGAGTAGTCCATCGAGTCTGACATTTTTTATTCTTTTATTAACCTTGTTGTCTGACTATAGATCTATGTTTATCCCAAGCGTGTTTGAAGCCATTCACTGTTGACTGTCTCACTACCTCTGTTGGTAGTTTATTCCATTCATCAACTACCCTTTGAGTAAAATAATAGTTTGTAAGATTCGTTTTGAACTTTCATCGAGTTAGTTTGAGGTCATGTCCCTGTGTTCTTGATTTTGGCTTCATATTGAAAATATTGCCTTTCTGAACCTTATTCACCCCCTTGATGTATTTAACAGTTTCAATCCTGTCTCCGCTTTCCCTTCTGTCCTCCAGACTGTATATATTAAGTTCCTGATTTTTTTCTCAATATGTTTTATTAGCACACCTTTCACCGTTTTTGTTACCCATCTCTGGACTCATTCTATCTTATTATTATCTTTTTGTATGTGAGGTCTCCAGAACTGGACACAGTATTCTAAATCAGGTCTCACTAAAAATCTATATGGGGTATCAGGACCTCCTTCCTCCTGCTTATGACCCCTCTAGTGTTGCATTCTAGGATTATATTTGCCTTCCTCACTGCCTAGTTTGCTCATTTTGAAATCATATGAAAAAAGTACCCCCGAATCTTCTTCTTTTGTAATGCTGGCTAACACCGTACCACCAATGTTGTACTCTCTCGGGGGATTCTTTTTCCCTAGGTGCATTATTTTACATTTAGAAATATTGAACTGCAGTCTTCACTGCTTTGACAAATCATGTTCCATATTAGACACCTCCAGGGATATCAACCCTATTACACACTTTTGTGTCATCAGGAAAAGGACATACCTTATCCAACAAACCTTTAGTTATATCACTTACATATAGGTTAAGTAGAACAGTATCCAATACAGAGCCTTGTGGTACCCCACTAGTGAGTGGTCTCTGCACTGAGTGAACCCCATTTACAACCACACTCTGGTATTTATCCTTTAGCCAACTGCATGCCCACTGAACCACCCATGGATTAAGTCCTAGCTTTTACAACATTTGTATTAGAGAATTAGGTGGAACTGTATTAAATGCATTTCTGAAATGAAGATATGCACAGCACCACCCTGATCTAAAACACTGGTAATACAGTCAAAGAATTCAATCAGATTAGTCTGACATGATCTGCCCTCAGTAAAGCCATGTTGCTTTGGGTCCAGCAAGCTGTGTATTTTTTTTTTCTTATGTAATCAATGGAGTGATTCCATTAACTTGACTACAATTGATGTTAAATTCACTGGCCTGTAATTGCCAGCTTCTACCTTGCT